>NC_041218.1:41125481-41231538 GCF_002837175.3 Physeter macrocephalus
GCTGAGCCTGCGCGTCCGGAGCCTGTGCTCCGCAACGGGAGAGGCCACAACAGTGAGAGGCCCGCGTACCGAAAAAAACAAACAAACAAACAAACAAACAAAAAAACTGAGTTTATTCCTCTCTTATAAATTAATCTAATTCTCTCTAGAGAACTCAGCATTTGGGGGATAAATGTCTAGGCTTTCAGATGCGCTCTCTCTCCCTTCTCTTCTCCAAGGAAACATCTGGGTATATGAGGTGTGTTTCCTGTGTCCTCCTGACAGTAGGGGGAACAGGTCTGGGATTTATATTCTCTGTCCTTTTGCTTTTTTTTCTGGACTAGCAATCATAGAAGTACCACTGAGCCTGTCCTGGGATGTTCTGCTGGCATCTGCTGTTAAATTTGGCAGCCAGTGGGATTTATGGCCAGACCTCTTTTGCTTTCCTTAAAGCCTCATCCTCTTTAAGCCCCTCTTATCTCTCCTTGAACATCTGGTCCTGGCCCAGTGGTTTATCCTATGACACTCAGCTGCAAGGTCACCTCCACTCTGCCACAGCAACCCTTGGCATGCCAGAATCTCAGCTAATTTACTCTTCCCCCCGGTCCCCTCTGGGTCCTGCAGGAAAATATGGGATTCCATCCAAGTAGGACTGGAATAAAAAGACCGCTTGGGGTTGCTAGGTCAGTATGAAGTACAAAGTAGTTGCTCAATAAAAATTTAAATAGAAGGTTCCAAGAAGAAAAAACAATGTTTATAAATGTTAACTTTATCAGCATCTTTAAATGTTTTCAAGATGCTCTGCTCTACATCATAATGTAAGTTTTATCCAAAGATTTCAATGTTTCTTATAACCATTTTAGCACATAGAAATTTGATTTCTTATTTTAGTTTATCATCATCACCATCTGAGAGCATCATTTTAGCAGGAGTAAGGCTCCTACCCATAGATACTTTAAATTTTAAGAAAAATAATCATGGTATAGATATACAAATGAGGAACAAGAAAAACTGAACAAAATGTTACCTTTAAATTGAAAAGAAAACTGAGGACGCCACAGACTAATCAGTGGGAAGGTCAAGACACAGAAAGAGTCTGAAAGTGAGAGGAGGGAAGCCAAGGCATGAGAGAAGTGGACTTTGGAATTTAGGCAATGTAGGATTCGGGAATGTCTCTGTGTGGCTGAGCCACACTGACTCCATTTTGTTGGCTCCATCTTAGTCCTGCTGCTCCTCCCCTTTCTGCGTGGCTGAGCTTTAGCCTACTCCTAAGGAATGCACCCAAGCCAATTAAGTTCCCTGTCAACTTTTACCCTTGCCTTCAACTGATATGAAAACTGGAAGGTTAATGGTCATGAGACCCACGGTGGGAGGAAAAACCCCTGGTTCCTTTCGTGCAGATGTGCTTCTCCCTCAGTTGTCAGATTGTATTTTTAGCTTTGGCCCCTTTAAATCCCTCTGTATCCCTTTTAGTGTATGTCTCTGGATCATCCTTGGCCCAATCCTGCCTGTATGTAAGTCACCCACAATAAACTTCATCATTGCACTTCACGGAGTTGCCTGCTTCATTGTTTTTCAGACTTAAAGTTCATTCTCAGTTCAGAGAATATTATTCAACATCTCTACCTTCCAATTGTCTCTCATTAGATATTCTCCATAAAGGTGATAGTACAATGTTTTTCAAATGAAATGAAGCATCTCTAAGAGTGACCTTAAACTCTTCTCCAAATATGAGACTATCTAAATGGATTCCAAACTGAATCTCTTAAATAGTTTTCTAAAAAATAGGTTCAGAATAAAGAAAACTAAAGAATGAGGAAACCCTTTCTAACATACTAATCATATCTGTTCTCATTCTTCTGTATTAGTTCACTGGTCAGAGATTGGCTTCTGGCTTCCTGTTAATTGTGACCTTAGCAGAATTTACGTAACACTGGCTACTGAAGGAACGAGAGAAATCAGCTTTTAGCATATGAGTGATCAATTACTTAATAGGCTGTAGTGGATATTGGGTAGGGGGGGAGGATTAGATACCATTTTAATAGTGGGTCAGAAGACAGAAGAAGCTTTAAATATCATTTTTCTTTCTGAGAATATCCTGGAAGCTATGATTTTAAAATAATAATATTTTATATTTGATATAAAGTCAGGGTTTGATGATTTATTTCTTTTTATTTTTTTGTTTTAAGTAAAGTGTTCCCTGATGACCACTGCATCACCTAAGTGTGAAGCCAAGCATTGACTATTTTATCACACCAAATACAATCTCTTTTCCTCTGAAAGGTGTTGAAATGTTCACTTAATCCAATGACTCAATTGGAACATTTTATAATGCATTTTATATGACACACAATTTGTCTAGGTTTCAAAAATGCATTGGAAGAATACCTTTGTTCATTTCAATGACCCTGAGGGAGCCCCAGTTACTTTAGATTTTACAGATACTGTGTTACGACCTGCCTGCTTAACTGTAAACTTTTATCTCCAATTAACTTCTGCCTATGATCTATTTAAATCTTCAGAGAAGGTGAGAGAGGTAGGAAGTCAGAGGGAGGCAAAGGGCTCCTCTTGGAATAAGGCAGCTCTCAATCGACTTACAGGTATCAAAGGACAAGGAGGCCAACAAAAGCTGCAGAAAGCAGGGGATTTTGCCTTCACTCCACCTATGTTGAGCCTAGGTGGGCACGAGCTGGTAAATTGAACAGAAAAATAGAAACATTCCAGGTGGGCAAAGCAACAAAGAGAAGAGCCTGGCCAGACCTCCACGGCTCAGCAAGTGCTGGTTCCACGCGAGCACTGGGATATGGTGCTAATGATACCATAGAGGGCATTCATTAGCACGAATGAGGACAGAAGCAAAAATAAAATCCTAGAGCCTGTACTAGTGTATACATTTCAGCTGGAGGTAGGTAGTATCAAACAGATAATGAATAATTGATCCAATAGTAAGAGAGCTGAGATCTGTTACAAGTGAAGCCAAAGGATCAGTAGGAGACAAGATGTCACTTCCCGAAGTGCTTGTAGACTGGTATCACCCTTTTGCAAAAGTAGTGAACTTCCTTTAGTATACCTACTAAGAGATGATCCCTTCCTTTCTTAAAGAGACTACATCCTCTTGACTACGTGGACACTCGTAACAAGCTTAATTCTGCAGACATTCAACTGGCACCTACAGCCCTGAATTCCCTTCCAGAAAGATGATGTCAGACCCCACTGAGTACTTGTTCTAGGTTGGCTAATACCACTTAGAAGTATGGCACGGGGTGGGCTGGTGGTGGTGGGATGAACTGGGAGATTGGGATTGACATATATACACTAATATGTATAAAATAGATAACTAATAAGAACCTGCTGTATAAAAATAAATAAATAAAATAAAATTTTAAAAAAAAGAAGTATGGCACAATAGTCTCCACTAAGCCATGTCAGCCATTCTTGGTCATGGTGCTGCATGGCCCTCTGTGTTCTGGGCTCCTACTTACAACAAAGAGGATATTCAGCAATTTCAGGTCATAGTCCCTCATTAAGAAGTTAAAGATCTGGTTCAGGGCCAAACCGCTGGCTTCACATTTGAATCACCTGGGGAATTTTTGAAAAACAACCAGAGTCTAGCTAGGGTCTGGATATGGATATTTTTTAGAGCCCCCAGAAGAATCTAATGTGCAGCCAGGGTTATGAATGCTTGTCCAACTGAAGCATTACACACAAACAGCAAAGAAATACAGGCAAAATAGAGTAAAAGCACAGCGTGCTACATAACATCATTGCCAATGCAAGACAAACCATGAAAAAGCATGCTAAGACAACTCATTCTTTGTTTAACAAAACTGAAAACCTAACTGAAGCCAAAATTGAACTTAAGTTTACAATATAACAGTAACTGTATTAAGTCAGTCAGTTTGGGCCTGACTGCAGTTCTCCATGATTGGCAGAGTTCAGGAAATATCAGTCCCTTCCTTAGTGTACAGGCTAGTTAGCGCTGTGCTAACACACCCAGAATTCCTCAGCAGCTTAAAGAAATGAAGTTTATTTCTTACTCCTGCTTCATGTCTCTCACAGGTCAATGGGAGCTTTGCTCTTCTTGGTCCTTAGTTCAGGACCCTGAGTGACAGAGTAGCCAGTAGTAGGTTTGGAACCTTCCTGGGAGAGAGAGCATCGTGTTCCATGTGACAGTTTTAAAGCTTCCACTGGGATGTTACACAGACCACTTCTCCTATTTCTTTGACCAAAGCAAGTCATATGGCCACCCACACCTGACATCAATCCTACCACATGCCTAAACAAAGAACTAGAAATATTTGGTGAGCAACAAAACTAACTACAGCACATTGCTAGAGTTGGCTTAATGCACTTAGGGAGGTTTAGACAAACCTCTGTCTTTTGTGGAATTTTTCTATTTCCTTATAATAGCTAAAAGTTTTTGAGCACTTATTATGTGCAAGAGGCTGCAATACGGATAAGACAGGTACATTGTGTATGAATATTCACAGTAACCATACAGATAGGTACTCTTACCATTACCACCTTACAAGTAAGTAAACTGAGGCTAAGGCAGTGAAGTAATTTTCCCAAGGTCACAGAGCTTGGAATGAGCTGTTGAGTTAGAATTGAGTGGCTCCAGAGCCAGCCTACTGGTAGCGTAGCCAACTGTCCAGTTTGCCCAGGACTAAGTGGTTTTCTGGGATGTGGGACTTTCAATGCTAAATTAAAGAGAGTCGTGGGCAAACCTACTAGTAACAGTTACATTACCTTCTTATTGATCAGGCTTATAGTAAATGACAATGCTTACTATTTTCCAAATCAGGGAAAAACTCTGAAACCTGCTAATCCCTGGGTAACATAGCACAACATAGAACAGTTCCTACCTTTTAGAAAAATGATTCCAAATTTGTTTTTAATTTTTGTTTTTTGGGTTGTGGTTGTATTAACATATTGGCATCCCATCATGGATATACCTATGAATCTCCATGCCAAGAAACCTTCAATTGTATGTATGTACTCATTTAACCCAGGCTTCCATGGACCACCTAGACCTACAGACAAACGCTATCGCAGCCTTGGGGACAATCACAACGTGATTGATTCTACCCTAATCTCCCTATCCTGACCTCTGCTGTCTGGAAGCCCTGAGTGGTTCATATCCTTCCTTAGCCATAGTTTCCACTTTTCTGCAGCCATTGTCATTGTTGTCAATTCTCCTACAGTTGCCATTATTGAATGGCAACTAATGACAAACTTCTGCTCATTAACCAACCAGTATATGTCAAGCAGAAGGCTAGACCCTTCACATAGTATCTCATGCCTTCCCTGACCAAGCAGTTTGGGTTAATTAATTTTCCAACATACTCAAAGAGCTCACTCTACATACTTTCTGAAAAGGGTTTCTCTTCTTTCCCAGACCTGTGACAGCCTGTTTCCTTGCCTATATATCCCACATGTGCACCAGGAGAGTGGGACTAGGCTTTTCTCCTTTATTCTCTCCCCAACAATCTCTCTTTCTCCATCTATTACAAAGCAGGACACTCTTAGAGGCAGTCCACTTAGAGGCAGACTGACACTGAACCAGACTGCCTGATTTCAAATCCTGAGTCTGTCACTTATCGGCTGTAGAACCCTAGGCAAATTTCTTAGCCTCTCTATGCAAGCATTTCCTCACCTGTAAAATAGGAATAGGGACTCCCCCGGTGGTCCAGCAGTTAAGACTCCAAACTCCCAAAGCAGGGAGCCTGGGTTTGATCCCTGGTCAGGGAACTAGATCCTGCATGCCACAACTAAAGACCTGGAGCAGCCAAAGAAATAATTTTTAATTAATTAATTAGGAATAATAATAGTACCTCCCTCAGAGAGCTGTTGTGAAGATTAAATGTGTTACTAAATATAATATGTTTAGAACAGAACCTGGCATCAATGACCAGTCATCCTGGTTTTTCTGAGATTGAGTGGGTCCTAGGATGCAGAATTTTCAATGCTAAAACTGAGAAAGTCCCAGGCAAACCAGGATGATTTGGTTACCCTACCTGGCACATAGTAAGTAGTGTAAACATGTTAGATTTTTTTGGTTGATATAGTTGGTGATACTGGTTCATCTGGACTTATAACTAGATTGTTACGTATCTCCCATTTCTGTCTTTTTAAAAGTCAAGTCATTTAAGCAAGCAGGATGCATACCACCTAAACTGCTCATCCTGGAACCAGGACTTAATATGGATTCTTTTGTCTTCAAACTTATCATTTGAAATAGAGTCCTGAATCATGTCTGTTTCATCTTCCCCAAGGTTTTCACATTACCATCACAAACTCACTTCTCATCGGTTTACTTTTTCTTAAAGCCTGCTTGTTCCAAATGGGGCTCCCTTCTTATTGGCTCATTTGTTTCATCTTGTTTAATGAGGCAAATTTTTGCAACACTAGGAGGTAAAACATCACTGCTATCAAGAGTGCCCAACATTATTTGGCTTCCCATCACAGTGCTTGCTATGCATAAACAAAAAGCACTTCTTCCCCTTTCCTCATCGCTCAAAGCTACGTAATCACAAACAGAATATTAAAAATATCTCTTATGCACTGGCCCAAGCTTACATAGATAACGCACGTGTGACACAATTAAAAAGTAATGTGAACTTTCACAAATACAACAGAACTTATCATTCCACAATGAGGTTGTCACCATTGAAGGAGATAATAGGGAGTATAAGAAAGAGTAGAACTTTAGTGCCAGATAAATCCCAATTCTACACTAGTTGGAAGGGATTTAAATCACTTAAACATTTTGATTCTGCTTCCTCATCTGGATGACAGGGATAATACCTGCTTCATAGGACTTTGGTGAAGATTAAATAAAAGTGATTTATGTTAAAAACTGAGCTTGCTTCTTCCCATTTCTAAATCTAAGTTATCCTAGGGTGGAAGAGGAGGCACACAGACATTCCAGAGAGGATGCTGCTACACAGAATACTTTGGAATTGTTTACACCACAGCTCTGTAAATGTCTCAACTAACAAAAATTCACTCCAAGTCAAGTCTGATGAATAAAGTGAGTGAGCCAAGCAGGGCAACACCATCAGTAGTGATGCCAAAGCTCAGCCTCTCTGTACACTGGTGCCGAACTGAATCTCAGAGACAGGAGACAAGAGTTTTGGGTGAAGTAGAAAAGAATAGCTTTATTGCTTTGCCAGGCAAAGGGGGACACAGAGGGCTCCTGCCCTAGAAAACTATGTCCCAACCCAGGAGGATCTGATGAAGAGTTTTATAGCAATAATTCAAGAGTGGGGTTGCTGATAAGATAGGGTGTGTATAGGGCCTGTCCTCCTTTAATCTGGCCTCAGGTAATCTTTTTTTTTTTTTTTTTAATTTATATATATATTTTTGGTTGCATTGGGTCTTCGTTGACTGCACGCGGGCTTTCTCTAGTTGCGACGATCAGGGGCTAGTCTTCGTTGCGGTGCATGGGCTTCTCACTGTGGTGGCTTCTCTTGTTGCGGAGAACGAGCTCTAGGAGTGTGGGCTTCAGTAGTTGTGGCACGTGGGCTCAGTAGTTATGGCTCATGGGCTTAGTTGCTCTGCGGCATGTGGGATCTTCCCAGCCCAGGGATCGAACCCGTGTCCCCTGCATTGGCAGGCAGACTCTTAACCACTGCACCATCAGGGAAGTCTCTCAGGCAATATTCTTGATGAGCTTCTCTGGTTCCTTTAGTCTGGCCTCAGGTGGTCTTCTCTGGCATGGAAAATGCTGAATCTTCCATTAGTTGGGTTTTAATTCTATAAAACGGCTTAAAGATATTGTTATGTGTGTCCCTTGAGGTGGAACCAGGATGCTGCCCCTAGGCTGTACTATTGTTTCTTGGCTGTTCCTCCCTCGATTCTGTATCCCTTCCCTTCCGGAATTAGCAACTGTTTGAATCTGCCCTTTGGAACTCAGGAAAGGTCATGGAGGCTGAACAGAAAGGCTCCCCATGCCCAGGAGCCCCTACAGGGTCCTGCTCGGTTTAAGTAGTAAAAATGTAACTACAGTAATAGGGAGTGCCCCTAACCACTTCTGGTTTGGCGCTACTCAACTGGAATCAATTTTTGCACAATCTCTTACATTTTCTAATATGCCTCAGTTTATCTTTTAACAGCTCTGGTGTCCAAAGAGGGAACCAAAGGAGACGCCCAATGGCCCCCAAGAGCAATGAGCAGCCAGGTGTAGGACCTCATGAGCCCCTTGATCTCACTGTCTCTGGAGATGATAGGTAAGTCCCTCCAGGATCCTGGATGCGAGCTCCACAGCTTTTGCATTATGCTCAGACTTTGAGCATTTCTTTTTCTGGACTGGGTCCAGAACCTGGCCAGAGTTAGACTGGGTCTGGGGTTGGACTAAGTTCAACTTAGAAACTCGACATGATCTGGACTGGATCCAGCTTAAAACTGGACTGGGTGCAGTATGCGGCCTCAGGTGAATAAAATTATTTTGAGGCTAAACAAGTAGGTTAACTTTACCAAAGATAATCTTGAATTACAGTGTCTACAGTAGAGAACTTTTAACCATCTTAGGTAGGCTTATCCATTTACACAGGTGCCCTTGAGACAAAGGAGTTTCACTCAGGCACTTGCTAAAAAGAATAGAGGGGAAATTATTTTTCCTCCTTTACAGTTTCTGGTGACCAGGATGCGACCTGCAGATGGGATCCTGGGAAAACTGCAGAAGCCGGTAAAGGGTGAGAATTCCCACCAAAGTCATCTCCCCCAGATCTCTCTGTGGTGCCTGGTCAAAAGAGGAAGCTAAAATTTTACGTAGTTCCTTCTTTTCCAAATTTAGATTGGCAGGAGAAATCACTGATTATTGATCCTTTCTCTCCCAGGGGCAGCTATTGTCTTCCTGTCTCATTTTGTGTCCTGAGACGTTGGCTTGGCAACCATGAGGTTGCAGGACCCCAAAATATGGCCAGACAGAAATGTGAGTCGCACTCCATTTGCCGCTAGGGTCCTACCAACTGTTCCCAGCTCTCAGGGGAATTGTCTAAGTCTTTCATTCTTTTGGTTATCTTTGGGAGTGGCTCTAGATCTTGGAAGGGTAGTATCTTTTGCACCCTCGTTGGGGACCCCTCTTGTGTCCATGGGGTTGTTCAATACTTCCAGGAATATTTACTGCTATTCAAGAGGTTTTTTTGGTTTTTTGTTCGTTTGTTTGTTTGTTTGTTTGTTTAAGTAGCTCTATGGTCAGAAGTTGATCTAATTGGAAGCTGACATTCAGAGCCTGATAGGAACTGTTTTGTAGACCTTCTCACCTAATCTAAAATGAAACTATGTACCCAGAGGGAAAGAAAAACATTCTGAAGCCACTGTGGAAGGAATACTAAAACATTCCAAAGAATCACAGCTCTAAATCTAGAACTTAGGAATCTTTTGATTTCCATCTTAGTTGAAAATCTTCTCCCCAATATAAAAGAGGAAATTGAGGGTAATGTGGTTGGACGGCGGGGTCAACATCTTGAAATTATTTAGGTTGCAACCCAATTCTTTAAGGAATTTTTAAAAATTATACTTGTCTTACAACTGAGTCTTTACAAGAACAGAAATGCAGCTGTAGCAACAATTCAAAACCTACCTATCTTTTTACCAAACCCCCAAACTTCCCTATTTATCTCAAAAGGCTTGCAGATGTTGTAAAAGATCTGAATTTAGGAAACAAAAGCCCTTTTTGGAGAAACTTACAGCCTTTCCCTGTGCCTTTGAGATGTAAATGTTCTTCCTGGTCTTTAGGAACCCAGAGCCAGCTCTTGAAATGCAATATGACAGATAATTCTTATCAGAGAAAAAAAATTAAGCTATTTGGAAATGAAGTGAATAAAAAGTCTCAAGTTTTTTTCACAAATATTAGTAGTGAAAACTTTAGCCATCTGAGCAGGTAACCTTAACTTATTCTATCTGCCAGAAATACAACCAACCATTCTTTTATAAACTAGAGAGTTTTGCACTGTTGCACCTGTCTCATGGGTAAGATTTTAAAACGAAAACTATAAAATCAATGCATCTGTATATCTTTGTATGTATGTTATAGCTGTGTGAAATTTTTCTACCTCTGGATGATATTGCCAAAATTAATTTGTCAAGAGCTCTATTTAATTTACTTAAAGACAAACAAAAACTTACATAAATCAAGTATACTCTCAGAAATATAGAAACTAACCCAAATTTTTTTCAAGTTCACATGATCTAGGATAAAAGCTAAAGTTTACTGGTTTAATTACAATGGGCTTGTCTTTAGAGTTATAAGCATTAAATATAATACTTTTATTCTACCTAGGTTTACTAAAAGTCAGATAAGCTCATGTTTTTTCTGTTACAGAATGTGCGCCCAAGAAAGATGACTTAAGATGATGGTTAGCTGTCTAATGTCTCATGAAATTTTCATGAATAGTCTAAACATTATTATTAAGAACAAGTAAATTAAATAGATGTAAGTAAGATAAGTTTATAAATAAACTTTTCAACAATAATTATGCTTTATGTCTACTTAAAAATAATTTCCAAAATCTTTTTGGTAATTTGAAACCTTAAAGTTATACTGAGATAAGCTGAATGATACATATTCATTGACTATCTAGATTATTTCCAAGTAAGATAAAATACTGAAACGTTAATTGCTGAACATAGGTTTATCTACTTTTGGCTTCCTGTTACAGATGAAGTAAAGATATACTGGTCTATTAGTAAACATGTTTTGTGCCACATTGAAAAATTTACTATGAGGAAGAATATACTTCTAGAAATTGTAAAATATATTTATAAACTAGCCATGTAAAATATATTTGTAAACTAGCCAATCTACAGAATGCTAGTGTAAAAAAGTCCACAATTACTTACTTCTTAGTTTTCATTAGAAATAAAGGATTCTAAGATTTAAGAAATGTAATCAATGTGTTTAATTAAAATTACTTAGAAATAATAAGAGTGAAAGGAAACAACTATGTATGAAAAGTAGGTAAGGAAAATAAAATGACTGGTTGTTCCAAAATGACAAAGAGAAGAACCATAGGACAAAACCTGAATGGATATCACAGTGAGAAGGCTGCGCACCTCAACAAAGAGTAGCCCCAACTCGCCACAAACTAGAGAGAGCCCACACGCAGCAACAAAGACTCAACGCAGCCAAAAATAAATAAATAAAATAAATAAATTTATTTAAAAAAATTTGTTGTAGGAGTATGGAAAAGGAATTTTATGAGTGATCAAACGAACTAAAATTGGAATTTTATTTAAGTTTTTAAAGAATGAGTTTTAATAGCAAAAGTACGCTGGTGCAAAATTTGAATTTGGTTTTCTCTGTCAAAAGGACAAAGTTTTATTGGACTATTGGTCTGATCTTGATAAGAGATTGTGAAAGTTGTTTTTTTTCCACGTAATCTACTTGGAAAGCAAAGGTTTTGTGTCTTACCAAAATAATTTATTGTGCTTCATGTTGTCTTTATCAGCCCAGTCTTCTGAACATTAAAAGAACTAAGTTTTGTTCACAAATATGTAACCTTCTGTATTTGCCTTTAAAGTCTTTTATTACCACTTTGGTTAAATAAATAATTTAGTATTATTTTATAATCTTACATCCAACATAGTCAAATGTTCAAACCTTTTGACATTTGACAACTTCCCAAAATCAAATTCTAAATGGAGTCTTTTTTTACCTCAAAGCAACTTTGAGATTTTCCAGAAGACCTCTGAAAAACCTCAAAGAATTTGTCTCTCACCTTGTAAAAGAGAGATGTTAAGCTAATGAGATTTATTTGGTATGTTAAATTACATGGGAGTACTGTCAAGTAAGAAGTGATGATAATCCTCCTTATGTTATCTGTATAGGGATATATGTTGTTAACATAGCTATTCCAGAAATTGTCTAAAGTCTTTAGAAATTTGTCAATACTGTCATTGTCCAATTATTATCTAAAATTATTATATGCCACAAAAATAACTAAATTTCCTTGTCAAATGAACTCTCATCAGATCTTTAACCATGGCCATGTTTTAGCCTTTTTTCATTTACATATAGTTACTGTTTTACTCTGATGTTTTTTGAGGTACTTAATCTTCAGAGAGATTCATAGAACAGACTTTGACAAATATTCTAGAATATATGTTTCTGAAAACTTTAAGATCATAAAACAGAACTGGGTAAGAATTTCCATTAGGAAAAACTGGCTTCAAGCAGAATAATAATTAATAATACAGGACTGAATAAACTGATGAGGATGATTATGATTTTTTTACAACTTTTTCTTTGAAAATGTTTTACTTTTCCAGATTTAAGGAAAACTTTTTCTTTTTTCTTTTAAGATATCTATGACTTACAGTAATTTTATAAAGTACGCCTCTGTAAACAGAACTGAAATATTTACTTTTTCTCCCTACCTAATCCCTCCAGAATTCATAAATTTATTGAGTATTTTTCTTTTCATAGCAATATAGTTGTTTGCATAACTTCAATAAGGATCTGTTCTCCTTGTAACAAGACATGATTGGAAACATTGGTTATATTACCAAGGCTTTGACTGCAATATCATATTTGAGAATTCCATAAAATCAGATATGACCAAACAGTTTCAAGGAACTAAGGTTGACTTTAAGGAGCCAATAAAACTTACGAAAAATTCCAGCAAAGCAGATTTAAAATGAGTATATATGGTCAATCACTATTCTTGCTACATTTACATAAATAAGCAGGCCAAATGTAAAGAGACTAGACTAATTTTGCAAACAAATTAGTCTTGCTGTGATTATCTTTGATAGAAATGAGGGTGTTTGTAGAAAAAAAATTACATTTCAGTAGAAAATTATAACACAACCTTGTGGATATCAGATTCTAGTTCCATTTATTGTCTTTGAGGTTTTGTTATATATCTATAAACCAAACTAGATCCTGAATTCTTCTAGTATCCTCAATTATCTGGCTACAACTCTCCAGGCTAACATTTCCAATTTTCTCCCACCCTTTTTGAATTAGAATCACTAAGAACAAAGACTGCCCTTTAACCTCCCTGGCAGGGACCATACCAGGTACCCCTCACTGTCCAGAAGGCAGCCAAACTTCAGGGACTTGAACCTTGGGTCCACATCCCCCAATTAAAATGGGCTCCTTTAGACTCTTGGAACTGCACACTAGCTGGAGATCTAAAATTAAAATAGTCTAGGGAGGTTCCTCCCCAGAAGTAGATGGCATTCTGAGGTAGACAGTTCTCCCAAACTCAGAGATCAAGATCTTCATCTCCAATATAAAACTTTATTCCTTTGCCTTTTCACTACTTGGTTTTTCTCTCTGTTAGCGCACGGGAAGACAGAGCTCCTTAACTTTGGCAAATGTTGCTTAATTTACTGCTAAGCCGATAGCTGAACAACAAAAGTGCCTATATTTTCTTGCTAAGGTGGTTTTAGATAATAGGATTGCTTTAGATTACTTCTTGGCTGAACAAAGAGGAGTCTGTGCCATAGCAAATACTTTCTGCTCTACCTGGATCAACACCTGTGGTATTGTAGCAAATAGAGGAAATAAACTAATAAACCGCTTGGCTAAAACAGGCTGTTGCCCCTTCAGGTATACTCTTTGATTTATTTGATACCAACTGGTTTGGTTCACGGGGGCCCTGGCTAAGGATTATACATCATTCTCTTGGTATTACCTTCCTAATAGCTATCATTGTAGTCTCCCTGGTGCACTATGTTCTCTCAAAAGTCTTAAATGCATGTCCACAGCCACCAGTAGTACACTAGATGGTCTCACAATGCTTGGAGAAACAGAAACAAGATGAACAGCAGAAACAATCTCTTCCACAGATCTGACATCGTAACCTATGAGTTTCACAATGAGACAAGAGCAACTTAACTCTGATGGTGACTGAGAGTGGCGCTAATACTAAATTTTTGGTCAATATCTCATGTAACAGAGGATGACCAAAATGGGGGAATTGTTAAATTAATTCAACACGGAGGCCATTTCTCCCTCTTCCCTAGAGGAGCATCTCCCTGAGCTCCTAACCACTTTTGGTTTGGCACTGCCAAATTCCAATTGACTTTTTTGCTCAAATAAACTCTTAAAATTTTGAAAAATAAATAAAGTAATAAGGCAAAACAGGTCATAAACTAACTTGGAAGCAATTCTGATAGAGGGGTTTTAAAAACATTTTGAAAAATAGATTTTTTTCATATTTGTTTATAGCTTCCCAAGGTAATTCCTTAAAATAGCAACCCTAAACTGAATGATTGCTTCTATATTCATTAAAAAAAATCACATTTATTCTCATCTGTTTTATATAATTAAAATTAATTCTAGTTTCAGACACCAATTTAGATATTCTAATCACCATTGATGCTTGATATGTCATAAACCAAATCTGAAAATTATTTCTTGTACCTGCTAATCCCAAGAAATAATTTTCAGCTTTTATTTATTTAGCAAATGCAAACTGGTATACATAGAATGGATAAACAACAAGGTGCTACTTATAGCACAGGGAACTATATTCAATATCCTGTGATAAACCATAACGGAAAAGAATATGACAAAGAGTGTATATACATGTATAACTAAGTCACTCTACTGTACAGCAGTAATTAATACAACATTGTAATTCAACTCTACTTCAATAAAAAATAAATTTTAAAAAAATCTACAAAAAAGAAAATCATTTCTTGTTATGTACATTCTTCAGGGTTTATATAACAAGGAATAAGGTTGTATATATTACACATATGATACTCTTGATGATGGTTACATAAAGGGCAGATTTCCATAGTCAGAATGAAGAACAGATTTGAGTTTCACATCTTGACATTAAGGATAAAATATATAAACTGGTTAAAAATCTTTTGGTTTCAGTGATTAAATAATATGCTTGCATCAACATTTATTCACTTTGCTGTGAATTCTTGGCCTCAGTGTACATTATCAGAAACATGAGACATGCTCCCCAGTTTTCTTATTTCTCAAAGTAAGAGGTTTTTCTCCCAGTACTGACTGCCATAACTGTCTCAAAGAAAACAATATGCCCTTAGCCACAAAGATAAATTATAGAAGAACTAAAAAAAAAAAAAAAAAAGTTAGGTTTACTGATTTAAGAGGCTCTTGGTGAGCTTTCAGACCTCAATTAAGGCTGTGATTGGAGAAAGAGAAAATGAATTTTCCAAGCAATTAGGTGGTAATAGATCTAATGGCTTTGGGGGGAAAGAAAGGGGTATATTTAACTTTGACAAGTGGCTGCTGTGCATGTGTTATATATCCTTTTTTGATAAGTATTTTTGCTCCAAATACCTTTTTTAATTATCTAAAAAATGCCTTTTGCAGGGAATTATAAAGAGTAACAACCACAAAGGAGACAGGCATTCTGCCCTACTGAGTCAATAGCATTCACTTTTCCAAAAACATCTCACATTAATTTCACAATACTCACTTTAAAAGGTCCAAAAATATGTGCTTACCAATAAACCATATGGTCTCAGAAGGATATTTTACAAGAAAATGTGTCAGCTTTCATAAACTTCCACAGGGGACCCTTTTCCTTTTGAAAGAAGAAAATCTGACATTGAAAACACAGTGGAATTTGAGCATGAAAGAGACTTTTTAGCAGCATGAGAATGCAATAGAATCCAACAAAATCAGTACATTTTATATTAAAGTAAGGCCCTGTGTTCAGCTTATTCATGGGACAAAAGAACAAACCATTGGTTACAGTGATGTAGCACAGGTATTCAAATTAATGGAGACTGAAGTTCCTCATTTACTTATTGTTAAAGGACAAGCTAAGATCGATTCATCTGAAAACAGAGCCACATTGCTATACCTTATTCCTTAGGGAAAAATCTTTCTTTAAGCTCTTTTTTTCACAGTGTGCAATTTTCTTCATTATTTAACCCTACTTTTTTCCCCGCCAATTCTCTAGAGTGCCAAAATGTGTCCTACAAAGTTTCACAAGAGGGAAATCCTCCATCCACTAGTTCTGTATGAGCAGAAAATAAATTCTCTGAGCTTTGTTGCCTGCCTCTTCCAGACTCCAGAAGCCTGACCTCTCTAACCTACAGAATAGCAAAATGAGTTGGCTTTAGGGCACAGAAAATATTTCAAGCTAATCAACTGAATGAGGTTTCTCTAAAAGAAGGCATAAAATTAAAACACATAATGGTTACACCTAAAACTTGGCTGGAGACAAAAGAAGTTTAATGTCTGCTTTGCTGGGGTTAGAATAATTGTTCACAAAATAGGAATGCTGAGGTCATACCACCAATTAATCAATGAGTAATCAGTGGGACAATAGCCAAACCATTCAATCACTTTAACCACATTGATAATGAATATTGATTTCTAAAGTCAAATCTTTCAGGAGTTGATCATCTGTTTACTCAGATGACAAAACCAATGGGTCAGTTCCACTGCCTATCTGGCCCCTTATGTGGTAAAATCTGAAGAGTGCTTGCTGTTGTTTGAGATTGAAGCGTAATGATATTGGTGCTAACAGAAAAGCAGAAGCTCTCCTAACCCCAGGAGCTGTAACCCCAAGAGAGGAAGCAAAGGGATGATAAGAGAAGCAGAGGATACACCCAGCTCAAGAGAAGCTGGGACAGGACATCAGTGCCACAGAATTGGGCAGGAGAAAGCAGCACAGGTCATGTGGCCAAAGTAACACAGGGTCGAGCTAAAAGCACTAACACCTAATTAGTCATAACTACAACTGGCATATGTTGAGCACAAATATTTGCCAGGAATTGTGTTTATCTCAGCAAATCTTGACAGCAGCCTTTGATAGTTTCTATCTCCCTGTTAGGGAGAGGGAAACTGAGACTCAGAAAGCCAGTGGTGGAATCGGAAACAAATCCAGGCAATATAAATTCACGGCCCATGCTTTTGCCAGAAGGCCTCAGGAGTACTGGCTGAAGTGAGGAAATGGCAAACATGAGCAGGGAAACCGAAATGAATCAGCCAAACATCAAGGGAGGGGTAAAAGGAGTCACTGGACAAATGTTTAAGAGGTTGAGCCCCACAGCCAGGACCAGCAGGTAGGTGTGTGATGCTGCTTTGGAAGCCTGTGCTCACCCTCATCCAGCAGCTGTGACCTGTCCCTCTTTAACCACTTGTCATTACAAACCACCATCAGATAGGGATGACTAGAAATAGCCATCTTGTTAAGCATGGATCTTTCAAGAACACATTCTGCAGGTCAAATAGAACTCTTTCATTTCTCCTCATTAAAAAAATAAATTATGGAAAATCTTGCTTTGACAAGAGCGTACCAACATGTGGAATATCATGCCTTCATCTGAGGTCTCAAAACATTTCATAAACACTCTCACAGTGGCCCTCACAGAAGAATCCTTTTTATTCAGTGCCATGAAGCTAGGGATGGAATATTAGAGAAGAATCCAGTATCTTCCTACGACCCTGCAGGGTATCTTGTACTATCACCTAGGCTAGAGAGAAGACAGTGATGATTTAGAAATTGGAATCCCACAGCTTGTTTTGCAGGGATTACACATACTTCTAGAACCTCCGAAGGATGTGTTGCTTACTGTGAATCAAGGAATCAGTGGCAGAGTGTATGGGGCCTACCAGATTAATCGCATTGCCTACATTGATTTGTTAAGCAACTAGAACATGTGCCTTATAAAGCCCTATACCCATTATGCCATGCTGGTAAATAGCCAGCTTTAATCTTCAGTATATTTAAATTGTTGCCATTGTATTATATTGTCCTCAGTGGACCCATGCATTTCTGCTTATAATTCTTCTATTTCTAGAAGTGTGGTTTGTAAAGAAATAGATCTGACCAGTAAAACCCATAATATGGAATTGATTCTCTTTACTAAATATATTTATAGCACTTTATATTTACAAAGGATTTTGCTGTTGCTGCTGCTGGTTGCATTTTCAATGGATCTATTTAGGTAAGTGGGGCTATTTTCATCTTACTCTGGAAGGCTAAAGATCACGTTGCTACAATTTACCCAATAAACCCGAGACCAAAACAATTAGAAGTCTGCTGATACCCAACACAATGTTTGGCTCATTTTTTCCTTCACTGAGGCAAAAGGTAAAGAAATATAGACAATTAACAATTTCCAATTAACTAATGACTATAGATATACAGGCTGAATGATTCAGACCAAACACTTCCCTAATTCTCATTTTATATCAGTACGAGTATTTCTGGCAAGAATTACTCATTAAATAGCATATGTACTGATATTTTAACTTGTCTTCAGTCTTGAAGGTTTGGGTACACACATGGTATAGAACAAGCACTGTAATTAGCTCTAGGGGGCTCTAAGGGCAAGCACAGGACAAAAGGCTCAGCCCAATTCAAGTGACTTCAAGTGTGCTCAGAAAGACACAACACACACACGCACAATGTCCTGAGAAACCAGTATACCCAAAGATGTGGGGCAATATTCATGTCAAACCCTAATAAATATATCCAACTGCAGGGCTGAGAAAACTTATTGAGCCACAGTCAACAGCCACCTGGTTTCAAACAATACGGAGCCAAGCCAAATTCCAGCATAACAAACAAATAGGTAACATTCTTTACTTTGCTGCGATAGTATGTGATAGCATAAACTGAGTGAATACATGCTAAAACAATGGTTCTCAAAAGTATGGTCCCAGACCCACAGCATCAGCACTACCTGGCACTTGTTAGAAGTGCATATTCTCAGGCCCCTTCCCAGACTTACCAAACCAGGAACTCTGGGGGAAGAAGCCTACAATCTGTTTGCAGAACTTTTCCAGGGGATTCTGATGCACACGAAAGAAAAGTCATCCGCTTCAGGTCCAATGAGATCAGGAATGTTTCTTGAAGGAAAAGAACCTTGAATCAGACTTGACAAGAATTACAAGGTTTGCCTGAACTACAAGCAAGACCAGAAAAACAGATTAAATATTTACCTTTTCAAAGAAGTTTAGGCTCTGTTTAAATGCTAAACCTTATCATGCAACTACTTTGGCGGATCTATTGAATATTTTCCATTGATGTTGCAGCCTCAAAAATATACACTTCCCACCCAGCCATCTTAAAAAAATATTGATAATTACCCCAAAATACTTGAGAATATACATGCTATCATTCAAGATGAAATGTGAAGTATTTCCCTTCACTGATAATTGTTATTTCTTTTCTTTGTCCATTTCATAAACCATATGTTTAGCTCAAAGGTGAAATCTGTAGAAAATTTACAAACTACAAAGAGGCTGAAATTAATGTGAATACGAATCCACAAAGATTACTAAATTCTAGTCAAGATTTTTTTTTAAGTTCTTATTTTTTTTGCTACAGATTACAGTTTTTCTTAATACAAATACACTATATTTTTCATTAGGCTCCATTTCATAACAATCTTAGTGCTCTACTTCCTCCTTGTGGTGAAAATTAGAATCTTACTATTTTTGAAATCTAAAGGTTGACAGTGAACAGCAAAGGCTTATTTTATACCCAGTATCAAGTTTAAATAGAAATTGACACATTCAATCATCTCACTGTTTCTGTATATCATCCAAATGCCTATCTTTCTGAAATACCTAATAGTTGGTAGGATTTGTTCTTTTCCTTATCTAGATGCAGATGAAAACAACTGATGGGAGTAACCAGTCAATAAATTTTTTCAAACAACATTCAATTGTTAGTTTTTTTAGAGTGCCCGAAAAAAGAAATTCAATACATCAGAATAATGTGATTGTTACTGCTAAAAATAAAGTCGCTAAAACTACACAGAGAATTTGTGGTGGGCTTCTCACCATTTATTTTGTAAATACTGTGCTACTTAATGGATAACTATCACTAGAAGAAAAAAAAAAAGCCCAGTTTGATCAAAATTTCATTGTAAAATCTAAAATGTGCAGCTCTAGAGTTGACTGCTCAGTAGTGCCAGATTGTGTCACCACAGCAACACATTTCAGCCACCCATGAGGAGGTACTTGGGTTGAATTACTGGGGTTATGAGTGTGGTATCAAGACTGACAACTTAAAAATCCAAAACCCCTCGAAAGTAAAAAAAAAAAAAAAAAAGGAGAAATGACAATTTCAACACCTAACGACGTGTGCATCCATAATAGGTCAAGTTCTCAACTCCTATATGGTGTCTGTGTGATAATCTCAGGAACATTGATTATGTGGCCAAATGATGCCGTGCTAGAACCATGCAGGTGTTTCATTAATGAGATGAACTGATTCAACCTCAGTCCAGACAAAACCTGAGAGAAACAACAATGGACTCCACTTTCAAGGAATTCTAGTTTCCTCCATCTCTTAGATTGTTAGACAATGACATTTATTAAACTTTTGCTATATTCAGGATGCTGAGCTAATGAGATACTGAGAAATCTTCTTGTCCTTCAAGGACCGGCTCAAATGCCAGAGTCTCTCTAAAGCTAGACAGAATTAGTTCTTCCTCTTCAATGATACGATAGCAATTTATTCCTACAGCTAAGAATGCACTTCACACATTGTTTTAAAACTATCGTGTGCCCATCTGTCTTCCTTGCTAGACTGTGCACTCTCTAAGGAGAGAAACCACAACTTAATCATGTAGAATCACTAACATCTAGCATAGTGTCTGGCAAATAGTAGACACTCAATAAATGTTTGCTAAACGAACTGAATAAATGAGGGTGGATGGTGTTATACAAAGGAGTTGAAAGTATAATCATTGCCCTCGATTAGTTTATGGTTTATCTGCGTAGGCTCTCTAAGTGTATATTCACCGGTTTGGTCTTTGTATGATGGTAAAAAGTGTGATCTCTCCTGGGGTTAAGGAGAGCTAAGAGAGGAGAGAGTTTTGTTAGCTAAATGCCATTCAAACCAGCTTTTCCAGCTTTTCTCCTACTAGCCCTTCCCTTAAAGCACAGACCTTGTTTGCAGCCAAAGGAAACTGGGCCCCTTTCTTGATCAGTGTTATTTCCCTCTCTCCACAATAGCTGTATGTCCCCCCCGCTAAGGTTGCACATGTTCAGAATCAGGAAATGGTCAATAAAGTACACTTTCAAAGATAAGAAGAAGGGCTTCCCTGGTGGCGCAGTGGTTGAGAATCTGCCTGCCGATGCAGGGGACACGGGTTCGTGCCCTGGTCCGGGAAGATCCCACATGCCGTGGAGCAGCTGGGCCCGTGAGCCATGGCCGCTGAGCCTGCGCGTCCGGAGCCTGTGCTCTGCAACGGGAGAGGCCACAACAGTGAGAGACCCACGTACCACCAAAAAAAAAAAAAAAAAAAAAAAAAAAGATAAGAAGACGACCCCCATTGTCCAATAATATTTTCCCCCCTACTATGTTAACTAAATCCCACCAAAATAGTTGATTCCATCGTGCTACAAATTGCTCTACCATTTAAAAATGCACTTTTCCCTTGGAAGAGCAGTCCACCCAGTTCTTAGCACCTTGGTGTGGGTTGGTGTTTATTAAGCTACCTTTGGTCTGCTCTAACAAGACCTGAGAAAGAGCAGCAGGATTCTGGGTACTTAATAAGGGAAGCGAAGTGCTGAGGGGTGAGAGTGAACATAAATGCTCTGACAGTGAAGTGAGGAAGCCCTACCATTCTAGGCCCCTGCATTCCTGGGGCTGCCCAGGGACCCATGAAGGTGGCCTTCCTGTATACTTGTTACTATTACCTATCCACCCACAGTTTATCACTACTTTGTTTCCCCTTCAAAGTGACTGCTAATTAATTTGAGAAAAAATCATTCCTGGGAGTACTATGGACTCTCAGAATCTTCTTCCTTCCCAAGTAACATATGCTAGCCTACATGATGTGGACAGGCTGTGCTTAAACCAAAACTAAATGTCATTCCCAGCAAGATGAGTTGAAAGCCCTCATCATCTAGCCTTGGGGCAGAGTAGCCTGACAACAAGACAGCAGCCAGCTAAAAGCACACAGACACAGAGTAAGGTGCAGAGGGGCAGCTTCACACCACCCTGCTTCCTCCATGAACTAGCAAAGCACATCCAGCACAGCCGGGGAGACAGTGATAAGACACCATGCCCTGAACATCAGCAGATGGTAATTCAGTCCTTAAAACTATGCGCTGGGCCAGAGCTTAAATAATGCTAACAACTCTTTATGATCAGTTACATAGATTTTTAAAGCAAGAGGTAGACATCCTCTTTCAGACAGGGTGCCAAGAACAGCCTGAAACACACTGAAAAGGAGTCACCCTGGGCAGATCATGAGATCCGAAACAAGAAGGACTTAGAATCTAGTGGACATTTGTTGTCATTATTGTTGTCGTTGTTATTATTATTGTTTGGCTAAACGAGATTCATTCCCTCTTTCTACTGTTATCCTAATTGCCTTTAGAGGAATGACTTCTTCACCTCTCTGTGAAGTCTTAGTGGAACTGTACCTTACCCTAAGCAGAGATTTGGCACAAAGTCATGGAGTGTGACCCTCTCTCTCTGGACTTTGAACTTTGAGAAGAGTGATATTTTTTTAGCTTAAAAAAATAAAGTTTGGATCACATTCATTCCAGAAGCAGGGCCTGTAAAAGATGGTCAGATAGTTTCCACTGTCTAGAGACCTACCAGACTGCCCTGGTTTCCATTTTTACTCTGGGATTGTGTAGAAGCCATCACATGTCTAAGCCTATACATTCTGTGATGAATCCCTCCAATAACGTTCTCTCTCTTTCTCTCTCTCCCTCTGTGTGTGTGTGTGTGTGTGTGTGTGTTGTGTAGAAGCCATCACATGTCTAAGCCTATACATTCTGTGATGAATCCCTCCAATAACGTTCTCTCTCTTTCTCTCTCTCCCTCTGTGTGTGTGTGTGTGTGTGTATATAGATATATATATATATATATGCATATATATAATAAACCTTTATATATGCTGCATAATATATATGTATATAACTAAATAATGAATCTAGGTATTCTTTTTTTTAATACCTCTTTATTGGAGTATAATTGCTTCACAATGCTGTATTAGTTTCTGTTGTACAACAAAGTGAATCAGCCATATGCATACATATATCCCCTCCCTCTTGCGTCTCCCTCCCACCCTCCCTATCCCACCCCTCTAGGTCGTCGCAAAGCATCGAGCTGATCTCCCTGTGCTGTGCTGCTGGTAATCTAGGTATTCTTATACTAGAAAACCTATGCCAGGTATCTCATTTGACTGATTAAAGACACCTGTAGTAGGCAGAATCAGGCACACAACTCTGTCTTAGAACTTATTTTTCTCTGGATATGCCCCACGCTACATTTTAATTCTATCAGCTTATTTCCAGCCTCTCATTCTGGATGATCTCTGAGTGAGCCAGGAGACATGAAACAAGCATAAAATGTTGAGCATAATCCTTTTGATCTCATCACATAAACCTATTGAACTGAGAATTCAATCTCAGTCTCTTAAAAGGTGAAAGGTATTTCTCAGATGAAGTAAAAGAATCAATAAGTGGTACCAAACCTATAGTCTATCTAATCTCCAATTCTCCCAGTCCCAGGGAAAATTATCCTTGGGATTGGGACACTCTGGCTCAGGGTGGATGTGGCTGGCAGCAGATTCACACTAAAACAAGTCTTTTTGGACCATCACTGGGCTGGGTCACCACTAAGGCTCCCATGCTAGAGTTGAAGAGGCAAGTCCAGTCAGTTCCTACACACCTTAGTCAGTGTGGATTGCTGTAACAAAGTACCACAGATTGCGTGGCTTGACTTATAAACAACAGAAATTTATTTCTCACAGTTCTGGAGGTTGGAAGCCCCAGATCAGGGTTCCAGTATGGATGGGTTCTAGTGAGAGCTCTTGTCCAGGTTGCAGACTGCCAACTACTCATTGTATCCTCACGTGGCTAAAAGAGAGCAAGAGCCTCTCTTATAAGGACACTCACCCCATTTATGAAGGTTCTTGACTTAATTACCTCCGAAAGACTCCACCTCATTATGCTACTACACTGAGGCTTAGGATTTCAACATACGAACTTGGGATAACACAAACATTCAGTCCACTGCAATGACCCAAACACAGCAGTTCCCAGTTGGAGCTCAGACTCTGTTTTCTGGTCCATCTGCTCCATCCTTCTCAAAAGAAGGGTTCATTTCCATTGACTTGTTTACTCCTAAGCCCCACTCAGAGAAACGAGAGCTTAGTAATTATGAACAAAAATTAATTTTCTCACAGTTCTTGAGGCTAGAATTTCAAGATCAAGGTGCCAGCAGGATTGGTTTCTGGTTGAGCCTGTCTTCCTGGCTTTGGGGGGCACAATTCAGTCCATAACAGGTGGCCCTAACAAAGTACCACAGATTGGAAGGCTTAAACCACAGAAATTTATTTTCTCACCATTCAGATTGGTTTCTTCTTACTTGACTTATAAATGGCCATCTTCTATCTGTGACTTCACATGGTCTTCCTTCTGTACATGTTTGTGTGTAAATTTCCTCTTATGAGGAAACCAATCACATTGGATTAGGGCCCACCCTAATTACCTTATTTTAACTTAATCACCTCTTTAAAGAGTCTGTCTCCAAACATAGTCACAGTCTGAGGTACTGGGGGTTAGGATGTCAACGTACCAATTTTTGTGGGGCACAATTCAGCCCATAACAGTAAAATAATAAGTCAAGAGACTGGGTAAATGTTAAGAATAGGAAAGATGGTGAGAGATTAAAGAGCAACACTTATCAAGGCTGTGTCACAACTCTGACTCTGAGGTTCACAGGTGCCAATGCAGGGAAGGGAACTTGGTCAGTTACAAGACACTCACCATGCTTTGCACATGGATTTGAATGACGCTCTTTCAGAGGCAGTGTGCTTTTGTTGCCCAGTAAAAAGTCATGACTCTAATGCTGGGAGACTCAAGACAGGGAGGAAAACAGAAGAGCACCATGGCAGCCCAGTGAGAAATGTATTCTTTGATAGTCACAATTTTATTGATTCCTTCAAAACACTGTCATGTGGGCAGCGATCTGTAATTCATCGTTCTGTGGGGACAAAGAGTGTTTGCAAAGAAACCAACGTTTCATAAATAATATATACTAATGTATGTTTTCATGGAGTATGTTTCAAAAATTATATTACTTCAGTTGTTTTTAGTAACCTCCCAGAATTAACTAGTTTTAATTTCTCAACTGAATGACAAAATTCATGAGGGATACTTAGATCTATAAAAGCTTTTCATAGTCTCTGGCATGTCCATGTCTCTCAAAGACCATCGCAGCTCAATGGGCCAAAGATGAAAAAGGTCCCGGTGCTGGAGCTACAGACTTTAACCTTTGACCCCGTGTCTTGGCAGACCACTTGGATCACCTTTGGAAGGGGACTGGGTATTTGGGAGTGAGGAGACATGTAGGCATACAGGAGGATGAATGGTATAGCCTGGCCATAGATCATCAGCCTTTCCAGTCCTATTCAGAGATAAAGTTTATCTGACAAATTGAAGGGAATTATGGAGTAAGCCTCTTTTTCTACCCATACACAGAAGTTCTGTGTAGTGCTGAAAGGTCATGAACAGTCTGCCTGGGTTTGAATCCCAGAATCACCATTTATTAATGTATGATTTAGGGATGTTTCATTAAGCTCTGCATCCTGGTTTCCCCATCTGATGAGGAGGAAAACAACTGGACCTACTTGGGGGGGTTATAAGGATTTAGTTAAATATGTAAAGTGCTTACAACAATGCCTGGTATTTAGTAAATGCTATTATCCTTAAATAGTTTCTTAGGCTCTGAAAATTATAAGTTGGTATAATCAAATTTCTGTTAAATTGTTTAACTAGAAATGATAGAATCAGAACAGTTTCAGCCACACGTGCATATTTACACGACCCCAAATGTACTCTACACCGTGACCAAGGTTCATTTAGTCAGCTATGTAATGAAGATCTCATTATGTTAGTAAAGAGGGACATGAGTTCCTTTGTCAATGCTTCATAAAGAGACACCTCTGCAGGACTTCCCTGGTGGCGTAGTGGTTAAGAATCCTCCTGCCAATGCAGGGGACACGGGTTCCAGCCCTGGTCCAGGAAGATCCCACATGCCGCGGAGCAACTAAGCTCGTGCACCACAACTACAGATCCTGCGCTCTAGAGCCCATGAGCCACAACTACTGAGCCCATGTGCCGCAACTACTGAAGCCTGTGCACCGCAACTACTGAAGCCCGTGCGCCTAGAGCCTGAGCTCCGAAACAAGAGAAGCCACCGCAATGAGAAAACCACGCACCACAACAAAGAGAAGCCTCTGCTTGCCACAACTAGAGAAAGCCCGCGTGCAGCAACGAAGACCCAACAACGAAGACCCAACGCAGCCAAAAATAAATAAGTAAATTTATTAAAAAAAAAAAAAAAAGACACCTCTTCACTAAAAACCCCAAGAGAGAACTCTCACCGTTTGGAACTGTTGAAATAATACCTTGCAATTCTGATAGGATTTGCAATCAGCTTTCACTCCACATCCAGGCTTTACACAGTTCTTCTCCAACTGGGTATCCTTATTTAAGATTTTTTTTTCCCGGGTGGTGTGTTTGTATTCACTTTTCTCAGTTGTATCCTGTACTTTTTTTTTTTTTTTTTTTCTCAAATCTCTGAGCTCCCTTAAGTCTTTGTAAACTAGCTCAGTCTGTGGTGTTCTCAGCACCATCATTTGGTGCTAGATTATAAGCCTCATTGGAACATCTTCTCTCTGCCGGATCATTAATGATGCTTTTAAAATTTACATCGAAGGTTCTTCTCAGTCTTTTTCTTGCGTCCCACATGTCTTTCTCTACAAAATGGCACTGGCTGACTTGGTTCTCTTCTTTTGTTGCCTCTTATTCATTCTCATTCTCCCCTTTCCTTTGTCCTTTTAAAAATGAAGGGAAACTTTGTTACCCAAATAGGCTGTTATTTCAGGATGGCTTGTCTCTCAGTATATTCAGTGCAGATATATAATTATTGTAGAACATATTTGAATGGGATCATTTGTTTTATAAATTACAGCCACGGGCTCATCCGTTTTTGTGGACTTCCTCTTTTTTTTCCCCGAGTACCTAAGGTAATCAGATTTATGCTGCTGCTTATGTTGACTCCCTATCGTTCTTGTGACGTGTGACATCTGTTATTTTACAGTATTTAACTCAGGTGCACTGGCAGCCAGAAACCTACTGGAAATAACAATTAAGGGCATAAATAACACATCTGCATGAGTTTGGGAACTTGCTCAGGTATTAATTCTGCTTACCACCTTCCAGATTTTTTCTCCTGCATTGTGATAAACATTTGATTTTGAAGAGTTTAGCTTTCCTCCCTGTGGAGATTTTGGCATACATTTTATGTAATTGTGTTTTTGTGGGCTGGGACGCGTGTGTATTGTGTGCTCTCTGATAACTGAACATTCAGGAAAGAGAGACACTCCCCACCGTATTCTCTTATTGCAGTGCTAGCCTTCCCACCTGAATGGTTTATACAACAACATCAAGCATGACTCATTGATAATCCCTGCTGATATAAAATTCATATGCCTGTGTGCTTTCTTCTGAAGGCAGAAATTTGCATTTCTGTAGAGGTTTGAAAGGATAGGAGAGGGTTATTATCAGTTATTATCTGCTGACCACCCACAGCACTCACAATGGGGTACAAGAGACAGAAAGGCGAAAGGGCAGCTCTTTCAAATGTATGTGTAACCAGCTCAGAGCCGATGGAAGCATCTTGGTGGCACTTTAATTAGCAGCTTCCAGGGTCAGAGGACACTAAAAATTTTCCTCACTAAAAATTTTCCTAACATCTACTTCGAGCCCATGGAAACTGTCACTTCACAGACTCATGAGATGAGAAGGCTGGCGGGGAACAGCTGTGAATTCTCTCTGCTTCACCAGTAAGCAAGATGGCCAGCACCACCTCACTCCTACTTTGTAGAGCTTGGGGCTGGGATGCTCCATGGATGCCATTGGCACCTGCTGGGGGCCACACAAAAGCTTTAAATGTTTATTTCCCCTCCAACAACAACAACAAAAAGAACAGGAATAAAGGAGGAAGGATCATTTGAGCTCAGATTGAAGGGATGGCAGGGATGGCATTCAGTGGATGGCATTATGATGGCAGAACAAGCCAGATCCATTGGGAAAGAATGGCGCTGAGCAAGGAGCTACTCTGATGGTCAAGTCAGACTAGAATCCTAAACCCATGCTTCCTAAACTAGCCATTAGAAAGAAAACAAAGTGGCTTTTTCTTTTTTCAAAACAAAAGCATAGCTTGTAACACCAACAGTACTCTTCCTTAGAACATTCTAATTTTTTTCCCTAAAAGCCTTTCAAATATTTCTAAACGACAGAGCATGAGGTCACAGAGTTTCTTTTTGTTTATTTTTGGAGGATGACAGATGAATGAGAAGGATGAAATAGGTCATGTATAAACTATGCTTTCCAAATTATACGTGGAAGTCTAGCATCAGAGATGAGGGCAAAACTTTAGGTCTAAAATATGTCACAATATGATAATATTAAAACAAAAAATCTAGATATGTAAATATCCGATGACAGGGAAATGATTTAGCTATGGTCCATCTATAAGGTGGAATTATTAGACAATTACAGAATTATGCTTTCAAGTCATCTTAATGATCTGCAGAAATGCTCCCTATATAATGCTAAAATGAAAGAAGCATAACACAAAACCGTATGATTTTACAGTATGATTTTATTTATAAGTATGTACAGATGTACACACACACATACACACACACACACACTCGCACTGGAAGGAAACACACCAAACTGTCAATAACACAGTTATATCCAAATGAGAGGATTAGGGATGATTTTTATTTTCTTCTGGATTTTTTTCGATCTTTCCATGACTAATGTATTTTACTATTAAAATCAGGAAATAAGTAAATATTTTAAAATGCCTAGCCTGCCTCAAGAGATAACTCATCAGCAGGACAAATATTCACTTATGTGATAGAAATTTAAGAAGATTTGTAAAAGTCCATCTTACCCAAAAATCTCTTCCACCAATATTCTGCAGGTACACAAAATTCCTATAATTAGAAATTTATTCAACAACATATCTTGAGCAGACAGTATATATTTATAATCCTATTTCTTTTTGTGTTTTAAATGAGTATATACTTTAGTATCTGTTTACTTATTATTTATTTATATTATTATACACACATTGGGAACTGACCCAACTCAACTTGTTCACAATCATCAGGTTCTTTTTCATAGAGAGCTGTAGGCTCTAAAGGTGAGAAGTAGGTGATAGTAAAGGACTCTTCTCCCACAACTACCCCGCCAGTGGGTATTTGGTACAATGAAAGCAGGTCTCACATCGACTTTTGCTCAGGAGACAAAAATTTATTAGTTGGCAGGCACAAACACAGTTACACTCAATTCTCTTAGCTCAAAGAAGTGCCCACAAGACAGAATAAAATCCTCAACCTAGAGTGCCAGGCAAATGGTATAGGATTGCACTTAAATTCTTATTCCCTATTCATCAAGGGCAGGAGGGCCTATATAATATTTCTAACCAATTCACATATCTTTAACACTAATAGTCTTACTAAGGAAATATTATTTCTAATATCCATTGTACTAAAAAATAAAAACTGGAGAACTAGCTCCTCCAGAGTGGGGACTTCTGATTAGTCTTTCAATGGTAACTAACCATTCCTTGAAAGTTTACCTTGATTAGGGTACATCAAAGATTAACTAATCAGCCCTAAGGTATTGATTAAAGCTAAAACACAGGCACACATTACAGATCATATAATGATATGCATTTACCAAAAAAGAAAAAAAAAGTCTGAAAACAATAACCAGCAAATTATTATCAGTGATTTTCTCCAAAAAGAATGGAATTAAGAATAGGGGACATTTTTCTTGATACTCCTCTGTATTACTTGAAGTTTACAAAAGCAAATATTACTTTTATAATATATTAATACTACTAATTTTTTAAAGGATGGGATAAAGGGTAACAGAGATTTATTCATCTGAATAAGATTTACCTGTTTACCTTCAAAAGTGCACAGCGGTGTGCTGGAAGTTTGCAAAAGTACAGGATGAACAAGGCATGTAGAGAGTGTATTCTACTGGGAATTTCAGATGGGCTAGAGCATTAAGTAACCGAAACGATAACTCATTTAAAATAGACTTTTTAAGCACTTCCCCTCCGGCCTTTCTTCCCCCAACCTTACACCCCTGCCTCCCACCTGTCCCTCAGCCCCATTAGAGATACTTATTCACTTTAGTGAATTTAGGATCTTAGTGGAAACATTTGAGAAATTATACACTTCGTTATTATCATCCATAAATACTTGTTGTGAATTAGTGTATCAGGTTATCATGATCAAACAGTTACCCACAAGGGCCATGGAATAACTGAGCAAAGGATGTAACTGGTGGCAGGTGGCGGTTGAGGAAGCTGAGGAGGAAATGGGTGAAATGGGACTAGAGCTCTGAAAAGGTGTACTTTCAGGGCTGAATCGGAGGAGTGAGGCAGAAAGGTCAGGGAGCATTAGCACCAAAAAATTTTATATCACAATTTATCCCTCCCCAGGAAAAATACAGACATAAATTCAGCAGCTAGGTCAGCCATAAGATTTGCTGCCAATGGATATACCTCTGTCAGCTTACTTGCATCAAGCAAAAGAGCCGAAACTATAATCTGTGTTCATGATAAATGGAGATTTGGAAGATATTTACTTTATCCTGCCTGTTGCTTACTTAGGCATATAGAGACACAAAAGACACCACCAGAATTTGCTTAGACAACACTGAACATGGGGTAGCAGTGAGAAGGAAGGGAGATAACCACTCACTATGAAATATTGCCACTTCCACTGCTACTCCGGAACCATCATTTTACAATGTGAATGCTTGCTGCTGTATGTGAGGAGCAGGAGCCTTTTCTGATCCAAAGGCCTTGGCAGGAGGCTTCATTTATCAGGGAAGGAAAATGCATGATTCAAAATGAAAGTCACCTGGCCCTGATAAATGAAGCAAAACTTCATTCTTTGGCTCCGCACCAGGAAACCACCCCTGACCCTCCAGACGGGGAGCTGCCCAACCGTTTCTCAGTTACTATTAGACCCTATAACCATAGTAAAAGAAGACAGTTAGAGGAGGTTGGGAGCATCATCGGGCTAATAAGATTTAACTGCTTTCTGTGTATTTGACTTCAGTGGTCTTAGGAAAGTAGCACACATAATCTCTCCCACTCACTCTTAATCTCTCTCCCTCTGTCACTGCAGAAGGACAGCTTTCATTCTGAACCCCTGTATCTGAAAGATTACAAACCACTCCAGAATGTCTGCTTCCTTCTCTCTCCTGACATCCCCCTTTCCCCTTCCCTTTCTTCTGTATCGCAACTTCTTTTCCCAACCTCCCTCCCCATAAACCCAAAGTTTAACTCAGGCAGCGGGTGCATGAAAATGAGTCATCCATTCATCCATCCCCCATCTTTTTGACAAATATTTATTTACAGCCTGTTACGGATGAGATGTTTGAGAAGGGAGAAAAGGCATTCTCCTATGACCCCTTCTGCCGTTTATATTCCTGAGAGATTCTGAAAACTCTGTCCCTAAAGTGACTGTAAACAATTTGCCGCTGTAATCTGTGTAGATCTATAAAGAGAAGGTGTTACATAAAAATTACAAATCTATTCTAACAATGCTCAGTGATTCCTGGCTGAAAGCTACCCTCCTCCAGCAGCTAAGTCAAATGAACCAGCAGAGCAAATACAATCTGGTGGCCATGGCAACATACATTCCTGCTTTGAACTTGTCAATCCACCACAAAGAAATCACATTAATGGGATGTTTTTTGGCTACAGATAGCTTTTGTTTTCACATTTTAATTACAGAAATAGATTTTTCATGATTTCTAAAGTCTTCAAAGACCTTGGCAAAAAGGAAAAAATAATAATAATGTCGTTTCAAAAATGTTTTTGAAATTCCAAGCAGCCTTTTAGCTGGGGAAGGGAAGGTGGAGAAGGAGAAACCATCTATCCGTCCTTTTTCCCCCGCCACATGACTGAAAAGTCAAAGGCTTAGGCAGATACTCTCTAAGCAATTTGCTTCTTAGTCATTTTAAGATCATTTCCTCATCTGTAAAAACAGAGAAAAAAATATCTGCTTCACAAGATGTTGTGAGGTTTACTTAATGCTTGTGAAGTGCTAAGGATAACTGCTAGGATTATCAATTAATGTTGCTGATTAATGCTGGGTAGGGGACCCTTGGTTTCACCCGAGGCCCTTAGCTACTTCATTCAGCTTTTATCAGCCAGAAAATGCTCATTTTATCCAACTTTAATTGCGTAACTGTGGACCATGGCTGTAGAAGTTTATGAACACATTTTATGAAGAAATTAGTAAGTTCATAAAAAGGGCTAAATTAGGACTAATTTCCACCATTGATAAAGCTGCGGAAATAGGAGATGGCACCCATGTACCACTGTGTATTCGATAAGAAGCTCCAAGGAAGATTAAGTTGGACAATGAGAGGAAAAGAAACCATGACCATTAATGTTGCAGGTTTTAGTAGTCTTCATTCTGACCTCAAAACTAGCCATATGATAAAAGAGGAAGACAAAAATAAACAGTCTGCAAAAGTGGGTTGATAATCTCTGAGTCATGAGGGTCTAGCTCTGTAACTATTCCTATCTTTTTGAAAAGAATGGAAAGGACAAATCTGTACAAAATAAAGAACCGATTTGCATGCCTTGGTTTTACTCACTTTGCCCACTTGTAGGCACGGAAGATACAAAGAGGTAAGACTATGACCCAGAGCTCTGGGCCTTCCTCGTTCTCAGATCTTAAGAAGCAAAGCCTACTGCCTCACGATTTTGTTGACAGAGGAAACTGCACCAGCCTCAGCCACTTCCTAACAGTCACTGCCATCTGACTGCTTCCAAACTGGACCCCATAGGATGTAGAGAGCAAGCAAAAGGTAGCTATCGTCATGTTACCAAACCAAAACTTGGGTCCACTAGATGCGCTCAGTAAAGCCAATCTACTGACACTGAGTTGCGGTGAAGGAAAGTGCAGCATTTATTGTAAGGTGCCAGACAAGGAGTCCAGGACAATTCATGCTCAAAAAACCCAAATTCCCCATGGGTTTCAGGGAAGCATTTTTAAAGGCCAGGCGAGGGAGGGGATTTCCCGGGTATGAGATCAGCTTGTGCACAATTCCCTGACTGGCTGATGGTAACAGGGCAGTGTCACAGGGGTTAACATTATCAATCCTTAGGCTCCAGTAGGTCTGGGGGCTATGTGCTCACAGTCATCAAGCAGTTAATGTCTTCCATTTGGTGGGAGTTTTAGCCTCTGTAAATCAACTCAGGAAATGTGCATCTGATACTGTTATCTAGGTACTTGGAGAAGAGATATAGCAGAGGACATGGGGGGAGGGGTCTGTCCTCGGAAGGCCCCATAGGGTCCTGCTCAGTTACACTCACTCCACTCAACCCTTTACACTGGCTCTCACAGCTTGCTCTTCTGAGCCCTTGAAGGAAATCATGGGCTGGTCCAGCAGATATTCAGCTCAGTATATGTAATAAAAAGTCTTCTAAAACGTTGGTGAGGATGTGGAGAAATTGGAACCCTTGTGCGTTTTTGCTGGTGGCAATGCAAAGTGGTGCAGCTGCTGAGAAAAAAGGTTTGGCAGTTACACAAGAAGTTAAACGGAATTATCATATGACTCAGCAATTCCACTCTTAAGTGTATGCCCCAAAAGAAGACAGGAACTCAACAGATACTAGTAGGCCAATGTTCATAGCAGCATTATTCACAACAGCCAAAAGGTGGAAGCAACCCAAGTGTTCATCAACAGACGAATGGATAAACAACATGTGGTATATACATACAAGGAATATTATTCAGCCTTAAAAAGGAAGGAAATTCTGACACAAGCTACAACATGCATAAAACTTGAGGACATTATACTCAGTGAAATAAGTCATTCACAAAAGGACAAATACTGTATGAATCCAGTTATACAGAGCATACCCAAAGAGTCAAATTCACAGAGACAGAATAGTAGCATAGTGCTTACTAGGGGTTGGAGGAAGGGGGAGTGGGGAGTTATTGTTTAATGGGTATAGAATTTCAGTTTAGATGAGGAAAAAGTTCTGGAGATGGGCAGTGGTGACAGTTGCACAACAATGTGAATGTACTTTATGCCACTGAACTGTACACTTTAAAATGGTTAAAATGGTAAATTTTATATTATGTATATTTCATCATAAAAAAATTTTAAGCCCCCTAAGCATTTTGGGCAATAGAACATCTTGCCAAATTTAATACTAAAACTTTATTCTCTATGCAGTTTTACTCCCTCCAAACCCCACTCCCCACTTCCTTCATCTGCAAGATAGATGGTCCTGAGGCCAGAAAACTTGCAGTGAGAAGCCCAGGACATGGTGGACCCCTTCATCTTCCTTTCTCTAGTTGCTACTACCCTCTGGGGCCCCTCAGCAGGGACCAGAGTGAGAGGAGAAGGACAAGGAGGAAGGGCAGGTAAGCCTGGGTACAGTTGTCTTATTGCTTTGGTGCTCACTGAGTTGAGCAGATGGTCAAAGAGAACTGTTTTGTGGAGGACTTCGGTAGGCTCTTCTGAGACCACTCCTCATGAGAAACACACACATACATGCACACACGCACTCACACACAGGACCTCTTCTCTGTAGTTCCCTTGATGCTGGGGGCCTCCTCCAACAGGTGCTATTCAACTTCCTGCTCAGCCCCTTGGTTCCCAGTTCCCAGTCCAGAGGTGGGCATTGGAAAATGGGGGCAGAACCAGACTTCACAACATCTTAGCACATCTGCCCTTTGCTGGTAGTACTTTTTTTTTTTTTTTTTTATGCGGTATGCGGGCCTCTTATTGTTGTGGCCTCTCCCGTTGCGGAGCACAGGCTCAGCGGCCATGGCTCACGGGACCAGCCGCTCCGTGGCATGTGGGATCTTCCCAGACCGGGGCACGAACCCGTGTCCCCTGTATCGGCAGGTGGACTCTCAAGCACTGCACCACCAGGGAAGCCCTGCTGGTAGTACTTAACATCTACTGCATTGCTCCCAGCCTTTGAAGCCTCTGCCCTCCTCTGAAGCAAAAGCAAGAGTTGCATTTAGTGATCTGTTGTAAGAGGTGTTTGTTTGCTTGTTTGGGGCTTTTGATGATAAGATGTCCAATGATGCAGAACTGTAATAAGTAATATACATGTATATTATGGGGGTTGTGGCAAACACAGCAAGAGAAACTCCTGAAGGATGCTGGAGGGTATGAATAAATTTGTGTAAGTAGCATGGAGGCCTTCTAAGGAAAGAAGGAATCAAGATCGAACCTTCTGTCTCAAGATTCAGCCATTGAGATCTGTGGACTACACTGGCACTGACCAAAGGTCAGGGCCAGAGAAGGCCAAGAGGCCTGTGATTAAAAAAAGTCACCAAGAGAGAGAAAAAGAGCCAGGGAGCTGGGCCACCACCAATTCAGGTAATTAGTGGGGTAGTGATATCAGGTCTCATATGAGGCTGGCTCCAGCATTTCTGCTGGCAGATCCTTATCCTGCAGAGCTCTAAAGATCCCTGTCCTTGGAGAACTGCGAAACTTGCGGCTTAATTTTCCCCAGGTCTATGAGCCCCACTGTGACACGGAATATTTAATTTACTGAAACATTTTTATCCATTAGTATCTTATACAAGTTAGCCTTTAGATAAAAAAGTATGTGTTAATATCCATGATCTCCAGTAAATATGAACCATTAGATTGGAACAACTTGGAACAATTGAAAGCCATTATCTACAATCCAGGAATTAGTGACAGAGGAGAAGAACTTTACAGGTAATGCCTGTAAACCAGTGGCAGGTTTAGGAGGTACTCAACTTTTAATATACATGCAACAAAAGGTGACACAAAAGAGATGCTATAGCTGGATGCTTCCATCCTACTCATTGCCAGGAAGGCAAAGGTTCATCTGCTGTCCTGGAGATTTAGCTCCCTCCTTTCTTCCCCATAATTCTGTAGAGGTGCTAGCTAGAGCTACAGTTGTCCTAAGTAGTGTTTTTAATAAGAACAGCTGATCTTCAAGAAGAATGCTTGTTCTATACCAGGAGATCCTTATACACCAAACACAAAAGAAAGGGTAGCACCCTCGGGTAGCAGAAATATCATTGATGGGTGAGGGAGTGAGGACTTCTCACAGCCAGAAGTCACTGTTAAAGACTCAGGGAAATCCTGCAATAAATACATGTTTTTTAATAGTGTCTATCACAATGTACTCCAAATTTACTGAACCACAATATTGAAATATTGTGGAAATACCCACAACACATCAGTTTGGAAAACCTTTTAGCAAATTACCTTGCCAGAATAGCTAACAGCTATTTTTCTTGGTGAGAATGAGATGAGATGGTTGATGTGAAAGCTCCTAGTACCGTGCCTCAATGAGTACAGTATTAGAAGAACCAAAACATAAATCTAAACCCTTACGAAGAAACAGGACACTGAAAAGGTGTATCTTGATAATAAATATATCAGGAATGCACAAGGAAGTGAGGCCCTGTGTATCCTGTGTGTCCAAGAGCAGGGTAGGCGATGCTGATGACTAAAATGGGAGGAAATAAAGGAAAACCTCAGCCTTCCTCACAGTGCAGCTTGTGTTAGCACCAGTTTTAACCTCTTATTTCCCTGCTCTCCCCGCTTCTAACTTGATCCTCTCTTTCTTTTACAGCCCCCTCCAAGGGACAAAAGCATGCACAAGGCACAGATGATAGCTAACAATAAAAGCAATGGAACAAAGAAGGAAAAAGAAAAATTGTAGAATTTTATTCATTTTATACCACACTGCAGCACCCAAGCGGTCCATGGCTTTAAAGCAAAGCAAGGCCTCCATCTAGTGGAAAAACAGAGGTGTCCGACATTGCAAAATGTTATTTGCAAATGACATGAAACCCTCCTCCACCCCCCCCCATATTAAATTTGGCAGCTGTTCTAAAGCTATACGCCAACTAAATCACGCTTGACAATCATATTTGTTTCTGGCTACTTAATTCATTCATTTAGTCCAGTAATAGATATTAACAACATTATATTCCCTACAGCGATGCAAACAATTGCAGACATTTGTAATGTTCCAGCTTCTGCTGTATCACAAATACTAATGCATCAGTGAAACTAAATGAAAAAAATCTGTCCTTCAGGCAGTAAGCTAAACAGAATAAAGGTAGTTTCTTCTTCTTTCCTAATAATACTGGGAAAAAATGAAAAATATCATTTTGAAGAAAGTCTTTTCACCTCTGGGAAATACGTTTTTTAATCCATCTAATTAAAACAAAGACTATGTCTTAAACTACAATTCAACCAATATATACCAAGTGATTTTTATGAGAAATAATAGCAGCACTAAAGACTGCAAAGTCACTCTTTATGTTACAGTTTAATGTGGAAAATACTTTAAGATATATGAAAAATAGCACCTGACTACCCAAGACACAGTCAACGAGTAAAATTAAATGTCTGAGAGTTCCTATCATTACTGAGAATAGGTGGGAAAAGAAAAAAGATGTGACCAGGTACCACCAATATAAGAGTTTATCAGCCTAATTCATAGTATGATTCCATTTGAAATGACACTGAATTGTTTTTGCATTTTTATTATATGGCAGAAACTGTTTCATATCAACTTCAAATTTCAAAATTTGGGAAGTTGATAGACAAATGATAATTATTTTTAATAATGTGGTGCACAGAATTCAGTGGAGAGGTAACAGAAGAAAATATATGCAAAGGTCAAAGAATGGAATAAAAAGAAAGCTTTTAACAAACTATAATGGGTGGTGTTTAAAGAGTATGAAGACTAGTTAGAATCCTAACAGAGGATAAATTCATGATCTTTCATGACGATCAGCACCTTTAAGATAACAAGACAACAGGATGTCTTCAGATGAGGATGGAAGGGGGAAGAAGAGAAGGGTTTGGGCCCAACAGCGTTCACTGAGGTGGGAGGGATGGTCAAGAACAGAAGAGATGAGATTCGTAGTGAGCTGGCTACTGCTCAAAGCGGGTGCAAGTTGAAAAAGAGCTCATGAAAGTTTAGTGACGGTTATAAACAACGATGGAGTACTGCTACTGCTGGTGAAAATAACGTCAAAAGGGAGAAATGTATGAACTTCATACAATAGAAATCCTCCAAGAAAAGGACAGTTGGGGGTTTTATAGACACTTTTAAAGACCTGACACTGGTAATTGGTTCAAAAGGCAACTTCAAAAGAGTATAAATGAACAAAATTCAAAATTGATGTTACACAATTGATAAACAACACTTTCATTGTTCCATGGTATTCTGATGCAAGCACCTCATTTTCCAAATAAAATTAAATCCGGTTTGGATCTCCCACCTACCTGCTGATGGGATGGTAAATACCATTACTGGTACACCCTGCCACCCTCTGAGAAATGTACGGGAATCCTGAGACTAAGATGGTGACAGCAAAATGGGGCAGGCCTGGCCCTCAGTCCACATCTGTCATCATCATCCACCCTCTGCTGCCTGATTTTTCCATCAAGCACTGAACCTCTGTCCTCTACAGGACCCTGTATTATTTTCCTATTGTAGCTGCAACAAATTATCACAAACTTAGCAGCTAAAAAACAACACAAATTTATTATCTCATAGTTCTAGAGGGTAGAAGTCTGAAATGAACTCTACTGGGCTAAAATCAAGGCATTGGCAGGCCTGTGGAGGCTTTCTGGAGGCTCTAAGGGAGAACGTTTTTTCTTGCCTTTTTCAAACGTTATAGAAGCTGCCTTCATTCCTTGATTAGTAGCCCTTTCCTCTACCTTCAAAGCCAGCAATGACAAATCAAGTCCTTCTTGGGACACCATCTCTCATATTCTGACTCTTCTGCTTCTCTCTGACCCATTTAAAGACCCTTGTGATTACATTAGCCCCTTCTAAATAATCCAGGATAACCTCCTTATGTAAAAGATGATTAACAAACAGTTCAATCTGCAACCTAATTCTCCCTTGTCACGTACCTAATATCCACGGGGTCAGGGAATTAACATGGACATCTTGGGAAGGCCACTATTTTACCTACCACAGACACTGCGATAGAAGCTCCACAAGGTAATCCTCTCTAGTGCTTTCCAACCTCTTTTTTACATCGGGGAATTCAGTCAAAATGAAATATTTTATAGCATACTGGGGCAACTGGATAACCCTGTCATGCCTCAGCACAACTTTGGGGAAGTATATATAGCATACTGGGGCAACTGGATAACCCTGTCATGCCTCAGCACAACTTTGGGTCATTTGTATAATGACCACAGGACTGGTCACAGGGACTTACAAAAATGCTATTAAGACTGAGACACTCAGGGATCAAACCATAGACCTGCATGCACTGTCTCCATGGAGTCTTCCAGGGCAGCTGAGTGGGAAGGGAAGCTCTGCCATCTTTAATCTGCCACCACTGCTTCCTCCCAGTCTCAGAGGATCCCTCTCTTCACAAGGCCAGCACATATCCATCTTCTTATCTAAGCATAATCTTCCTTTGTCCTCCTGTCCTCCCCCTTCCTTCTCTGGGACAACCCAATGTGATTCCTTACTGCTCCTGACACTTGATCAAGGATTTAATTGAGTGGCAGCTGCTAGAATTCAACTACATCAGTCTAACTAATGTAAAAAGATGACTTTTTTTTTTGGTCTCACATAACCGAGGAGTCCAAGGCAAGTATTGGCTTCAGGCATAGCTGGATCCTGGGCTAAATGGCTCTGAAGTCCTCCATGGAAGCCCTTTCTCTGTTGCCATAATGTAACCCTTGGCAGCATCAAGTTCACATCATTCTTTCTGTTAGCGGTCTCGGCTGAAAGCACATTCTATAAATTGTCCAAACATGAATTCAATGAGATTTTCTTTTACCTACTTTATGATCAATTTTAAAATATTCCGAAGTGTTGGAAAAAACAGAATTCTTTTGTTTATTTGTAATTACCAAATAGGGGACATTTTCAGTACACCATTATTATAGCTTTAAAGTAAAATTTAAATTGCATGTTTAGGTCCCTGCGCACACAGCTCAAAGGGGTTGGGAGAAGGAAGATTTATTATTTTCAAAGTTTTTGAAAAATAAGCTCACACATTCCCATGCAGTAATGTGTCTACATAAAGAGAGTTAACAGTTAATTTTAACTTCTTAACTCAATAAAAGTTCTTTTAAAGTTCCCCTTTGATCTTCTTATAAATGAGGAGCCATATCCTAGTTTTCTGAGTATCTGAAGATCACCAGTATCAATATATAAACTGATTCTGTCTCCTTTCAAAAATAATTTCTTATGAGATACTATCTCTGAGAGCTTGGACTATGGTATTTGAACAGAATATTATTTTCTAACACTATAATGTCTGAAAGAAAAACAATGAGAAAAAACTTACAGCAAAAGAGATGTTACCATTTGGGAGAAAAAAAAATCTGCTAGATGACTATGTTAGATTCTCAATATCTTAATGAACAGATGTCATTTATCTGGTATAATTAAAATGTCCTTATTCAGATTAACCCCTATGAGATAAATGAAAATACTGTAATGTTTCCAAAAATCAAATTGCTGAGATATGCACATCTCGTTGAGATGTCTAATTCATTCATTCAGTAAATACTGAGTATCCACTCTATGCCAGCCACAGACCTAGGCACTTAAGACACATCAGTGAACAAAATAAAGATTCCTAGCCTCATGGAACTTACAGTCTATCAAGAAGAAACACATAATAACATAATAAGTAAGCAAATAATACTGTGTGTAAAACAAAATGGAGATGAAAGGGATGGGGAGGGTGGAGGAAGAGGGACACCATGTAGTATTAAATAGGGTGGGCCAGGAGGTTCCACTGAAAAGGTGACATTTGAGCTAAGACTAGAAGAAGGTGAAAGGGTTGGTCGTATGGTAGAAGAGTGGTCCAAAGAGAGCAAATAGGTAGTGCAAAAGCCCTAAGGAGGAAGCATGCCTGGTATGTTCCTGGAAGATTAAGGAGCCCAGTCTGGCAGGAACAGAATGAACAAGGGGAAAAGGAGTAGAAGATAAAATTAGTGAGCTAAGGGGGAGGGTGGGATGACTGTATAATACTTTGTGGAATATTACGGAGGATTTAGCTTCTACTGTGAATGAGAATAGAGTAAATGGAAAGCTTTGGGCAGAGAAATGACAAGTTCTGACTTACCTTTTAAAAGGATAATCTTAGTTGCTGGTTTGATAACACAATATAAGGAATAAAGGATGGAAATTTACCTTTACCCACTAATCCATATGAGGGATGATGGTGGTATTGGTATTGGGGTGATAAGAAGTTGTGAGATTCTGAAAATATTCTGAAGGTATAGCCAGTAAAATTGGCTATGGGGTGGGAGTGCAAGAGCAAGAAAGAAATCAAGAATCAGTCCAAGGCAAAGTGAGAGAGTGGTAGTGTATATATGGACATATGTACTCTACCAAATGTAAAATAGATAGCTAGTGGGAAGCAGTCGCATAGCACAGGGAGATCAGCTCGGTGCTTTGTGACCAGCTAGAAGGGTGGGAAAGGGAGGGTGGGAAAGGGAGGGCGGGAGGGAGGGAGATGCAAGAAGGAAGAGACATGGGAACATACGTATATGTGCAACTGATTCACTTTGCTATAAAGCAGAAACTAACACACCATTGTAAAACAATTATACTCCAATAAAAATGTTAAGAAAAAAAAAGAATCCGACCAAGGTTTCAACCCGAGCACCTGGCAGGATGGATTGACAATCAGCTGAGATGGAGCAGATCTGAGTTGGAATATGAAGAATTCTATTTTAGATATGTTGAGTAGAGCTGTACTTTAGATAGTTGAATATATGAATGTGAGTTTAGGAGAGAGATCTGGCCCAGAGACAGAAATTTGGAAGTGGCAGGTATACTAATGACTTTAAAACCATGAAAAGAGGACATGAAAGAAATACGTGTAATAGGAAGAGAAGAGAGATAATAGATAAAAGGGGAAGGGAAGAAGAGGAAAGAGAAGAGAAAGGAAGGGAAGAGAGAAGAGGGGAGAAGAAAGAAAAGAGGGAGGAACCAGGACTGAGAAGATGCAAAGGAGAGAAGGAAGAATCAGCAAAGGAAACTGAGAAGCAACAACCAATGAGGGACAAGAAAAATGAAGAGTTTGGTGTTCTGGGAACTAAGCAAAGAAAGAATATTAAGGAGGAGAATATTGAACTGTGTGTAAAATGAGGCCTGAGAAGTGGCCAATTTGTCTGTTATTTGGCATTGATTTTGCAGTGTAGAGCTCATCAATAACCCTGACGAGAGTTCTGGTAGAGTGGTGGGAATGGAAACTCTTTGGAGAAGTCTTGCTACAAAGATGAGCAAAAAAATGAGACAGCAATTGGTTGGAAAAGTGGAGTCAAGACAAGAATTTGCTTTTAATGTAGGAGAAAGAGCAACAGGTTTGTTCTCTGGTAGGAATTATTGAATGAAAAGCAAAAAATTGGTAACAGGAGCAGGAAGGAAGAATTTTTGGGGAAGTATTTTTGAATGTTCTGAGTGATGTGATCCAGTGTATGGTGGAGGGGTTGGCTTTAGGAGGGAACATGAGGAGCTTACTGATGGTAGCTGGGCTCACGGAAAGGCAGAGAAAGTGGAGCTGCTGCTATAGGAAGATGATGGGAAACTTGGGAAGTTCTTTTCAGACTACTTCCATTTTCTCAATTAAGAAAGAAGATTGCCAGCTATGAATGAGTATGGATGCATTTATCTTTGCACTTTTTTCCATTTAGGTGAATTTTCTGATTTCCCCAATACTAGTTTACTATATTCATAGTTTTTATGTCATTTTCCAGGTGGCAAACAAACAATGAGAAGTCAGTGAGCATTCTGAGAATACGATAAGGAGGACTTTTAGGCTCTTAGCGCTTAAGATGCATTACCGGGCTTCCCTGGTGGCGCAGTGGTCGCGCGTCCGCCTGCCGATGCAGGGGAACCGGGTTCGCGCCCCGGTCTGGGAGGATCCCACATGCCGTGGAGCGGCTGGGCCCGTGAGCCATGGCCGCTGAGCCTGCGCGTCCGGAGCCTGTGCTCCGCAACGGGAGAGGCCGCAGTAGAGGGAGGCCCGCATACCACAAAAAAAAACAAAACAAACAAACAAAAAAAGATGCATTACCATGCATAATGTATCTCTTAATCATAGATATTCTGTCTTTATGACCACCATCTAACTGTAATCCAGAGTTCTGTAACATTTATAACAAAGAAAGGAAAGGTAATACTATATACATGTGCTTTACACTTTTAATGTCATGACTCTCTTCAAATCACTCCTGTAATAAATTTTCTCTACTGCCCATTAGTCCTAACACTTATTCATGGAAAGCTTTTACAGTAGAGTTTTTAAAAGCTTGCCTTTTCCACAAAAGTTTGTTCTTTAATTAGATTTAAAGGTATTTCTAGCCCAGAGTTTCCAAAGAGTGTTACACAGAATTCTTCTCTTACTTAATTGGTCCAAAGAGATGCTCCTAGAAAAAACGTGGGTTTTTTAGTTTGTTTTGTTTTTTTATTTTTTTTTTGCAGTACGCGGGCCTTTCACTGTTGTGGCCTCTCCCATTGCAGAGCACAGGCTCCGGACGCGCAGGCCCAGCGGCCATGGCTCACGGGCCTAGCCGCTCCGTGGCATGTGGGATCTTCCCGGACTGGGGCACGAACCTGTGTCCCCTGCATCGGCAGGCGGACTCTCAACCACTGCGCCACCAGGGAAGTCCGAAAAACCGTTTTTTGATCATAGATTTTAGAAATGCCTCAAACGATATTTGCTTCTTAGAGCTATCCAATGTAAAAATTAGCATATTAAAGACTTTGAGAAGTCTTAGGAGAATGAGGAAACCTACTCTTTCCCATACGTGACTATAGAATTCTTATTTTCACTGAACACACACATAACACACTTTGGGAAAAGCTGGTTTACAGCTATTCCTTTTTCAAAAATATAGCACTACATAATATAGTCACTAGGCATATTTATTTTGATACTATTCCAATACTTAAGAAAATGAATGTGACTAATATATTACTGCAGCATAGACCAGCCTATGCCAACTAACATAACACCTCTGCCTACACAGGGAAAGGAACGGAGATGAAGGAATCAAAACCCTCCCTGAAAAGCAAAGTAAAATGTTTTTTTCCATATCTTATATCTCAGATCTATGTGGGCCTATATTCCTGATCTATGCATCAGGGAGTGAGAATCAGTATTATCTAAATGTTAAGAATGAATACAAATAAATAACCAAATAATATGCATTAGCAAACACCAGTTCATTCCATTTCTAATTATGAAACATGTAATATAATATAGAAAATGCTAAGAAAACTCATTTAAAACAAGAAAATGTTATTGCTCTTTTAAATAATACATACATATTAATACATTTAGTTGTAACTAAAAGTAAACTGTAAAATATCAGCAGAGAATTTTAGTGACTTTTCCCTAATATGTGTAATGAATCATGTAATTCTTCAAGTGATTATTATGTGAAATTATATTTGAATAATAGGAAATCAAGTTTAAAAAATTAAATAGTGGAAAGTCTAAGTTGCTAATTTAGTGAGTGATAATTACATAATGTGTTGTAACCCAAAAAAGACTACCATGAGGCATCTCTGGGATGTCAGCAGCATAGCTTGGTGGGGGAAAGGTGAAAACAATGAGTTGGCAGGGCCAAAGCTAAGGGAAATGATCCAGGTGTAGATTTGACTCCCTACAGGCCAGTAGTTAAAATTCAAAGCCAGTATTCAAATAAATGAGGAAAATTGAGGTTTGACAGAGGCAGGATGGGGCAGAACAGAAAGGGGTGGGTGCAAAAGATTTGATCAGGTAAATGGGTGAGGGTAGCAACCAATCTTCACACGAAAAAGAATGTAATAGCCTTCCTTGACTTGATGAAGGAGACTTATATCTCAAATTTAGTGAACACCATTTAGCAAATAATTTCCCTCTTAAAATGCCTACATAATGATAAATACAAACTATTCAAAGATATTTTGATATGTAGATGCTGAATAGGTGACTAGGCCTTACTACCTAAATGACTATATCCTGAATGATAGACTAGTAAGGTATGGAATTCAATTTTATACCCCAGAAAAATCACAAATTCTTATATTATGGAACTTTGGGGTCTGTCCCAAATAGTTGAAACCATAAACACTAAACCTACCAATGCCACGATTCTACATATTTAAGGTGGGGTTGGTTCCTAACTGAAACAAAAACTCAGCTATCATTTGGGGGTACAAAGAGAAAAAGCCCAATCCTCTTTAAAAACATCTAATGGTGAAGAATAAATTATAAAGGAAGTAAAAACATGCAAGACCACTGAAGTCTTTTTTTTAAGTTTAAATATTCAATTGCTTGTAATGTATACATCCTTCCCATCCATCCTCGTAAGTCCTCTCTAATAAAGCACTTTTTTCTCCAGGTATCAATACTTTTCCAGGAGACCATGAGTTGTAGGGGAGAACATCCGCAGCCCCAGCAGGTGGTCTTGACTAGCCCAAACCAAGCATGGTGGTCATATTCTCCTTACTAACGACTGGTTTAGGTGTGAACATGTAACAGTATGGAACATTTCTGGCCAATAAGATGGGAGGGAAAAATTTTTTGAGGGCATTCAAGAGAAGCTTTCATGGCTCTTAACAGCCATCAGGATGAAGCCAACACAGAGATCAGAGCCCAGAGAGCTATGAAAAAGCAAAACCAGATTCCTGGCAAATACCACTCCTGCAGCTGCCTGACCGCTGGACTCCTTGTTAAAGAAGAGAATAAGCTTTGTATTGCTTGAGTAAATTTAATTTAGGGTTTTCTGTTAGTTGCATGCATCCTAACTGATACACCAGGCTTTTTTTTTTCTTTAAAAATATACTAATGTAGAAAAAAATGCATTCACAAACAATTCAAACACAACAGGTTGATATAAAATGCAAAGTAAGTCTTCCCTGACCTCCCAGTACTACTCCTCAGAAATTATCATGTAACCAGTGTCTATTAGCAGATCTTTTGGTGGCTGTCATTTAAAATTGAAAATAATATACCTAATCATGGTCTTTATCAGCTTTAGACAGAATCAACCACCTACCGTGAAAGATTATAGAATTAGTACACTAAGCCTTTTCCTCTCCTTTTTTCTTCTATTTCTCAATGTGAGGTACATTTTACATCATTAACCAATAAATATAATTAAATCTTTTGTGTACTGTTTATAGATTGATTGAAAAACATTTATAATATTATATAAACAAATTTGTTGTAAATTGAGTAATAAAACAAACAATATCAGTTTTCCAAATGAGAAATTCCCAAGTGTCAAATTCTAATGTATGCTCTCAATTTCTTTCTTTCTTTATTTCTTCATGAGGGTATTTACTCAGCCACATTGTCTAGTTTCCCATGTTGTAACCCTTCTTGTACATTGTAATTCAGAGTAAAAAACCAGTAGCTTTTTTCATAAAGGGTATGTGGATGGTAATCTTTGAGTTCTTGCATTCCTAGAATGTCTTTATTTTGGGTTCACCTTCTATTAACATTTATTCGTTTACAAAGTTCAAAAGCGTTTTTCCCTCAGGTATTTGGAGACATTACTCCATTCCACTTCAGCATCTGCTATTATTTTCCCCATGTCTGTGAAGCGAATTCTTGTTACTTTGTAGGAAACTTCTTTTCACCCCACTTTCCCCACCTAATACTGCCCATTTCTCTGCAACTCTTCCCCCAAAAACTCTACACACTGCTTTTCTAGACTTGGTATCTTCGGCTCCTCCCCTTCCATTCTCCTTCTCTCTCTCCCTCCGTCGCCCTTTTGTAATAATTTATTTTTTGGTGTGGTCGGGGTTGGGTGAGAAAAGGATGCTTTATGTACCCCCACAAGATGAGACCATCTCACCAGAAGTTTACCGTAAAAGTTTACATTAGGAATAAGACCAGTAATTTTTTAAATTTAGGCATATTTGCAGAGTAAAAAAGAATAGATGATTCTTGAAAGACTGTGACAAACTACTCACTTATATTAGTATTTTGATCTGTTTCCATGTACCCCATTATTCTGAAGACATAGCCAAAGAATATTTCAAGAAGCAAAATATGTATGGGGGGGTGTGTGCCTGTAATTATTTCATTCTTCACTGTCAGAACCTGTCTGATAGCACCAGTTCCTAATACTAGTCCAAAAGTAAACAGATGAGACTATAAGAATCATTCGCTCTTTATCCACTTTGACTCTTCTGTCCTCAAATACCGTCTTATTTTTAAAATACAATATAGAAACACTAATGACTAGATTTTATTTTCTTGGAAGAATAATAAAGGAGCTTTTCATTTACATAAATTGTAATGTCATAATTTGCTTGATGATGGCTTTTATAGGTATAAAATTGTTCTGAAAAAAAACAATGTTATTCAGAGTGGTGATCAAAAGAAGAAAAGCATGTTGATGAAATGTAAGCTACACTAAAATAATGGGTTTGATGGATAATCTTTTTCAGGTCATATTTAATTCAAACAGATGAGAAAGAAAGAGAAAGGGACGGAGAGAATGGGAGCACAAGCATAGTATATGCTATCATCCTTGCTCTACTTGAAGTACTATTTAATACGTGTTCATGAACATGTTCTAAAAGTTCATTATCATTTGTTATTCAGTTTTATTTAGGTCAGTATTCATCAAACTTTTGTTGTGGCACAGCTAGATTTGGTACTCAATAAAAATGATTCTACAGTCCAAACAATACTTAGTATCTCTACCAGAGATTCACAATATAGGTTAGCATATTAAGAACTCTGAGAAGCCCAATAAATGGGTATTCAAGGACCCAAATTTCCAACATGTTTTGGGGAGGTTTTCCCCCCACATCACCAAGTAATGCTCCTAACACCAGCTGGGTGTGCTACAATTCAACTCAATTTTGACACCATCTGGAGACAGGGTCAGATCCCACAGGTTAAGGGCTCAGTCCTACAAGACTATTTTTCACTTCAGATGCCAACCGCAAGCCCAGATTGTCACCTGTGCTTCTGACCAACTGGCCACAGACTGGAGGTTCCCCGGACTCCTTCCTCAGGTTCTATTAATTGGCTAGAGAGGCTCACAGAACTCAGAGAAACATTTTACTTACTGATTTATTAGAAAAGGATATGACTAAGAACAGCCAAATGGAAGGGGTGCATAGAGCATGTTATGTGGAAAGGGCACCAAGTTCCCACACCCTCTCCAGGTGCACCACTCTCCCTAATCTCCATGTGTTCACCAATTTGGAAGCTCTCCAAACCCTCTCCTTTTTTTTTTTGGTTTTTATAGAGGCTTCATTACAGACGCAGGATTGATTAAATCATTGGTTACCAATTCAATCTTCAGCTCCTCTCCCTTCCCAAAAGCCTAGGGGTGGGACTGAAAGTTCTAACCCTCTAACCACTTCTAGCAACCAGCCCCCATCGTTAGGTATGGTCCAAAAGTCACATTGTTAGCATAACAAGAGACACTGCTTTGCTGCCATCACAGGAAATTCCAAAGGTTTTGGGAACTGGGAACTGAATGAAAGCCAAGTTGCTAACCCTTCAACAACATGGGTGTTAGGGGCACTGACCTCATGCAGTGGAAAATCTGAGTATAACTTTATAGTCAGACTGTTTTTTCCACAGTTCCAAAACCACAGAATCAACCAACAACAGATTGTGTAGTACCTAAAATAAATTTTAAGTATTTATTGAAAAAATTCTGTGTATAAGTGGACCTGTGTAGTTCAAACTTGTATTGTTTGAGGGTCAACTGTATACATGAAAAATGTATTCTGATCATCTAAATGACCAAGTATATATTTCTTATAAATCACAATACTGAACACCCTTATAAAGAAACACTTAACAAGATTCAAATCCTAATCTATATTTCACAAATCTATTTGAACATGATTTTTTTTCACAGCATATTTATTATCATCCTGTAGAACCTCATTCTGAAGAGCAAGCTATTTGCTACACGTATGGAGTCATAATTGAAACTCTAGTAAAATATCCATGTTAAAAATTCTGTCCAAAAATGTATTCAGTATAAATTCTTTTCCAAATTTCTTTAAAAGCACTTATAGTTTTGCTGCCATTCTCTCTAAACCTGCTCCAATGAGGCACACCCCCACCACTTGATAAAAATTAGTCTTGTCAAGTTCATTTCTGAGCTCTATATTGCTAGAAAGAACAATGGCTACTTCTCAGGCATCTTCTTACTGGACTCAGTGGCAGCATTTTACAAAGTTGACCACTTTCTACTTGACAAACTTTGTTTCACTTACTCTCAAGACACAAAACTCCTAACTCATTGGCTGCTTCTTCTCAGATACCTTTGTGGGTTCCTCATTTTCTCCTTGTACTTTTAATTTTAGAGCACCTGAGGGTTCAGTTCTTGGATTGTTTCATTTTATATCTATAAATATTCCCTTGGTGATTTCATTTACACTCATGGTTTAAAATATTCCCTATATTTTGACAATTCCAAAATACACATCTTCAGCTCCACTCTCTCTCCAAATTCCAGGCCTATCTCCAACCGTCTACACACTGTCGCTAAGTTGGTATGTCCAAACTGAATTTCCCATCTTCCCTCTTAAATGTCTTCTGGCAACTTTCCCCATCTTAGTTAATGGCAACTATCCTTCTGGTTCTCTATAAACACTAAATTTGGAATCATCCTTTTCTCCTCTTTCATGTCTATATCCAACCGGTAAGCAATTCCTACTGGCAACCACTTCCCACCATTGCCACCGCTACCCTCCTGGTGTAGTGTGTGAGCTGCATCAATTTCTCATCCTGGAATACGGAAATAGACTAACTGGCCTCTATTCCACTGTTGCCCCTCTATAGTCTATTAACAACACAGAAGCCAGTATGATCCTTTTAAAACGTATAGAAGATAAAGTCATTTATTTGCTCGAAACTCAGCTATCACACATCACATTCTAATGCCAAACCCTTTACAAAAGCTGACAAAGCCCTACATGATCTGTCCTGCCCCCTACCCCACTATCTTTATAAACTCATCTCCAACTACTCCCCCGTGTCACTGACCTCCAGCTACACTGGCTTCTTTGCTTTTCCTAGAAATTGTCACACATTTCCATCTTCCATACAAATAACTCAAGCCTTACAAATTCACCTTCTCAATGAAACCTACACAGACCATCCAGTTGAAAATTGCAACACGTTTTTGACCTGCCTGCCCTGCCAATATCCTTCCCCTGTATTACACTTCCTTTCTTTTGTAGAGTGTATCACCTTACATAGTAAAGTAAAAAATTAATAAACAGAAATCTCAATTATTTAAATAGAATGGGTAGACCAGAATGGGAGCTCTCACACCTTACCACCATAGCAGAGCCCAACAGGAAGAAGACTTCCACTCTTTCCTGACAAGATCTCGGCTGAGACTGTCACAACTCAGCCAATGAAAAGCCATGGACTCTTTACTATAACCCTCTTGGCTTCCTTTTCCCCCTATGAAATAATTCTCCTCTCCATTTTTGCTGGGGAATTGGATGTGGTTTGCCATGGTTACAGACCCTGAATGGCAGCTCTTTGTTGATCCCAAATAAACCCTTTTTTTTTTTTTTGTGGTACGCGGGCCTCTCACTGTTGGGGCCTCTCACTGTTGTGGCCTCTCCCGTTGCGGAGCGCAGGCCCAGCGGCCGTGGCTCACGGGCCTAGCAGCTCCGCGGCATGTGGGATCTTCCCAACTGGGGCACGAACCCATGTCCCCTGCATCAGCAGGCGGTCTCTCAACCACTGCGCCACCAGGGAAGCCCCCAAATAAACCCATTTTTGCTGGAGAAATTACTGGCAGTCTATTTAAGTCAACAGTAATTATTTTATTATGGTTATTACCAATCTCCTTTGAAGAGAATGTAAGCACCTGCACCCCATACTCCTTACATTATCAATGACAATAAATAAAACTGCATAGCAAATTATCTAGTGTAGAGGAGTAAAAATTATTTTTCCTCTACCCTCTTAGAGGGTCCTCCTCTTTGCTGAGGAACACCCTCACCCCGGTAATGAAAGATAGATTAGCAAGAGAAAAACAAAAAGAAGTTTAATAACGTGTACCTCCTGTATATATGTGAGATGGACAGGAAAACTGAGTAACACTCAGGAATGGCCCAAGCCATCACCTACCGAAAGACACAATAAGATGAAAAAGATGTTTGGAGTGGGGGGCAGTTATAGGAGATTTTCAGGCAAAGCACAGTAAACAAGGATATGGTTGTTGTGTTGATTTAAGCCTGTGCCTTCCCCACCGCTAAGTTGCTAGAGATTTAGTCATCCTCCTCTTCCTTGTCCAAAGAGGGAGACACACTTAAAAATGAAGATTTCCTTATAAATGTAAACGTCTCTTATAGAAGGGTACCATTTACTTTGTTTTCTGAGCTTCTCCTACGATTTTGTTTGTTTACAATAATCAGTGTAAGATAATCCTTATGCCAAAGAGGCATATTTTTGGGGTGGCAAATTCTGCTCCCATTCACTGGGTAGTTCAACCACAGGGCAAGGAATGAAGAGAAGTTGGAGAGTGGTTTGAGTAGCAAAGTTGAGCTAAGAGGAAGAATCTGAATTTCGCAGAAGATAGTCAAAAGGCCTGCATGGTAGGGTGAAAAATAAGAGGCCCAAAATGGAGTTGTTTATGCTAAGCCCCACAACACCTAACCAAGGCTGAAGTACTGTTTCAGCTCTCCCAGAAATGGAATCTCAACCCAATCAGGAAATACCTGATGGGCACTAGTGATGTAATCTGCCTGACAAACCCCTGCCATCCCCTAAAGGAGTGACCTTGCGACAACTTTTTGCTGGTATAACTTCCTTGTCCTGCTTCTTCCTGCCTGTAAGTCTTTCATGTTGTTTAGTTCCTCAGAGCTCCTTTCTATCAGCTAGGTGTAAAGCTGCCTGACACATGAATCATTGAATAAAGCCAGTAAGATCTTTAAAATTCACTCATGTGAATTTTGTTTTTTAACAATAGGGAACATACACACTGCACATCTGCTGTATCTTCCACTGACTTTGGCTGTGGTTGATGTAAATGTAAACTAAATGTGGATTCATACTGTTTCATCTAATCCTGTCTGACACCATCACCAAATGGAAGGAAACCTTGGTGTAAGCAGGTTAGGTAAGATAAGGACCTATGCCTGATTCATTGGTGCATGTCAGTAAACACAGGGTTGGATTTAGGGTTTCTCTTCCTTACTGTTGGTTTTCCTTAAATGTCTGAATTCCTTGGGCATCTGTTATGTGTTTATGAAGGACTTACATCAACTTGCACAGAGAGATGAGAAAAGCAGTTTCTTCAGCAGTTACGTATGCCTGTGTTAAAGCCCCTTTTTGTTTTTGTTTTTTTTTTTGCAGTACGCAGGCCTCTCACTGTTGTGGCCTCTTCCATTGCGGAGCACAGGCTCCAGACGCGCAGGCTCAGCGGCTATGGCTCACGGGCCCAGCCGCTCCGCGGCATGTGGGATCTTCCCGGACCGGGGCACAAACCCGTGTCCCCTGCATCAGCAGGTGGACTCTCAACCACTGTGCCACCAGGGAAGCCCTAAAGCTCCTTTTTGAATAGGAGCTATGGTTTCTTGTAAGTTGTCAGGGTATTTCAACCTGCAGGCAACTGCAGGTGAGTATGTCGTCAGCATGCAGAAGTTATTGTTCCCTACACATACCAAAGTAAGACGGCTTTATCTACTCTGGGAGTGGAGGGCTGCTATTACTCACCAGCACCCACTCCATCACCAAGTGAAAATTCACTTCACCTCTGCTCTTGTTTTGGCATCTCAATACCCTCAAATGGGGAGCCTGCCCAGGGATGATCTCTTTCTTCGAAGTTATCCTAAGTCCCTGACCTGAAGAAAAAGCTGTCAACAGTTTACCTGAAGGGGAGAGAAAAGGGCAAGGGTTCCCCCATGAAGTTCTACTCTGGCCCATTCTTTCACTTTGCTTCCCCTTCCCCAGCCCCCTAAAAATCTGAGACTTAAAAGCTTCTCCAGGACACCCTGACTGTGGTTCTCTGATTTCCCTCTCAATTCAATTTCTTCTGCTTTATACTTTTCCTTTATATCATGCCTCAAAACTTCTGTATGTTGTTTTACAGCATGCTTACAACTTCATTATTATATTTTCTGTCATTGGGACCAAGAGGGGAAACAATCATCACTGATTTTATTCAACCTGTCACCTGGAACTAAAGATGTCAGCATTAACATGAAAAATATAAAACCTTAGAGACCTACTGCTGATACCAATCTCTTCTTTATTCTGTTTGGCAATGGTCTCATTTTCCTCTAGTGTGTTTTTATTTGCTTTTACTTCAAAAAAATTAGAATAACTACCCCAGGAATGTATAAATTCTTAATTGACCTTGGGCAACCTAAATTTTCACAGAACTAATCTCAGAATTGGACCTGAAATTTAGAGCACAAAACTACCTACCAATCTGGAGCACCAAAAGAATTTCATGCCTACCACATGCACTATAGCATCCAATGCAAGATATACTCATTCCAGAAAACGTGAAGAATTACAGAAATTAGTTCAAAAAGATTAAGTCATGTTATGAATATTACTATTTTATGCCGAAGAAAAAAAAGTGATAGATTTCATGTGTTGACTTGTGTAGGGAGTGTAGATTAAGCTACTGTCTTGGTCATTTCATAACTACAGGAGTTTACCATTCTCCTTGTGCATTCAACCTGTATAAACTATAAAGAAGAAAAATTTTAAATTACTGAGGAAACTTTCATGTTGATTACTGGTCTAATTTCTAGTTGCTTATATAACTAACTACTCACACACACATACCTGTAGATTACCTAAGCATCTTTATATTTAGTTTGTATAAGAGTTATGATTCATGGTACATTTTTCCTTGCAAAAAGTATGCCAAAGAGCCAAATGGGAGGTTAAAAAAAAAAGAAGGGGTTCAAATAAATGTTTAAAATGGGAAAAACAAGAAAGATAATCAAGGGTACAGATGCTAACAATATTAAAATAATCCTTGAAGTTCATCGTCATTTGAAATTTTTTTTTTTTGCCTCATTTGTTCTGTTTAATAGGCCACAGATAATCCTCAGACCAAAATACAACGTATGGCTATTTTCTTATTATCAAACAAAAGTAGTAGGTATAACTTTCAGGAAATAATTAAGGTACATAAATATAATAGAATAAATTCATTTTCTTCACAGATGTCAAATTAAAGATGATCACTAACAAATATAGCTTCATGCAAAGTCTGCTTTTTCCCAACCAGGCCTAAAGAGGAAAGCAGCAGGGGCAAGAATACTTGTTCCCAGCAAGCAAATACACCAAAATTATAATTAAAATCTTTAAGCTACCAAAATCTGTGAGGGAAGGAGGATGGAGGACGATAAGAAAGCAAGAGAAATTACTAAACAGCAATCTAACAAGGTCACCTCAGGGTTTCAGGTTAGTGAAAAGTAACTTCTAGAATATGGTCTATGATCAGTATAAGCAGCCCAATTGCTTATATACCCTCCCTATCTCCAGAATTGCTGAATAAACTTTTAACAATAAAATGACAACAGAGAACATCATATTGTAAATATTATATTTCTCTCACTCACAAAGGTGTATGAGATATTTACTAGTTTTAATATGTATCCATAGGATTAATACTCATGTGGAGTATAACACGGAAAAGTGCGGAACTAAAGAAATAAGACTATCTGAAAAAAAAAGCACACATTTCTTAGGATTTAAAAATATTGCACATAATAAGGTTGCACAGAAATTACTGGCTGTTTTTATAAACAGAATGAGGTATTAGTCAATCTCTAAAGATGAGGGCAAAGAAGAAAAACCACACACGCACAAAAATACATAAATCCATTATAAGACTTAGAGCGTCAACAATTAAGAAAGAAATGTGAAAAGATGTGTAAAATAGCTATGAGTTCAACACTACAAAATCATTAGCCAGGGACCAAACATGTAACAAACTCTGGACAATGTTAAGTTTTCAACTTTGAGTGTAAATGACTATGAGCAATACAATCATTTCCTTTACTCAAATTCTTCTGCATGGTTCTCTGGTAAATATTAAACTATACCTTTCTGAAGCTTTAGTGGAAATTAACCAAGATACTGCTTGCTATCCTTTGCTGAACGACTCAATTATACAGTTTCACATACATTTTGCGACCCAAGTCAGAGATGCTACAGAGCATGCAATTTTAAATTAGCAAAGGTTTCACTGCAAAAAAAATCATTTAAGTTCACACTATTTAAATCTACAATAACTTTTAAAATTTAACCTTTAAATATTTATCAGGCAAACTCATTTTTTCCTTGGTAATAAAACTGGTCATGTTAATAAGCCCAAGGGCAGGTAGAGAAAAAAGACCAGGCAGAATTATAATATCTTTTTTTAAAGAACCTTGCCTAATCAGGGAAATTAATAATTAGCTATTTCTCTACTAACTGAATGTTGCTGAATTTCTCAAAAACAATTTAAATATATTTGATAGCTATATCAAGTTAAGTGAAATCATGCACTTGTCAAAATAGTTCACAAAAAATTGGTTCTGCATCAAAGATATTGAAGAAGAGTCAACTAGTTGGGTTTAAAGAGAACAGAAAAAGGACAAACTACTGCCCTGAGCAGTCAGTGTATGTAGTAACCATATTTCCTTTTCGTTGAGTGACAGTCCTACAGTGCTTGCTAGATCCATGGAAGCTATTTTCAGTCTGTACTGTATGTCGATTGGTGGTGGTGTCAAAACCATTAAAAGAAAACATTTTCTCCATATCTTCAAACATGTCATCAAACAACCCACCTCCAAAAGAAAACTCCTGGAAATGGTGCCTTTGTCTACTGGAACCATCCTGGCGTGCCTGGAAGTGATTTTCAAAATGCTTCTTGGACCGAGTGTTTTGGTTTTGACCAAAAAAACCAAAGTCTTTAAATAAGTCATCAAAATTGAAGTTAAATGACTGCTCAAAAGGACTTCCACTAGCTCTTTGTCCTTTACCATTAGTAAAAGCACTATGTCCAAGTGTATCATATTCTTTTCGCCTATTAGCATCTGAGAGTGTTTCATATGCTGAAAGAAATAAAAATACTTTAGTAACTGAAAGTAATCAAAATTACATATACCCAAATCTCTTATTTTATGAAAGTATTTCACATCACAAATAAAACCAAATGCTACTAACATAAAAGTTAGAAGTCACAAAAGGCAGAGACTTTGTCTTATTCACTGCATACTATCAGCAGTTAGCACAATGCCTGCCTCTAGTAAATAACCAATAAATATTTGTTAAATAAATGCTGCTATTAATACAAATAAATATGGGGGCAATAATTTCAGAGTTATTCTTATTATTTGCACAAAATCATCACTTGTATAAAAGAATTTAATGAGCAAATTCAGAGGAATTCACATTTTTCACCTACTAGTTGAAGTAAATGTTTAACTCCAACTCCCTACTCAGTTACCTCCACCCACCATTAATTACTAAATGCTCAGGAGATGCAATTTGTTTTAGAATTAGTCTTAAGTCAAAACTTGTTTCATACTTTTCCTTTAAAGACAAATGTGGCTTTGAAAGATGTAGACCAAGTGAGGAAGAAAAAAAACCCAAGGTGTTTTAGAGTCTATTTAATATTTTTATGCTTAATATTTTTATATTTAATCCTCATAATTCATAAAAACTTTCTTAAATTAATTCATAAGTTTTGGGTATCTAAAATTCCTTTTGACATAGAAACAATAAGCAACTTTATAAATAACAAAAGAATGAAATAATACATTTCAACATTTTCAGATTTGAATGCCAACAGAAGTATATACTTCCACACATCCAGGATCAAAATATGTTATAAGAAAATACCCTTGAGAATCTCACTCTCACTATATTCATGTGTAGATCCCAGTCTCCCTCCCACCTCCACAAAATCTTCAAATACATACAAACTTCTTAGGTATCATTCTCCTTTACTAGTTAATACCTGTGAGACCTTGGAGATAGTCATTTACGTACCTTCTGCAATCTCTCTGAATTTTGCTTCAGCATCAGGACTCTTATTTTTATCAGGATGGTACTTCATGGCCAACTTGTGAAAGGCCTTCTTAATTTGGCGCTCTGATGCTGACTTTGGCACACCTAAGATATCATAGTAACTTTTTGAGGCCAAAATTAATTCGGTTATCATTAAAATGCAGATTGCAAAGATGAAAACTGACTGGGGAGTAGCCATTTCTAATATCCTAAAAAAGAAAAGAAAAAAAAATATTATCCATGGAACTAATCTTAAGATTTTTCTTTTAAAAGAAACTGAATGAGCTTTTAGGATTCAAAGTATACTAAAGCAATATCAAAATGTTAAGCATATATAGTGTATCTTGTATCTATTTCCATGTTTTTTCACTTATACAGGCTGCACTACCCCTAAATTGGTTGTACTCTTGAGAGCAAATATAATTCAACCAAATTAAGAAAAATCTTTCTTGGCTTTGCCTTTCCACTAACACTCTGGCCATAAACACAGTAGTTACAAAAATATAGCTTAAAATGATCTCAATATCTCAATCTTCCCTTCTAGAATTCATATTCTAAAGGGATTTTTTAAAAACTTTAACTTAATGTGGAAAAAGTAAATTACCAAGGTAATCAGCCCAGTATGTCTAAATTCGCAGTAATCTTCCCTCCCTAAGAAACTTTCAGTTTTCATTTCAGCAAGGTGAGCCAAGGATTACACACAGAGAATCTCAATATTACATAATATTGACAACGCAACACAATAGAATGTAATCTCTTTTTTTTTAACTGTAAGATCCCAAATATTTAACAAAAAAGCATGGATAAATGAGTTTTGTTAAAAACTCATAATTAATAGAATTTAAGATTTCTGCGAAGGCTGCCAGAAAAATGAACTTTCATAGTTTGTACTTTAGATAGGGTAAATTCTTTCTAACTTCTCAGGAGTCGTTAAAATGTTTCTCTAACCTTAAAGAAGTTTGAACCTAGAATTCAACTGAGAATTCCTGAGAGTACAGATTAAATGACTTGGGATTCAAGCGACCCTGTTTGTTGAACACCGTACCACAGGAGTCCCTAAGAACCTAGGATGACATAACACAGCGGACGAAAGACGCTCTGGTTTGTGCAAGCTGCCTGCGTTCCTCTCCTGTTGGCCTGTTCGGAGCATAATTAGCAGATGGATTACTTCTTCCCAGCGAGTTACTCACAGTCACGCGAACCAAGGATCAAGTACGAATTCCTGGTTTAAAGAACACAAACCGAGCGCGTACTGTGCCTGATCCCTAGTCAAAGGGCGGGTCTAAAACTGACAGGGAGGCATCTTCCCAGTTTCATAAACCCTACTCCACAGTTTCAAGTTGAATATACCATATTCTCCTAAAAGGACTGTTGCGTTATACTGACTCCTTATTCCCAAGAGAGAGCCGGCGGACAGCAAGCCTGAACCTTACTCCCCAGAGCCAGTGGCTGGTTGGGCTGGACTCGCCCTGTCAGACCTTGCGCCGCCGTCCGGTTGTCCGCGGCTCGGGGTCCGGCCCTGGGAGGAGCTGCCCGACATCCGAGAAAGCCAGCGGCACAACCCCCAAAAAAACCGCACTACACTGTGCTTCGGCCATCTCCTTTCTCCTATTCTCTTCAAGAACACCAGGCAACTCGAAGCCCTAGCGGCGACCGTGGCGGACACCGAGGCCTAAACCCCCTCCCGGAGACCCCGGCCTCATCCCTCATTCTCACCCTCCAGCTGCAGCTGCTCCTTCAGAGAGCGGAGGCGCCGGCGATGCTGACCAGCTACTCCACACGGCTGCGCGGCTCGGCCCCCCCAATCCCGGCCTCCGTGGCCTCCGGGAGCTGGTGCGCACCCACTGCCGCCTGTCCACCGACCTCACACTCCTGCCGTCGCCGCCACCTCCCCTCACAGCCAGCTCCCCACAGGCGGGCCGGCCGCTGCTCGCGCCACCACCTCAGGAGGAGACCTACACGAAACGCTTTCCTATTGGCTCCCGCCTCCCCACCTGACCCTGGCGCCCTACGCGCACGTGGAAAACTGTTGTGGCTGCTCGGCCTGTGCGTCACTTCCGGCCCCAACCCCCGAAAGGGCTGTACTGAAGCCGGCAGAAGCGGAAGTGAGTCGAGGGTTGCGCCGTCTTTCCGTTCCGCCCAGCCTGGCGCAGGCGCGGTATCTTCGGCGGCCTGGATCTGCGGCCCCGCCTCAGCGAGAAAGGCCCGCCTGTACCCCTCGGCGGCCCGGGTCTCCTGCGGCCTGGCCGCAGCGATGCCCCGCTATTGCGCAGCGATTTGCTGTAAGAACCGCCGGGGACGAAACAGTAAAGACCGGAAGCTGAGTTTTTACCCGTAAGTTGTCCCTAACGCAGAAGCGTCAGCTTGCCTTTGGGTCGCAGCCCTGTGGCGTTTGTGGTTGGGGTTTGGCGTATCTCCTGTCAGCTCTATAAATTCGTGCTTGGTTCTGCGGCCGTGTTCGGCCCCTCCGCGGGAAGAGGGCGCGAAGGCTCGAGTTCAGTTTACCTGGAAATGTTCTGACATTTCTAGGGAGGTCTTTGGGCGTGTGGCGAGGCGTTGGGGCCTGTTGGAGTGTTCATAGGGCGCCTAAAGCAGTCACGTTTGTGCGATGCTCCGTGGTTTTCAGAGCGTTTCCCCACCTCCCCGGACCTCATCTAATTGACGACCTTAACCACCACTTCAGGTGCATCAAACGTGCTAAGTGGAAAGGTGCACTTAAAGTTAACTTACACTTCCAGTGAGTTAGGTCGCATAGTTGTTACTTAATTCCACTTTCTCCTGACGAAATTGAGGCCTTTGAGAAAGGTTAGGTAAGTAACCTTGAAAGTTTTGTGGCAGAGCCAGAATTATAATCTACCTCCTGCTCAGGGCTCTAGATACTCTCCATTCGTTCAGAGAGCAGGGTAAGTAAGGGCTAACAGGTTTTCCCCGCTCTCCCAACGTAGAGCGTTACTCTGAAACCTTTCCCAAGCGAGGAAGCAATTGCTTTTTTTTTTTTTTTTTTTCCGTAAAAGCGAAAATCTTGTTCGGGCATCAGTACCGGTTAGACCTAACTTTCCTAAAAGTGAAGTGGCAGAAAGCGAACTTTGGAGAAGTGGGGAATACCTGTATTCCAAATTACTACGGCCACGAAATATTTTCGTGGAACCCGAGAAGTACCCATTTTTATTTGGAAGAATAGTGAAGCAGTATTGTGTAATAAGTAAGAGGCCAGACTCCAAAGCCAGACTTAGGTTCAAATACTGGCTCCACTACTTTGTAGCTGAATAGCCTTCCGTAAATTATTTAACCCGTCTAGCTAAGACCTCCCATCTGTAAAGTGGAGACATTAATGATACCTAATTCGCACGTAGCGTGTAAAACGTAAAATGGCTTTTGGCACTCATAACGTGCTTAGTGTTTATGAAAGTCAACGTATTTAGAATATTCTGTTTCCTTTATTTAAAAATAATTAATTTAGCCCTAACCTGGTTGTCTTTAACTTTCTTTGAATTTTCATTAGCTATTTTGTGAAGCTTATTTGACTTTAGACCTAAAGCTTTCGGTTCACTAATGACTCAGCTGCTTTCTATTAACTAATGAAAAAAACTGATAACTCCAAATAATTCACACCGTGTGGCAATATTTCCAGGATTATCTTCCTCGAAGCCCTTCCACAAGTTGCAAAGAGATATTTTAGGGGGAGAAATATATGCTAGTATATTAATGGCTCTGGCTCTGAGGAGGTTTGTAGCAAAGGATCATGTTGAGCTTGATTTAACCCCATATTTTCCATATTTACTTGGCCTTGGATTTGGGGGCGTCATAACCTCAGACTAAAAATTCTTTAATCTTTGTGGACTGCGTAGTTACTATTTTTAAGGAGGGAAAAATAATAATGCCAGAGGAAGTCAATTATAATGAATTTTTTCCTCAAAATGAATTTACTGAAAGTAGAGTTTTTAAATGAGTTTTAGAAATTTCATGTGTAATCAGCAAACTAAAAATTGAATTAGTTTTATTCCCCTGATAGCACCGAACTTGAAGAATTGAATTTTCTCATACTAACACTATAGCAAGCTGCAAAATAAATTTATACTAATTTGAGAATTCAATGAATATATACATATGGTGACCAGTTTATACCAGTGATTATTTTATGTTTTGGGGAGAATTAATAAGACAGAGAAACAAAATTACCAGTCAGACAAACTGAACCAATGTAGAGATACTAAGTTGTTCCAGAAACATATTCTAGGAGAGTTCTTAGAGATTTACCTGTTAAGAAAGCATTGCAATACAATTACCAATAAAGACATTCACAAAGTGTATTTTTTAAATTGTTTGATAACTTAGCATATAGGTACAAGAGAAATAATTTACAAACAGCATCCGTATACATGAAATTACATTTAAAAAATTTTTTGTAAAAGGCATATTCTCATTTTAGCTATAACAGAAAAGGTATAAACTTATCTGTGGATAGCAGAGTTCCAAGTCCTCTGAAAAGAAAATTCTGTGTGCCATTAAATGCCTTTTCTCGTTAGGCCTATCATACTTATAACCTAAGTCATTGATATATGTAAGGTTAAAAAATTTTCAAACCATCTATGAATATTATATCTGTGGTAAAAACTTCCAAAGGCAGATAATCTGAGTTTTCCACGGAAGGATATCAGGTTTAAAAATTATTTCCTACAAAGTACCCAGACTCTTTTCGTCTAGCATCTTATAAAGTTATCAATATTTATTTTTAAAAATCGTGCTACTACGAAGCATAAATGGTTGTGATTGTGAGGAATGTATAACAGCTGCTTTTTGTATGAGAACCTTCTATGTTACTGGGGTTTTTTTGGTTTTTTGTTTGTTTGTTTGTTTGTTTTCGGTACGCGGGCCTCTCACTGTTGTGGCCTCTCCCGTTGCGGAGCACAGGCTCCGGAAGCGCAGGCCCAGCGGCCATGGCTCACGGGCCCAGCCGCTCCGCGGCACGTGGGTTTCCCCCCGGACCCGGGCACGAACCCGCGTCCCCTGCATCGGCAGGCGGATTCTCAACCACTGCGCCACCAGGGAAGCCCAATGTTACTGTTTTTTAAAAATAGGAAATTATTATGTAGTATGTGTCTTGGACTGTGTTCTTGTAAAATCTTCAAAAGAAGTATAAATCACTGTTGTTTAATACAGTTTAACTCAAACCTGATTAGACTGGTAGAATAAAGTTTTCTGTCAAATTCTGCCATTAGTCCAGTTTTACCCATAAAACACACTGTAGTACGTTAGAGCCAACTCTAAAAATCCAGGTTTCTCAGTACAGGAACAATACGTATAAAGAGCTGTTTTACCTTTCTCTATCTTTTCTGTTTGTTTCATATTATAAAATATCTGAGTCTGTCCTTTAACACGTTTAGTTCTTGTGTCAATTTCTCTTTCAGAACTTGAGTACTTGAATTTTAGAGTTCCCAGTCTACCAGCTGTAGAAGACTAGAAATACTGGACTAAATTACAAATGGGTAGAATTGAGGCTGATTCCAGTAAAGAGAATGGAGGATTAGAAGTTTTATAAGATTGAGTATTCATTTTATGTCACCTAAACCATTTGTTTGAATTAACGTCTCCGTATTTTAAAAATATTAATGTAAGAGCCTGAAGTTTAATACTTCTTGAATTATAGACAAGAAACCGTTTGACTTGTTATATTACTATGAAATATATTTGAATAGGACTTTGTAGTTACAAAGCTCTTCACTAGTTCTGGGCAAACTACACAACAGAATGAAAAAGAAATGTAATCCATAGCAAATATGAATAGATTTTTTCCTTTGTAGTAACATAGGTTTTACTTGAAGGGACTCTGAGTTATGTTTTACAAGCCACTCTTCTCAGACAAAAGCTTTGGCTACACATCTCATATCTTAGTCCTCTTTGCTGCAGAGATGTTATTGGTAGTAGTTGTCATGAAGATGCTATTGTATGGTAGGAGTGTTGGTCTTGCTTTTGTTGCACTTGACCCATAGGTTACCTATGTGTGCAGGCCTGGAATCTGGCAAAATTGTTAAAATATAGCAAAGTTTTCCTTTTTTTACTTTCAGGTTTCCTCTACATGACAAAGAAAGACTTGAAAAATGGTTAAAGAACATGAAGCGAGATTCATGGGTTCCCAGTAAATACCAGTTCCTGTGTAGTGACCATTTTACTCCTGACTCTCTTGACATCAGATGGGGTATTCGCTATTTGAAACAAACTGCAATTCCAACAATATTTTCTTTGCCTGAAGACAATCAGGTATTGGAGGCAGGGAGTAGGGGAGAAGGGTATAATGCTGAGCATGGTGGCAGATTGCAGGGTGGCAGGTAATCAGGTAGAGGGGATGAGAGGGAAAGATAACTGCTGGGAAAACACATATTTGAGAAAAAGAAAAACTAATTTGTGCTTTTACTGAAAGTATAATAATTTTTTAAAGATTTAAACCGTTTTGAAGCATAGCTTCAGAGGAGCCAAGGATAACACATACATAAATTATCAGGTTAAGTTATTAAGGTAAATGAATGATCTAGATTTTTTACTGGTCTTGTGAGTGATCTGAGATTTTTTTCCATTATATTGATATATTGATTATGCATAATGTTTTTTAAAAATGCTTTCAAGTATATTTTGAGCTGTTATATACTGAAAACATTTTTTTAACTGAATAAATTTGCTTGGCCAGTATACTGCTCATAGTTGTACTGAAATAGTCAGCACTAACTAATAAGGGAATAAGCCTAGTAAGGACATCTTTATTAGAATTTGAAAATATTATTTTATAGGAGAAAGACCCTTCCAAAAAAATATCTCAGAAGGAAAAATTGAAAGATGAGAAAGAAGTATGCTTAAAAGCCAAGTCAGAAGAGTCATTTTCGTCAAATGAGCCAAAGAAGAATACAGTTGACACAGATGTCCTCCCTGAACATGCAGAATTACTTGATTCATCTGCCTTGGTAAAGCCACCAGATCCAAAACCAGAAAGTTTACAAAATAATGTATTAAGTCTTAATCTGCTTAAACAAGATACCAGAAAATCAGAACCTACCTTGGAAACATCAGTTAACCAAGACATAGGTATAGATGGTTTTCGCACATCTTTTGAGAATCTAAATTCTACAACTATTACTTTGACAACTTCAAATTCAGAAGGTATTCAGCAGTCTTTGGAAGCCCAAGAAGTGCTTGAAATAACTACCAATCATCTTGCTAACCCACACTTAACAAATAATTCTGTGGAAATTAAGTCAGCACAGGAAAATCCATTCTTGTTCAGCACAATTACTCAAAGAGTTGAAGAATTAAACACAAATAAAGAATCTGTTATTGCCATTTTTGTACCTACAGAAAATTCCAAACCTACAATTAATTCTTTTATACCTGCCCCCAAAGAAAAGGTGGAAATGGAAGAAGACATAGATGTTGAAGACTCATATAAGGATGTAGACTATGAGATGGAAGTTTTACAGATTGAGCATTCTTACTGCAGACAGGATGTAAGTAAGGAACATCTTTGGCAGAAAGTCTCTAAACTACATTCAAAGATAACTCTCCTTGAGTTACAAGAACAACAAACTCTAGGAAGATTGAAGTCTTTGGAAGCTCTTATAAGGCAGCTAAAACAGGAAAACCGGCTATCTGAAGAAAATGTCAAGATTATAGAAAACCATTTCACAACGTATGAAGTTACTATGATATAGGATAAAGAGGTTTTAAATCTGTGACTTTTATGTAAGCTTTTTGTTTGCCAAACCAAATTATATGTAAAGTGAACTTTTTCCTGTGTAACGTTCTTATCTTAATGAAGTTAAGCAAGTGCTCTAATGTTATGAACTGCGTCCTGTTCCTATAATGCTCATTTTTGAGAAAAACTAGAGAGTTGTTGGGTAGAAGAAGTTTCATTACTTGTTAATTTTCCAAATTTGAAGTTAAAATGTAGTGAATAAATAATATGATTAAGTCGTAAAATGAGAGAACATGGATATGGTAAACAAGAGACCAGAATAGAAATCAGGCTCAGGAATCAGTCTTGGTTCTACCATTGACATGTGACTTGTACAAGTTACTTATCAAGATTCTTAGTCTCTAGTCTGTAAAAAGAGGGCACTTAACTAGATCTCTAACATAGTCTGTTTCTTTATAGTTTCTTCCCTTTCTAGTTAGATACTTTTAATAGAAGAAGTTTTCTATATTACAATCTTATACTTACATAAAACTAGATGCTGGCTAGCATTTGATATTATTAACTGTTGGATTCTTCTCAATATTTATTAAATTATGTGTTGCTTGGCCTTTGGGCTATAGTTTTTTGTGTTATAAAGGAAAATACTCCAGTTACAATTTTATTCCAATTGAACTAAAATAAGGAATCAACCATTAGCCCAGTGCTTAGGAGAGGTACTTTAAACTTGAAAGAATATGTACCTTATATGTGGCAGACCTTCATAATACACAGTCATTTAAGCTTCTTGACACCTTGTATTTAAGGTTACATTTATAAACCAAAAATTTCAATGAGGTTAATTTTTTTAATACTTTTTTTAAATTATGGTTTTTATCTATTTAATATGTGTAACTTTTTAAAATGTGTGCATATGTCGTTTTAAAATTCCAGAATGAGAGAGTAATACTTAATGTTATACCTTCCCACTTACATGTATTTTAGTAAAAGAAATTATAGATAGGTGGTGATGACCTTGGAGAGACAAGTAGGAAAGAGAAATAATGGTGATAGAAATAAAATGAAACGTAAAAGCAGAGACATAGTCGTAGCATCACAAATGTGAAAAATAGATGATTCCTTAGAATTGGCAGTTAATATAATTAAATATGTTACTCTTTATGGTATTAAGCAAATTCCTGTCAGCCTGATTCTTAGTTTTCTCATCTGTTAATATAACAAATACTGTTACCTTTTTTGAAGGATGGTTTTTTGAATTCTGTAAGGTAGTAAATGTGTTTTTGGTGCCAGAAAATAGGAGGTGCTCAATAAACATTAGTTGACTACGCAGCAAATAGTATACTAATTGTTTTGTAAATGGATGATTATTTGGGGCCATATTTCACTTAGTTTTTTTAGGCTAATAAAATTAATTAGTATTATATGAACGTGTGTCAGCTAATTATAAAAAGTTGATTAGAGGTGTCCTTATTGTGTGACTGTGGGGCAAAAATCCTTAAAATTTTTGCATAAATTATGTGTATATAATAGGTAAAGTTGCATTTTGCTGGTATTTAAAATAAATAATATAGATGTAAATAGCCTTTTTAAGTCATTATAAAATATGTTGTACATTGTAGTTATTTTGTATTTAAAGTTATAGTTTACTCAGGAATAATTTAAACTAATTGTGTTTCTTTAAACTACTAAATTCTAAGTATTTAAGATACTTTCTTGGCTTTTCTATATTCAATTCAGAAGGTTCCCTCTAACTCAGTTAACCAATAAATTTTATTTGGGGGTTCTGACCAACTTTGTTTCTTACTTACATTCTTATAGGAGTCTCTTAACTAATAGTACCTATATTTTCAATCTCCTGCTTCCATATTTTCCTGGACTCTGCTATCAGCTTTTTACCTAAACTATAGATCTAGCTGTGTCACCTGCACACCACCTAACTTTCCTAGCTCAGAAATCTGTAATCACTCTTTAATACCTACAGAGTAAAGCAAAACTTGTTACTATCATGTATATGATCCTCTGTGATTCTGTTCATCCTGTGTTCTAGCCACACTGGACTTCTTAGCATTTCTCAAACATGCTAGACAGGTACTTGTTTTTGTGTCTTATTTTATTCTCTAAATTCAACCAGTCTGTTAAAATTGTATTTCGATTTTGTTGGAATGTCATCCCTTCTTACCAGTCAAAATTGTTTTTTCTCTGTTCCTACAGGGCTTTGTCTTATAACACTGACTATGTTTTGTAACACCGTAACAGTGTTTACACGGTTTGTATATCATGATGTTATCCATGGCTTTCTCTTCGACTGGACTGTATGCTTTTTGAAAGCAGAATAATATTAACTCAATAAATGTTTGGATGAATATTTTGAATTTGCCTACTTAGAATTTCTTGGTTCTGGTAACCTAAAATCAAGAACCTTCTTAAATATATCCTTGATACCTTGAGAATGATTAGGGAAGGATATAGATCTTCATATAATCTTTAAAACATTCCATGTTTCCACTGGACAGTACCATTTACCAGTTATGTTCTATGCCACCTATTAACTGATTTTTGTTGTAGAAGGCTATCCCCACCACAGACTATTTCCTACTTTATCTGATAGTTAAAAAGGAAATAAGTGTAAGGAAGCTGTTTATGCCTACATGTCAGGGAGATTGGTAAGTCAAATTTAGAAAGACTTCATCATATAAATAATTTATGACGTTGATCTAAACATCAAGCAGGTTTTGGCAAGGGGCAGTGGTGGTTTTTTGTTTTTTGGCTATGCATTTCAAAAATGTTGACGTTTTAAGGATGGTTATACATAAGGCATGCATACCACTTTGTTCTTGGTTTGTAAATTAACTTTTATAAACTTTCTTTTTTACACACGAACAAAACCAATTTTCTTAAGGCTACCTTTGTATTCTCTCCTGTACCTCTTGAGCCTTGAACTTTGACCTCTGCAGCAATAAAGCACTTCTGTGACACACACAAGGTCATTTTTTTTAAGAAAAAGAATGCACAGAGTTGTTACATTTTTAAGTGCTGCATTCAAAAGATAGTTACTCAGAATTCTCTAGTTTGAATAAATTCTTGCAAAGTATCCCTACTGTAATTTGTGATATGATGCTGTGCCCTAAAGTGTATTTTCTTTACTAATAGACAATTTATTATGGCATGTCAGCACAATTTGTTTAGATAATACACCACTACATTCTGTTAAATCATTAGGTGTGACTGAATTTTTTTTGCAGTTATTAAAAAAATCTCAACTTTATAAATATGCAGAATAAAACTTTCTAAAATAAAAAGCAGGGAATTTTTCTGCATATTTTCGATCTTGAAAAAAAATCAGCCATGTATTAAGAGTTGGAATATTAATGTGCAGATAAATTTTTCTGTTTCTAGCTAAATTGAACAGTTCTGCCAACTAATTTGGTGTTCAAGTACATACTTTTTTAGATTATGCTATTTTGTATTTTTGTGGGTGGACTGGGTAGAAACTGGGTAGAAGTGGGTGGGTAGAAACATGCACAATTGTCAGAGGGAAAAAGCTACAGAGAATGTTGGGGGTTGGGGGTGGGAGACAAGATGTATCTGTATAAGAGATAAGTTCCTTCAAGGAAGGGTCTGTTTCATTTATCATTTTAACCTATTCTCCACCCTCTGGCTTTTTGGTTACTTGACCACTTCATCTCCAGTGAACTTTTCCTCCATTTCTCTTAAGCCACCTCATTTCTATGGTCAATGGTAGACCTTTGTCATCACCAGTACTTGCATCCCATTGAAAATGTCCACTTCAAGCTCCTCATTCTGACTACCACCTATTGTTTAGCACAGTTATTGGAACAACTCACACTGCAACCAACCACTCTTCCACAGTCTATCATCCCTGTAGTAGGTTCTGTTTTTCAAATAATGGCCACAAAATATATCTCATCCTGTATTCTCTTCTGCAGTATATGACCTTGCCACTCCCTTATCAAGAGGTGGAGTTTATTTCTCTACCTTGTTTTTTTTAATTTATTATATTTATTTTTGGCTGCGTTGAATCTCTTGCTGCACGTGGGCTTTCTCTAGTTGCGGCAAGCGGGGCTACTTTTTGTTGTGGTGCACGGGCTTCTCATTGCGGTGGCTTCTCGTTGCAGAGCACAGGCTCTAGGCACACAAGCTTCAGTAGTTGCGGCATGCGGGCTCAGTAGTTGTGGCTCTTGGGCTCTAGAGCACAGGCTCAGTAGTTGTGGTGCACAGGCTTAGTTGCTCCGTGGCATGTGGGATCTTCCCGGACCAGGGCTGGAACCCATGTCCCCTGCATTGGCAGGCGGATTCTTAACCACTGTGCCACCAGGGAAGCTCTCTCTACCTTTTTTTAATCTGGAAGAGCATGTGACTGCTTTGATCAATAGAATACAGTGAAAGTGACACTGCCAGTTCCAGACTCAGCCCTTAATGGTCCTGGCAGCTTTCACATCCTCTTTGGAGCTTTTGCTTCCTCTTGGAATGCCAGGTGCCATGTAAGATGTGTGATAACTCTGAGATCATGCTGGAAAAGCAAAGTCACAGGGAGAAACTCTGGAGAATAAGATATCAGACGTGTGAAGAAGCCACCTTGGAAATTGATTCTCCAGCCCCAGCGACTCGAGACTCAAAATGCAGCAAATGCAGCCACCTAGCTAAGCTTTTCCTGAATTCCTTAACCACAAAATTGTAAGCAAAATGTTTCTTTTGGGGTGGATTGTTAGGCAGTGTTTTAGGCTGTGTTTTCCAGAGAAACATGCTGTTCTTCAGGCTGAGATATTCCAAGGTCTGCAGTTGGCAAGCTAGGGACCCAGGAGAGCCATTGGTGTAGTTCTAGTCCAAGTCTGAAGGCCTAAGAACCAGGAGAGCTGATTGTGTAGTTCTACTTCTATCTCCAGTTCAATTCTCCCTCACACTGCTCCCTTCCCCTCCTACTACCCCTTCCTCCTCCCCCAAGCTGAGGATCTCATCACATGATTCACTGAAAAAATATATATATAAACACCTCTATAAACCAAAATAATAGAATATTATACAGTAGTTAACATGAATGAACTAGATTTACATGCATCAACATGAATAAATACCCAAACTATGTGAAAAAAGGTAAGTTGCAAAAAGTTTGGTAACAGTCTACTACTTAATTAAAATTTTAAAATATACAAAACAGTAATACACGTTGCTTATATTTACATTCCTATGTAAAGGATAAAAACACACCAACTTCAGGATAATGATTACCTCCGAGGAGGCAAGAAGGGGTGACGGTGGAGAGATTTTAATGTGTCACTTCTATAAAAAAAAAAAGTGAGGGCTTCTCTGGTGGCGCAGCGGTTGCGCGTCCGCCTGCCGATGCAGGGGAACCGGGTTCGCGCCCCGGTCTGGGAGGATCCCGCATGCCGCGGAGCGGCTGGGCCCGTGAGCCATGGCCGCTGGGCCTGCGCGTCCGGAGCCTGTCCTCCGCAACGGGAGAGGCCGCAGCAGAGGGAGGCCCACATACCGCAAAAAAAAAAAAAAAAAAAAAAAAAAAAGTGAGCTAAATAAAGATGACAAAATATTATCTATTTAAAAGTAGGTACAGGTTTGCTTTACTATTTTTAAAATGTTTCAGAATTTAAAATTACATATTTTAGTTGAAATGACAAAAGAGCGTGTTAGGCTTATTGAAGTAACTCTAAAGGTCAACTCTGACTAGACGTCATTCTTACAGTTATGATTGCTCTTTGTTTTAAGAACATTTGAGGGGGAGTGGGGATTTACAGTGAAAGACTTGATGATTTGGATTCAATAAACTTGGGTTTGAAGTTAGGCACTATGGTAGGCAGAAGAATGCTCCTCTAACTCACTAAAACTCTGAAAAGGGGCAATTTCCCTTTTAATAAGTGGTTGAAGTGGCGTGGTGTGGGGTGGGGGGAGGCGGAGCAGCTAACTGCCTTCTTTAGTTCTCTGCAGCAGTAAAATGTGAGACAAATGAGGATGACATTTTGCATATCATTTTCCCACTTGCTAGCAAATTCTAGTTTCATGTCTCTCCTCTGAGCTTGTAATGACGCACTGGCCCACTTCTCTATTCCCAGAGAAAATAAGGACCAGGCAGTACTGGAGAGGATAACATAAAACGTTTACAGGCGTGAGAGTAGGTTTAACTCTAATATGAACTAATCAACTAAATTGTTTTAATATAAATTTAGAGCTATTTCCATCCCCAATTTTGAAATAACCTAGGTTTAATTGATATATATTTAATACTTTAATAAAAGAAGCTTTAACATAATAATCTCACTTTACTCACAATCTCAGAGAAACCCTAAGGACAGCCCATCATTAATCATCATTAATCTGTCACCAACACCTCAGTGGCTTTGTTCCAAGGTTCAGGTTTTTAATAGTCTTCTCTATGGCATGTATATAAATAGTATGCATTGTGTAATTAAATATGGTGACCTATTGTTCTGCATCATTAGTGAATTTAATCACCTATTCCCTCTCTGTAAATTCTACACCTTCTGGATAATGGAAAAGAAACATTTTCTTATATTTTATACTAGAGAGAATTTATTCCCTCAAATGGACATTCCTTTTCAGACTCTCCTTCTATGTCTCCCACACTCTAATATGAACTAATCAACTAAATTGCTTTAATATAAATTTAAAGCTATTTCCATCCCCAATTTTGAAATAACCTAGGTTATTAATTAATATGACATTATACATATTTAATACTTTAATAAAAGAAGCTTTAAAATAATAATCTCAGTTTACTCACAATCTCAGAGAAACCCTAAGGACAACCCATCATTAATATGGCACCTTTTCAGACTCATTTTCATCTGTCATTCCTTTTCAGACTCCCTCTCTATGTCCCCCACACTTATGCCAGGGGCTCCAGATTGCCGTGGATCCCAAAGTCTTGGGCCATGGTATTTACTATCTCATGTATATGTGCTGTTAGTTTTATTAGTGTTAACTTTTCCATTCACGACTATCTGTGTTTTGTCTTCTCTTCAGGCATTGTAACATAGTGTATTTTTGTCAGGTGTAAGGTCATTGAATGACCCTATGTTTTAGAAGGGCTTGATTACATACATTCAGGTAATGGAAATGTGATGAATATTCACTATCGGAACTGGAACCTACAGATTCTAAAATATATGAGATTTATTTTTTTATTTTATTTATTTATTTTTGGGCCACGCCATGTGGCATGTGGGATCTTAGTTCCCCAACCAGGGATCGAACCCATGCCTCCTGCAGTGGAAGTGTGGAGTCCTAACCACTGGACTGCCAGGGAATTCCCAGAAATGTATTTTAAATGTTCTTATAGATGTCTTTTAAATTAAGAAATTTTAACTTAAATTGTCTAACAAATTAGCAAAATATCTTATGTTGGGTGAACTATTAATATATTCTTCTCTTACTTGAGTTATTTTTAGTAAAGTATATTACCTAAGGGGATAAAAATATTAAAACTACTTTTTAATTCTCTGATAATCACACAGGGATGCTATATTAATAATACATATTTAGATTTTTCTGTATATTTGAAATGTATGCTTTATTTGATATTTAAGAGAAAATATATGATAAATATATTGATTATTATATATTATATATTGATTATAAAGTGGATTTTCACAATGTGCTGGATTAAGAGTGATATGGATTTTGCCCCCAAAACAACATTCTGCCCTTAAAACTGACTTAAATGTGATTATTTTCATCTTAGGCATTAAAATGTATGCCACTTTTTCCTTTGAAAGAAGATTTAAAGAATCTGTTGTTCCTAAATAATCAATAAATTTGACTGTTTTTAATGGTCACTGATTAGTGTCTTGGTACTATAACTCAGGTAGTCATGCTTTAACAATGCCAGTATTATATGTACCAACAATCCAATAAAATCTATAGTGAAAAGTTCTAAATGATGAATGAATGTATATGTGGATTAAAGGTAAAAATAAAGCCTGGGGCTTCCCTGGTGGCGCAGTGGTTGAGAGTCCGCCTGCCGATGCGGGGGACACAGGTTCGTGCCCCAGTCCGGGAAGATCCCACATGCCGCAGAGCGGCTAGGTCCTTGAGCCATAGCCACTGAGCCTGCGCGTCCGGAGCCTGTGCTCCGCAACGGGAGAAGCCACAACAGTGAGAGGCCCGTGTACCGCAAAAAATAATAATAATAATAATAATTAAATAAATACATAAAGCCTGGAGAAGTTATGGAGTAAAAATGAAATGGAATTTCATCATGGATTAAGTATTAAGTTCAAAGCAATTTATTCTTTTTGAATCTTTCTATTCCACTTTATCTTGATAAATATAGCTAAAGAGTAAAAGGAAAGTTCTGAAATGGAGGATATATACTAGGAACAGACAAGGATGGTCAAGAATGAGGAGGTTAGGTATGGAAATAAAGAGAAAAAGAAGTTGATTTCTGTGAATCACAAATGAAAAAGTGACAGTAAACTTCAAATAAACAAGTCCAGTGTTATGGGCTAAATTGTGTCCCCCTACCCCTGAATTCAGATGTTGAAGCATTAAAAAACAGTACCTTAGACTGGGACTGTATTTGGAGATAGGGCCTTTAAAGAGGTGATTTAGTTAAATAAAATGAGGCCATTAGAGTGGGCCCTAATCCAATCTGACTGGAGTCTTTATAAGAAGAGGAAATTTCAACACTCAGAAACACCAGGAATTTGAGAGCACAGAAAGACCACGTGAGTTACACAGTGAAAAGGCAGTCTGCTGCAAACAAAGAGGAGAAGCCTCAGGAGAAACCAAACCTGCTGATACCTTGGTCATGCCTCCAAAACTGTGAGAAAATAAATTTCTGTTGTTTAAGCCGCTCAGTCTCTGGTATTTTATCATGGCAGTCCTAGAAAACTAATACATATAGGAAGTTGGTTATCCAAATAATAGTCATTTTAAAAATTCATAACAAAGGAAATAGTAAAAGAAATAGTACAAGAAAATCTTCTAGAATTGAACATGTATTTCCAGATAGACCCATCATGTGCTGAAAACAGTGGATGAAAATAGATACACCAAGGCAGATTATTTGTAACGGTCAGAACTTTAGACACAAAAAGAGGACTTCAGCAAGAAAGCACATGCAACACAAAAGTTCAAGAATAGAACAGCTTCAAACCCCTGATGGCTACCCTGGAAGCAAGAAGACAAGAGATCAATGCTTTGAAAATTATGAGGGAAAAAAGAGTTCTAAGATCAAATTCTATATCCAAATTCTCAAAATATTGCCTCCTCTGTACCCTTTCCAAGGACGCTATTGGAAAATATGTCCTAGGGAAATAAGGCCATAAAAGAAAATCAAGAGAATGGTTAATCTAGAATGATTTAATTTATCATTAAACTGATCAAGAGATTAAAAGTAGGAAAAAGGAAATTCAAATCAAGAAAAAAGCAAAGGAAATCCCAAGTTGGTGGTGAAGGGCAGTCTCAGCATGACAGCTGGACCACAGATCTAGAGAGCCAGCGGTCCAAATTGTAGTAGATCAGATGGCTCAGGGATAGAGTTCTTCAAGAAGATGAACATTGATAGAATAACTAATGTGTTGAACATCTTCAGAGGAAACTTACATATCTAGGGTAGAATTTAGAGTTGAGTTAATATTAAGTACAGAGAAAACTATCCAGACAGACAAATATTGATGCAAAATGTATAGGAAAGTTCAAGCCGTCATATCTTAGTACCTAACTGCATTTACATGGTCAAAATATTATAAATACAATGTAAACACTGACAGAATGGGAAGATGAGGTATGGCATGGGAGGGATGTGTGTATGTGTGCATATGTTTATGCTAAGGCCAGGAACAAGGGGTTGGAAGATGAGGTAATTAAAGAGAGCAAAATCCTCATCGACCATAGTAGGATATCAAAAGATAATGCCTAAATGCAAAAACTTTAAAATGCAAATTAAGTGTGTTATTTTGAGGTAATACACAAAGAATCTGCATGTATCATTGGAAGGGGTTGACTCCAGGGAGCAGGTAATGAAGGACAGCAGTTTTTGTAACAAGACGCATAGAATGCTGACATTTTAAGCACATGTGTAAGAGATATGGGCTAGCTCCTATTCATCCTTCAGGACTGACCTGTTCATTATTTTATTTAGAAAGCCTTCATTTGCCCTTCCAGATGCCCTTCTTATTTACTCTATCCCTTCTTATTTACTCTATCCCTTCTTATTTACTCTATTTGCTGCCTTTACTTACCCTGTCATAATACCTATCATCTAGTATCATTATTGCTCTTTACTTGTTTTCATACCCCCAATGTAAGTTTTCATACCCTTAACATGTGTTTATTTTACAAGCTGTTTGCCTTCATTGCCTAGCACAATTCCTAGTACATAATAGGAGCTCCATAAATATTTGTCAAGTGAATAACAGCACCTACTAAACCATATTTCAGGAACAATTTGCTGGGTCTAATTCTGGCTCCACATTGAGACAGCCACCAAATAAATTAACCAATTTGCAGCTCCATGAGTATATTATTACCCCATTATTCAGGTAGGCTCTGTTAAATTATTGACGTGAATTGTAATGTAAATAATGCTACTTTAAATCTTTTATGGCATGCCATAAACAGTACCTAGTACAGGTGAAGTAGCATTCCTTCTAGACTAGTGTTTTATAACTTGGAGGTCTTTGGGAAGCCTCTAGGAAGGTCACTGGATGCCCTAAAATTTAATGCAAAATTTTGTGTGCAGGAATTTTTCTGGAAAGAGAACCCATAATTTCTGTTAAATTAGGAAAGGGACAAATGATTCCAAAAAATTTAAACAGCACTGGTCAGGGCAGTATTGCCTTACATTTCACACTGTGCCATTTTTTAGAGAGGCATAGAGCTCTTTACCTATTTTATTCTCTAAAAACCTTGAAACATAGAGATGGGAAAGCTACTATCCTAGATTTGAGTACACAAAAACCACCAATTCAGTTTTGTGATTTTTATTCATCGGGAGTAAAACTAGGACTGAAAGAAAAATTGACCCATATCCAAAAGCAGGCTGGGTAAATTCTACACAAGAATTCTTATGAGTTTTAGACCAGTGTTGTTTCACATTTTATGGAAAATAAATTTTAATTGTTCAAATTACTATATAGAATGTCAGAAAATTTATTTCAGATATTAAATAAGTGTTATTTTTAATTATTAGAAAATACTGTGTAAGTTCAATTCATTTGTTTCTTAGTTGCTGAAATATAATTCAAAACGAGAAGCAATGGAGCAGGAGCCAAATTCAGAGCAAGCCTAATCTTTTTTTTTTTTTTTCAGTGCATGGTTTAGGATTTCCATTAATAAAAAGGCATGGTGTTTAAATATGCACAGTGGACTAGAACATCATAAATGTGAAATGAGGTTAATTTTATTGAGCTTTCAACCTTGCTTAGTCTAGGTAAAAATGAATTCACTGTTATGAGACTAGAACATGTCTAAACCACAGATGAAAAAGCAGTTCAATGATGTGGTATTAAACTATGAGAAGAAATTTTTGAGAGAGTGAGGAAGGAAGGGCAAAAAGACACCATTCCGATTATTCAAATAATCCCCAGAAAGTCATTAAATAAGAAAGCATGCATCTATTTCTCCTTGGAACATCAAGTAATATGTTAAAGAGATATTTATTATCTTGTTAAAATTTGGTGATTTGGAGGTTTGAAACATCCTTCAGCATATCAACTTTCAGTTCACCTGTTTAGTTTCATTAATTTGGGAAATGATAAAATGCAAAGGGAAATAATGTAGTGGGATATAGGAGAGGCACAGAGGTAGGACTCAGAAGACCTGAAAAATCCAGTTTCCTGAGTAATAAAATTCTAGTCTTCTTTGTCAGTAGGCAGAAGCACATTAGTGGAAAAAACCACGGAAATGCATTTCTGAAAACAAAGCCTTTTAATGAGGGAAAAAAAGACAAAAAGCCAGTCCAAGGCACAATGAGGTAAACCACTCCTTTGTTAGCAACAGCAAAATGCTGAAGGCAAAGAGATGCCGCTGCTAATACTAGCGAATGGAGGACCCTGGTTTTAACACATAGTGTTTGTCATGGGAGAAATTGCTTCCAACTTAGACAAAATGGTCCCACACATCTCATCTGTCTTTCGTCTTCATTCTGTTAATCTGGAAAGAACTGAACCAGAACTTCCTGGGGGGGTTGGTTGGTCCTATGTATCACTGAGGAACAGGTTTAAATGTTACCTCTTCCAAGAGGTAACAGCACACACAGACACACACACACACACGGATGCACACACACAGATATTCGTACCAGTCAGTTGTTCACTCTGTCTTTGCAGACTCTATTCATATCATTAATATAACTAAATCATTCTTTGTCACAGTTACCTCCTTATGTATCAGTCTCTGTTTAGACTGCAAGTTCCTAAGAGGTGGGGACCAAAACTTATCCTTGTCGGTGTAGGGGAGAAGAAATCCCTATACCCTCTACCATCCGACATACACATGGGAGAATTCACTGTGATGGGTAACTCAAAGCTATGGGCGGAACTTGGGGCTTATATGGTTTCTTAACAAGGAAAAGTGACAAGACAAAGGAAAAGGGGTTTAGGTCTTTAGAGGCAGCAAACTGTGGGTAGGTGAATATATGGGGCTGGGCGAGGGGACGAATGGCAGATGAAGGCTCTTTAAGTAAGTTTTGTTGTGTAGATTCCTCTGGTTCTGATAAGAGTCTGGGGTTGTCTCTGGTGGTTAAGAATCCTCCTGTCCTTCCTAGCAGAAAGAAAGAGGACAGACAGTTTTTTATGTATCTGTATCCTCTCAGTTGCCTGCAGCTCAAAGCAGTCCTTAGTCAAAATGGTATATTTTGGGGTATCATACTTTGAATGCCTTAAGCACCTAGTAAGCCCTCAATTAAGTTGTGGAAAAACCTGATAATATGCTATTTCTAGTGGTGGTATTTGAATGATAGATGATTTTTTTTTCTTTTTTACAACAGGATCTTATTAGTCATCCATTTTATACACATCAGTGTATACATGTCAATCCCAATCTCCCAATTCATCCCACCACCACCCCACCCCCGCTTTCGCCGCTTAGTGTCCATACGTTTGTTCTCTACATCTGTGTCTCTATTTCTACCCTGAAAACCGGTTCCTCTGTACCATTTGTCTATGTTCCACATATATGCGTTAATATACGATATTTGTTTTTCTCTTTCTGACTTACTTCACTCTGTATGACAGTCTCTAGATCCATTCATGTCTCTACAAATGACCCAATTTTGTTCCTTTTTATGGCTGAGTAGTATTCTATTGTATATATGTACCACATCTTCTTTATCCATTCATCTGTCGATGGGCATTTAGGTTGCTTCCATGACCTGGCTATTGTAAATAGTGCTGCAATGAACATTGGGGTGCATGTGTCTTTTTGAATTATGGTTTTCCCTGGGTATATGCCCAGTAGTGGGATTCCTGGGTCATATGGTAATGCTAGTTTTAGTTTTTTAAGGAACCTCCATACTGTTTTCCATAGTGGCTGTATCAATTTACATTCCCAGCAACAGTGCTAGAGGGTTCCCTTTTCTCCGTACCCTCTCTAGCATTTGTTGTTTGTAGATTTTCTGATGATGCCCATTCTAACTGGTGTGAGGTGATACCTCACTGTAGTTTTGATTTGCATTTCTCTAATAATTAGGGATGTTGAGCAGCTTTTCATGTGCTTCTTGGCCATCTGTATGTCTTCTTTGGAGAAATGTCTATTTAGGTCTTCTGCCCTTTTTTGGATTGTGTTGTTTGTTTTTTTAATATCGAGCTGCATGAGCTGTTTATATATTTTGGAGATGAATCCTTTGTCTGATGATTCATTTGCAAATATTTTCTCCCATTTGAGGATTGTCTTTTCGTCTTGTTTGTAGTTTCCTTTGCTGTACAAAAGCTTTGAAGTTTCATTACATCCCATTTGTTTATTTTTATTTCCATTACTCTAGGAGGTGGATCAAAAAAGATCTTGCTGTGATTTATGTCAAAGAGTGTTCTTCCTATGTTTTCCTCTAAGAGTTTTACAGTGCCCGGTCTTACATTTAGGTCTCTAACCCATTTAGAGTTTATTTTTCTGTATGGTGTTAGGGAGTGTTCTAATTTCATACTTTTACATGTCAAAAGAGATGAAAACTTTAGCAAATATTTAAATGGGGGCAAAGAAATTTAAGATAGTTAAAAATATACATATCACTGTTTTCAATTTGAGGCATCCCTCAGAAAGTCACAAAATATTTACTCCAAGACTTCTGTTTTCAATTGCAATATATATAATATTTACAAAATAAATAAAATTTAAAAAATCTAAAACCCAATAATACAATAGGTGACTTATTGGCTATTCGTAAATCTTCCTTATGTTGGACTTATCTAAATTCTAAATTGAAATATTTTTTTTTGGCCTTACCGCTTGGCTTGCAGAATCCTAGTTCCCTGACCAGGGATTGAACCTGGGCCAGCCATGGCAGTGAAAGCACCGTATCCTAATCACTGGACTGCCAGGAAACTCCCTAAAGTGAAATTTTTAAGGCAAGCCTTTGATATTTTTCTAGACAATTATCTTCATCTTGAGTGATTTATCTCTTGATTTGGATTTTATTTTTTGAAGTTTATACTCCACCTAATTTTATTCTATATCTTCACAGATTCATTACTCCTAGAAGTGTTTTTAAAATATTTCAGTTAGTCACAATTTTCATGATTGAACTGGGAGCAAAATAAATATACTCTGAGACTTAGAAACTGTCCTTCAATCTTATTGCCATAAGATGTTTGCTGCTTACTCCTTTGAGGTGACACATATTTACTGTTTATGATTGTTCTGGGAACCATACTCATGTATTTAGACATGAAAAGTCATTTTCACTACACTTTAACACAATATGGATTTTCTTAATGCCACATCATAGCATGAATAATGCTATGCTTCATTTACTGATCTTCCTAAATCTTACATCAATTCATTTTCTAGAGTTAATTCAATTTTGTCTTTCTTAGCAATATGCCTGTTTTTTAACATAGCATCAAATTCCTCATAAACTATGGCAATTTATATTTTTTTAAGTAAGACAAAATGAAACAAAATATACTTTGAAACTGTTTTTTCTGAGACATGTTTCTAGCAATTTTTTTTTTATTATCTCTTCCTCCTAAACTTGTTTTACTGCATTTACAATGTGGGATTTAAAGAGAACCTATGGAAAGTTTGTTTCACACTCATTTCTAAACCCTCTTTTTAATTTTGTTTTGTTTTAACCCATTCTATGTCAATGTCCTTTATTTAGAAGATTGTTGATAATTTTGACCATGGATTATCTCATTTTCTTCCTTAAATGTTTAGTAGACTTTACCAGCAAAATAACCTGGGCCTGGAGTTTTCTTTGTGGAAAAGTTTTTGGAAACAAATTCAATTTTTTAAATAGAAACAAGACTATTCAGATTTTCTTTGTGATCTTGTACTAGTCTTGGTAAATTGTGTTTTTCAAAGACTTCGTTAATTTCATCTAAGTTGTCAAATTTATTGGCATATAGGTGTTCATTACAATTATTATCTTTTTAAAGTCTGTAGGGTCTGTAATCATATCTATCCCCTTTTTTGTTCCTGTTATTAAGTGACCCCTGAGTTAAATACCATCTTTAATCTCCTTTTCATGTGGGAAAATAAGGCCCCAGTGATAAAGTGTATATCTTGCTGGCTCAAGATGGCATGATTTACGGTTAACTTCTGATTTGCAATGTACTATGTTTTCCCATGTGTACATTTGCCTGGAATATCTTACAAAATTTTATTTGACAAAGAATCAAAACTATTACTGGGATAAAAAATACTACTAATGAAAATCCAGGTCATATAGGTCTTAGATATTTTGGGCTGGAATAATTCAGTATCAAAATTACTAAGTATCGGGCTTCCCTGATGGCGCAGTGGTTGCGCGTCCGCCTGCCGATGCAGGGGAACCGGGTTCGCGCCCCGGTCTGGGAGGATCCCACGTGCCGCGGAGCGGCTGGGCCCGTGAGCCATGGCTCCCTGGTGGCGCAGTGGTTGCGCATCCGCCTGCCGATGCAGGGGAACCGGGTTCGCGCCCCGGTCCGGGAAGATCCCACGTGCCGCGGAGCGGCTGGGCCCGTGAGCCATGGCCGCTGAGCCTGCGCGTCCGGAGCCTGTGCCCCGCAACGGGAGAGGCCGCAGCAGAGGGAAGCCCGCATACCACAAAAAAAAAAAAAAAAAAAAAAAAAAAAAATTTACTAAGTATCAAAAATACTAGGAGATATTTCAGGCCTAGAATTGAAAATGAAAAATCATAGCTGCTACAGATTGCAGTATTTTAAAGATACTTCTTTTTTGTAAAGTAATCATTTGGAGATGAACTGCTTGGTGTTGGTCCACAGTCATCATGATCCTAGTACCATCGTGATGGTGGAGGGCTACTATCAATTTCTTCCTTCCCTGTACAAGCATGCCATACTGCCATCAGGAGACAGAAGAAAGAGCCCGTTCCTTTTCTTCTTTGAATCTGGGCTAGCTTTGGTGACTTGCTTGATGAATAAAATGTGACAGAAGTGATATTCTGGAACTTCCAAAGCTAGATCATAAAAAGCCCTGCTTCTGCCTGGGCCTTTTGCAACACTCGTTCTTGGGGTAACAAGTTGCCATGTAGGAAGGCAGATTTATCTGAGCTCATCATGCTCTAGAAGCCGTGTGAAGGTCCTCCAGTCAATAGTCTGAGCCTATGTTCTAGCCATACCCATCAAGGCACCAGACATGAAGTCAAGTCATCTTGAACCCTCCAGATCAGCCTGTCTACCAGCTGAATGCCACTAAGTGACTTAAGTCAATGCCATATGGAACAGAAGAAGTTAAGCCATGCTCAAATACCTGACCAAAGAAATTGTGAAATATAATAAAGTGCTTGTTGTTTTGAACCACTAAGTTCTGGATTGTGACACAGAAGAAGATAACCAGAACAATGACTATTATGTAAATGGAGGCAAACATCCCTATTATCTGGCCTGTTAAATACAGCTGTAATATTTCAGATTAGTTGAGAGAGGATCTGGAAAAATGCCACCACCAAATCTGTCATGCTAAGTAGTATATCCTAGGCAACTTCGTGCCTCTCCACAGTGCGAGAATGGGTTTATAATCTCTAAAAATTATAAAAGGTCTTGCTAACACAGTTATATCAGTTTAAGATGAGTGACTCTTTCTGGTCTTTAGCCAATTCTGACTTATTTTTATGTTCAAGATGCTATAATGAACAGGACTTTTAGTTTATTCAGTATTATCTTGAAGAGAAAATAAAAACGTCTTCAGGTATAAGGAAATGTTTGAGTAGTGATGGAAGGGTAGGGCTGTGAGGTTTTGGCTGGTAAACTTACTGGGCTAGTTCAGATTTCAGACTGCTTTGAAACAAATCTTTGTGATTGAATGAATCTGTGATAGGGGATTTGCTTCCTGAGAGAATTCTGTCTTACTGGAGTGCTAAAAGGCTTTGTGTTGGGTACATGTGGAGCCCTCTGTAACTTAAAAGTCACTCTGAGCTTTGCAAGCTGCTTTAACCAAGAGGATCATAAGCAATACAACAAAGGTGAACATATAAATAAAAATGACTGTCAGAGCTTCCCTGGTGGCGCAGTGGTTGAGAGTCCGCCTGCTGATGCAGGGGACACGGGTTCGTGCCCCGGTCCGGGAAGATCCCACATGCCGCGGAGCAGCTAGGCCCATGAGCCGTGGCCGCTGAGCCTGCGCGTCCGGAGCCTGTGCTCCGCAACGGGAGAGGCCACAACACTGAGAGGCCTGCGTACCACACACACACACACACACACACGCAAAGACTGTTAAGTGTAATCAAACCTCTAGTGCTTTAAAAAGAACATCCTGGATCATAAATTACTTTTAGTAAAAGCCTAATACCTAATTTGGCTTGGTGAGAACTTAATTGGAAAGTATATGTAAAATAATTGAATATGTTTATTGTGAGTCTTTATTATTCCTTTTTATTCTTTAATGAAGAATAATTGTATAGCAACAGAAAACACAGTCGATATCTAAAGTCCTTGATTCCTTTCCTGCTCAAGCAAGGATCATTCTCCTTAAACAAAAATAATGTAGAGAAATAGTTGCCATTAAAGAATCATCTCCTTGGGGCATATTAAAAATTATTGTAAGCCTCATATGGATACCATGCTTCTATAAAGTGAGCTCTTCTTATTTAGCTTTAAAGCGGTACTATCAAAATTGTTCAGATTACTGAAGAAAATAAAGAGAAGGTGAACTGGCTCATATGCCCACTGAAAAGAAACTGAGTTGAATGACTTAAAGTCCCAGCCTTGTTTTTAGCTCAGAAGGGCAATCTTTCAAGTCTTTTTCTGTGGTCTTAAGAGATGCCTTTAACTACTGAGCAGACTTTTTAAAGAAAATGGCTTGTAAGCACTAAATTATACCTATCCCAAAGCTTGATAGCTAGATAAATACATAAATCAGTTAATAATAATGACCATTTTAGAAAGTGTTGATTTCTCTGGATATACAAAGTCCTATGTCAGTAGTAGAGTGGCTTGTATTTGGCAACCATTGTTGGGAAATGAGTAGAAAATCTATCTTATCTCTTGAGGTTACTAAAATATAAAAAATATTTTACTCATTGAGCAGACCAAATTGTTTTGTGACATGATTACACTGTAATTCAATAAAAACCATAATTTAAAAGCTGTTATTTTTGGTTATTTATGAATATATCAAAAGGTATATTGTGGATTATTCCTATGCATTGCAAACACTCTTGCTTCCTCCTATATTCTGGAGGATTCATTAATTCATTCATTCCTTTATTAACAGGTACTTAATGAGCATCTATTGCTAAGAACTATTCTGTATTCTGAGTTTGCAATGGTAAACAAACCAGGAAAAAAAATTCCTTCCCTCTTGAGGCTTATGTTCAATTTGAAGAGAGAAGAATAAACTAGTGGTTACCAGTGGGGGACCGGGGAAGGGGAGGGGTGGGGGAGGTACAAACTACTGGGTGTAAGATAGGCTCAAGGATGTACAACATGGGTAATATAGCCAATATTTTGTAATAACTGTAAATAGAAAGTAACCTTTAAAACTGTATAAAAATTTAGAAACATTTTTTAAGTAAAAAAATCTTTTTAATTAAAAAAAAATTTTTAAGCAATTTGAAGAGAGAAAATTGATTTTAAAATTTCAAATAAGCATATAATATAATGTCCGAGGGTAAAAATTAACATGAAGAAAAATAAAACAAGGTATAGAATAGAGTATAATAAGTATATTTTTGATGTGATGATCAGGGAAGTTCTTTCTGAGGAGGTGACATTTTCGTCTCTGCAATGAAATGCAAATGAAACGGAAAAACCATAGGAATATCTGGGGAGAGAATGTTCCAGGCAGGAACAGCAAGTGACCTTGAGAAGAATGGTTGGCAATGATGATGGAGAGATGACCAGTAGCTTTGGATTTTATTGTGTGATGAGAAGCCTCTAAAGAATTTTGAGCAGAGAAATAAGGGAACCCTTTAACTCCTTCTTAAGTGACCGTAGAGGCAAGAGAGAAAGCTCTCAGAACAATTAGGAGCGGTTAGGAGGCTCTGGCAAGAGAAGATAGCACCTTGGACTAGGGTGTGTGCTGGATATTTTCTGTTTGCCTCTCCAGAACCCTTTCTATCCTTCACGGGTGTTTTGTGCCCAGAAGGCTAGTTTGATTCAGCCAATAGGAGATACTGGCAGAAACTGGAGAACAGGAGGAGAGTTAGGAGGGTACTTATTCTCCAGGCTCACTCCCTGCAGGGTCACAGGAGTTGGTCCATTCCTCTACCATAGCTTCTCCTGGGCAGCCCCTGTCCAAACATCTGTTCTCTCCCGGTTCTATAACATCTCCCATCAATTGCCCCTTTAAACCTATAATGATAAGGCTTTGTGCTTTGGTAACCCCAAGATTTTATACTATCCCTTGTTGAGTTTCCTAAACTCTACTCATACTACCTTTAAACAATCCCTTCAATATATCCTCCTCAAATTACCTGGTTTTAATGAGCCACCTGTTTCTTGCTGGGCCTTGAATGGCACAGGATGATAATAGTGAAGATGATAAGAAGTAGCTGGATTCAGGATATATTTTGACAAGATCTGGTGAAAGACTGGATGTTTGCATATAGCATAAGATATGGAGAAGGGATACAACTCACTTTTTTTTCCCTTAATAATATGGTAGTCTTCTAAGTTAAAACATATACCTCTATTTATTTTCAACTAATTCAAAGAATTCCAGGACATGGATATACCATAGCTTATTAATTAATCACCCCACTTGAAGTGATTTAGGTCATTTCTGACTTTTTGCTAATACAAATAATGCTGCAGTGTACACTCTTGAACATACATCTTTGTGCATGTGTGGATTTCTTTTTTCTTTTTTCCTTTTTTTTTGGCCTCGCCACTTGGCTTGTGGGATCTTAGTTCCCCTACCAGGGATCAAACCTGGACCCATGGCAGTGAAAGCACCAAGTCTTAACCACTGGACTGCCAGGGAATTCCCAACAGTCCATTTCTGTGGATTTCTTAAGGACCGACATATAGAAATAGAATTACTATATCAAGAAATATATACCTTTAAAACTTATTTTATTATTTCCAAATTGCACTCCAAAAAGCAGTACTAATATCACTTCTAACAATATTGCCTTTCACCCTTACCATTTAGAGATTTTTCTCAAACTTTTAAAAAATCTTATGATAAAAACGTTTGTTATCTTCTTTGCTTTTACTTGAATGCTAGTGATAGTAAGCATATTTTCATGATAGCTGGCCAATATTTGATGAGGAATAGGATTAAACATAGCTTCAAAATAGCTTTCTAGGGCTTCCCTGGTGGCGCAGTGGTTGCGCGTCCGCCTGCCGATGCAGGGGAACCGGGTTAGCGCCCCGGTCTGGGAAGATCCCACATGCCGCGGAGCGGCTGGGCCCGTGAGCCATGGCCGCTGGGCCTGCGCGTCCGGAGCCTGTGCTCCGCAACGGGAGAGGCCACAGCAGAGGGAGGCCCGCATACCACAAAAAAAAAACAAACAAAAAACAACAACAACAACAAAAAAAAAAACAAAATAGCTTTCCACAAAATACTTAATTACAAAGAGAAAAAAAACCCTCACAGTGGGGAAATCTGATACCACCTTAATTAAGTGACCAAAGTGAATGTCATCAGTAATGAGACAAGTTAAAATTGTGGACCACCTCATGGCAATGAGATATAATGAGAAAACAGCATCACCTCTGTGATATTACTATCAAAGATAGATAATCTGACTCTAATCATGAAGCAAACCCAAACTGAGGGACAAACTACAAAAAAATCTAGTTTGTGTTAAGTTCATGGAAGGCAAGGAAAGACTTAAGAACTGTTCCAGAGTGAAAGAGACTGAAGAAATATGACAATTAAATGGCGCCTGTGGATTAGATGGTAGTCTTGAATCAACATTAATTTCCCAATTTTGAAGGTTGAATAATGACTTGTAGGAGACACGGGTCTTGTTTGTGGGAAATTCACACTAAAATATTAGGAAGTGATGGGGCATCAGGTCAGCAACTTACCCTGAAATGGTTCAGAAAAAGAAGTTATTTGTGTTCTATGTGTAATTGTTATGAAAGTTTGAGATTATTAAAACAACAACAATCAAGATTTTCACATTGGTAATCTTCTGAACACTTCACTCTACTTGGCATGCAATGGACACCACATATTCAACCTTGTGACAGAGAGGATAAATCTTAACTTGCTTTCTCTTTCCTAGTTTTTTTTTTTTTGGCTGATATAGGTTTCAGCAGTCATAAATCATATAGCATAGTAGTTGGAGAAATATTTCATCACACTATCTACAAGTCAGAAGAATAAGTTTCTCTGAGCTAATCAAAGGCTGTCTGTCATTGAAGGGGAAACCTCAGTAAGGTACTGGCTTGTTCCTCATATACTCCAGCCTTTTCAGGATTTAAGATGTAGAGAAGTCTCCTGAAATCCTGTGTTAAAGGCATTCAAATGTTATGCAAATTGCAGACATTAAAAAATAATAATAATAGGTCACCTAAATCTCAATTCTCTACAAAAATAACTGTTCTCTACAAATTATTTGCAAGAATCAACATAATTTGGGTTCAAAAATTGGTTGCAGCTACTGTTATTGAAATAAAGCATGAAAATCTCTAAATATGACCTAAGCCAAAATATTTGCTTTCAGAATTATTTTTGCCCTTATAACTAAAGTTATATTTTAACAATATCTTCTAAATCGACTTCACACAGGAAGAGTTACTATGAAATATCCCTTTTAAGGAAAAAAAACCCCTGAGAATCTATTGCAGTTTTGAAAACAATATGATTGTTATTATTATTTCATTTTCTTTTTTTCTCTATCCCACCCCCTTTTTTAAATAAATTAAGCTTAAAACTCAAGTAACAAGCTTTGAAAACAGATACAATTGTTACTTTGGGCTGCCATCTAGTGTTAAAATAAAGAACACATTTGCCTTTTCCTTTTGAAAACTTCTGTATTGATAGTATTTTCAATATGACAGAAGTTAGAAGCTAATACTATAGTTAAAATATTTTTTAAATAAAAGTTAAATATATTTAAGGTATATAACATGCAATTCGATATATTGGGTTGGCCAAAAATTGCCTTCGTTTTTTAAGTAAAAATAAAAGACACATTTTTCATTTTCACTGAGAACTTTATTGAACAACTTATTCACCCTTTTGTTTCACTACCTTCTGCCATTTTTCAGGCAACTTCATAATTCCATCTTCCCAAAATTTTTTATCTTTTTGAGCAACGAACTGTTCCAGGTGCCTTTTATAGTCTTCCGGGGAATTGAAATTTTTTTCCATTAAGAGAATTTTGTAAAGACCGAAATAAATGGAAATCCGAAGGTACAATGTCTCGTGAATATGGTGGATGAATCAGAACTTCCCAGCCAAGCTGTAACAGATCTTGCCTAGTCGTCAAAGAAATATGCAGTCTTGAGTTATCCTGATGGAAAGTTATGCATTTTCTGTTGACTAATTCTGGATGCTTTTCATCGAGTGCTGCTTTCAGTTGGTCTAATTGGGAGCAGTACTTGTTGGAATTAATCGTTTGGTTTTCCAGAAGGAGCTCATAATAGAGGACTCCCTTCCAATCCCACCATATACACAACATCACCTTTGGATGAAGACGGGCCTTGGTGTGGTTGGTGGTGGTTCATTTCGCTTGCCCCACGACCTCTTCCGTTCCACACTGTTGTAGAGTATCTACTTTTCAGCACCCGTCACAATTTGTTTTTAAAATGGAACGTTTTCATTACATTTCAGTAGAGAATTGCATGTGGAAATATGGTCAAGAAGGTTTTGTCTGCTTAACTTATGTGGAACCCAAACATCAAATCAATTCATATAACCAAGCTGGTGCAAATGATTTTCAACGCTTGATTTGGATATTTTGAGTATGTCAGCTATCTCCTGCGTGGTATGTTGATTGTTCTCAATTATTGTTTTGATTTAATCGCTATCAACTTTAACTGGTCTACCCGTCCATGGAGCATTGTCCAGTGAGAAATCTCTAGCACAGGAATTTCGCAAACCACTTTTGACTCATTTGATCAGTCACAGCACCTTCTCCATACACTGAACAAATCTTTTCTTATGTTTCTTGAAATAATAAAGCATAATATGCTTAAAATGTTGCTTTTTTCTTCCATCTTCAATATTAAAATGCCTACACAAAAATTCACCAATTTTGGTAAGTCTTTTTTAAAATGCACACGGATATGACAGCTGTCACATATAATCTAGCAAAAATGTTTCAAATGAAGTTAAAGACAGCTAAGTGCTACTAGAGCCATCTTATGGAAAAAAACAAATGAACCTTATGGCCAACCCAATACATATACATAGTGAAATGATTACTACGGTCAAGTCAGTTAATATATTCTTTCTTTACATAGTTACCATGTTTTGTTTGTGACAAGTGCACCTGAAATTTATACTCAGCATATTTCCTCGGTTCAATACAGTATATATTTTTTAGTTTATTTTTGGCTGCATTGGGTCTTCATTGCTGTGCACAGGCTTTCTCTAGTTGTGGCGAGCGGGGGCTACTCTTCGTTGCGGTGCACAGGCTTCTTATTGTGGTGGCTTCTCATTGTGGAGCACAGGCTCTAGGCGCGCAGGCTTCAGTAGTTGTGGCACATGGGCTCAGTAGTTGTGGCTCGTGGGCTCTAGAGCGCAGGCTCAGTAGTTGTGGCGCACAGGCTTAGTTGCTCCGCGGTATGTAGAATCTTCCCGGACCAGGGCTTGAACCCGTGTACCCTGCGTTGACAGGCGGATTCTTACCCACTGCACTACCAGGGAAGTCCCCAGTACAGTATTAAGTATAGTCATCATTCCTGTACATTGGGTCTTTAAACTTATTCATGCTCACATAACTATAAATGTGTACCCTTTGACCAACATCTCTCCAATTCTGCCACCATCCCAGCCCCTGGTAACTATCCTTCTACTCTCTACAACTATAATTTTGATTTTTTTTTTTAGATTCCACATACCATATATGGAATTATGTATATATATATATATGTATATATATATATATGATACATCTTTATCCATTCATATGTTGGTGGACGCTTAGGTTGTTTCATATCTTGGCTATTGTTGAACAATGCTGCAATAAACATGGGAGTATAGATATCTCTTTGATATCTTGTTTTCAATTTTTTTAGCTATTGAAATCCAGAAATTGGATTACTGCATAATATGATAGTTCTATTTTTAATTTTGAAGGAAACTTCATACTGTTTTCCATAGTGGATGTACCACTTTACGTTCCCATCGATAGTGCACAAGGTTCTATTTTCTCCACATCCTTAACAACATTTGTTATTATTTTTTTTGATGATAGCCATTCTAACAGTGTGAGTTAATATTTCATTGTGGTTTTGGTTGCATTAATGATGCTGAGAATTTTTTCATGGACCTGATAGCCATTTGTATGTCTCCTTTGGAAAAATGTCTCTTCAGTTCCTCTGCTCATTTTTTAATTGAATCGTTGTGGGTTTTGCTGTTGACCTGTGTGAGTACTTTGTATATTTTGGATATTAACCCCTTATTAGATATATGATTTGCAAATATTTTCTCCATTCTGTAAGTTTTCATTTTGTTGCTGGTTTCCTTCTCGGTACAGAAGCTTTTAAGTTTTGATGAAGTCTCACTTGTTTATTTTTGCTTTCGTTGCCTTTGCCTTTGGTGTCAAATCCAAAAAACTTTGCCAAGACAACTGTCAAGGATCTTGCTCCCTATATTTTCCTCTAGGAGTTTTACAGTTTCAGATCTTGAATCTGTTTTTAATTCATTTTGTGTTGGTTTTTACATATGGTACAAGATAGGGGTCCCATCTCATTCTTTTGCATGTGATTTTCCAGTTTTCCCAACACCATTTATTGAAGAGACTATTCTTTCCTCATTGTATATTCTTGGCACCTAGTCATAAACTAATTTATATGCATTTGTTTATTTGGGGGCTCTTTATTCTCTTCCATTGATCTATGTGTCTGTTTTTATGCTGACATTATGCTGTTTTGATTACTATAGCTTTTACAATATGTCTCATATTGAAGCCTCCATCAGGTACATTTTGACATTGGGGACCAGCTCCTGTCTCTGGAAGTTCCAGTCCACATGTGTATCCCTTCAGGAAATAGAACTTGCTCATTTTTCTGAGTTTTGTCTTGGTAAATGCCTAGCATTCTTGTTCTATCACAGAAATAGGGCTCAGCCATGCACAAGACCAAAATCAGGTTCCCCGGCTGATGCCTTGTTTCTGATATCTATAGATGCCCTTTGGCCTCCTGAGATTTCTCAGCATTTTCAAGTAAATCCACCATTACCATGCCCCTTTAACATAGGGTTTTTGTTACCAACTATTTTCAAAATGTTTTAGTCAGCCCCTATTACAAGAAGAGTTTCCCTGTTCTTATCAGCCCCAATAGGTATGAGAGTCCTTGGTTTATGCCTTATCTTATTAGAGGTTAAGTGGGCAAAATCTACCAAATCTAAGAAATGGCAGTTTCACAAAGGTTCACCTCATTGTCTTCATGCTCAAGAGCTAATGACTGGAGTGGATTGGACTGCTGGTCTCCTTCAGAAGAAGTGCCATATTAACCTAGGAATGCAGTTTTAATGGCAGTCCCATTAAGAAGGATTTGGGGAAGATTTGGGGATTTTCAACACTTCTTGAATCATTTCATACAAAGCTCATTTCATTTAAAAAAAATTGCCATTATCTGTGGGTTCAAAATCTGGTAGATATTGACCAAGAGCCAACCTGGGAGTTGTGAGGCTCAGGGAAATACCTTTGTCTTATCAAAAAGGAAAAATACATACATGTTCTTTTTGTATTTTCCTAAAAGTTGCATTTATTCTTTTAATCACTACAGTAATGAAAGAAATAATTTATAATTGAATTACACTGAGGTTAAGTATTCCCAAAATATAGGAATATTTTTCCAGTCCATAATGTTGTAACTGGCAGTTCTCCCTTTTAAACTCACCCTGTTTGTGGTAGCTCAGTGGTTCTCAATCCTTGCAGACCCAATGCCTTATTTTTAATTGCAAATATTTGGCAACATTTTTACCATTCTAAAATAAAATTCATAGATAATACAACCCTTCCATACATGTAATGTTCTAACTGTAATATAAATGAGTAGTGAAAGAGAAAGTTATTTATAATAAAATATATGTATTTCTGTGTAAATGCTCAGACATGATCACAAAAGGAGACAAAATGAGGCAGTCTGATGTTGGCACCTATCTCTAATATCAACCTGAATACAACAACTACAAATATTGTTTACAGGTGTGTTGTGTTGTTTGTTAATGTCACAGATGATATTGCCATTGACAATGTGATTTTCCAAAGGAATGAACAATTCTTTTTAAAGTTCTGAGGAAAACAGAGTAAAATCTTTCCTCAATATCTATGGTAGCTACATTTCTGGAAATTTCACAAAATTAAAACCATACCAAGAAAATACTATGTGTTTATGAAAACTGAATAAAACCTAACTAACTGCTCTGATTATTATGAGCATATGTTTCAATTCACAAATGTCTGGAAGAACATTCAAAAACAGAGCAAGACCTGATAATTTTGAATTGTGTGCAAGGCAGGGTGTCTAGCCTCTGATCCCAGCCATCAAATGCCAGTGGTACTCTCTTATAATAGTGATAGCCAAAGTGGCCTGAGAGGCCAGTGTCACCCCCACTCCTGCATGAGATTCACTTGTAAAGCAAATAGAGACAAAAAACTGGCAAATTGAGATTATTTGTTTATTCTGTAAATATTAATGAATAAGATATTTTATATATTGCATTTCTATATTTGGGATAGTATTTCTTATAGGTCCACAAAAATAGGCCCTTGATTATAATATCTGATAATACAGAGAAAAGCATAATTGCCAGACCTCAACATAATTTAAAGTCTGGAAGAGTAATACAATCTACAAACTAACAGATATTATGACCGTAAGATATGGATATATAAGAGGAGAAATGATGTAATTCTCATAAATAATTTTTAAATTTTTAAAATATTTTACTATAATTATTTTCTTACACATTTTATGGGTGTAACAAATTTTCTCACAACTTTTTTGGGGTCTTAGAAATTTTCTTACAAATATTATGGATCAAATGAGAAGGAAAAAACTAAGAAAAGATGGGAAAAGAAGACAAATAAGAAATTTAAAAACTATAACTTAAAAAGAAAGAAAGATGAATAAGTGAAAGTTTAAAGCAGGAAAAAATTTGGATAAGTCACGTATGTATATTTTTGCTTTTTCTTCCTCAAAATTAATTTCTATGACTCAGCAATTTTAGTGATCATAAAACCTCCAGGGGTATTTCTTATTCATCTGATGAATTTGTGGGGTGCATAGAGTATAACAAATAAAGAAAAATCTTTAAATCCTCAACATTTATCTTGCTGGGGAAAGAAAAAAGTTACCTTAATTCATTCTGTTCTTCTCTTCCTACCATGAATTGCTTCAGGTTCTGAAGGCTCAAATATGAAACTGGATCAGTTGCTTGGAAAGTTTCAAGATTGCAAAACTTTGAGGGAAATAGTAGAAATATGGGCACAAGGGAAAAAAATCCATAAGCCTATGTTTCAATTTAGCAGCCCAATCTCATAGCCTAAATTAATGGTTTTCCTTTATATTTCTCAAGAGTTCTTTTTTTTTTTAGAATATTGTTTTTAATTAATTAAAGACACATAACTTTAAGGGTGGGAGGGAACTCTAAGATTTCAGTATAACTTTGTCTTCAAGGGAAATCTAAATTGTGGCCCAGGATATCTAGAAATCCTTCAAAAAACAGAAAGGGGGAAAATTAAATCACTTCCCTGGGGAACTCATTTTAATGCCTAGCAGCATATTGGTCAGAAATATTGTCTAAGTTACAGTTTCACCATTATTTAGATATACTCAGTAAGCTTTTAAATGATTTTTGGAGATATTGAGGGAGTTGATCCCATGTCCTTAAACCTGACCTTTCAAAGGACAAGTCTAGAAAATTATTATAGCAGAAGGCCACAAAGAGATCTGTTTCTCTTGATGTCTAGATAAGTGACTTCCCACCAAAGTTATGGTAGTCTAAAAAAGTTTTTTACTACTCTCCCCCCTTATCTGTTTTTTGTGAGGGTGCGAGTTGAATAGTCCTCTCATCTGGTTAGCCAAATAGAGTTTGTGTCTTTGAAGTGACCATGACCAGGATTAATTTACCTAAGGTTAAGTGGAATGAAAAGAACTAGAGGGCTGAGTCCAGTCCAAAGCCTAAGAAAAGACCATGTTTCAAACTGAGGAAACGAAAATAAGCTAGTAAAACTCAGAAACCATTAGACCATGGTACCTGGATGGGCCAAGTAGATATTTTATATTGGAAAATAATGCAGTATTGCAACACCAGGTAAATTGAACATTACTAGTGTTTGTATATGTATCATTCAGAGATGGTAGGAATTAAATAAGGGCTGAAATGAATGCTCTGACATTTTATAATCCTTTTATTTGGCTGTATTAAGGCATGGTTTTAATCAAGTAATGAAATAACCATTCCTGTTTTCACTCTCAATAGTAAGGAAGTAATTCTGAATACTATACTTTGTGGTTAACGGCACAAAAGGCAATTCCATAGGTCAATTATCTTTTTCTTAAACCAATGGCTTCCCCCAAGAACAAAGAGCAGCAAATCAATGCAGCTAATCGCTGTTACACTCAAGAAGATTTCATTATAAAATGCAACATTGTCATTACAGTCACTTGAATGTGCCACAGTGTACAAGTAATAGATCCTAAAGAACTGGTAGGGAAGGAAGCAAATAAGAATGACCCCTATAAAAAACAGGTTTTTCAACTGGGCCCAGAACTCCTGATGGGATAGTAAGGAGTGGTGTAGCTTCCGCGCCATCAACACAATGATGACACTCTGGAGGACCAAGAGAGTCACTGCAATAACTATGACAATAATGACTATCAAATAGTTGATGACTTGCACATATGCGTGAGCAAGTTCTTTGTGGAATTTAAAACAGTGATATTTGTCATAACCCTCATGAATTCCATACTGAGAAACAACCAGGGGCACCACAATGATAATCACCAGTAGCCACAGGGCAGTACTGGCAGCCACAGCATGCAGTTTTCTGTAGAATTCCACTTTGTCCTTTTGCTTGAAGAAGATGAGGTACCTGATGACTAGGATCACAACGTAGAACAGGAATGTGAGGTACATGTGGATGTGCAGCATGGCGCTCACAAATTTGCAGAAGGGCAACCCAAATATCCAAGTGTGCTTGATGAGGTAGATCAAGCGAAAAGGCACTGTCAGGAGGAAAACACTGTGGACCACCACCAGGTTAATGACTGCTGTGGTGGTCACAGACCGGGTGTTCATTTTCACCAGCAGGAACAAAATGGAGATGATGCCCACCAGCCCTCCAAAGAGCACTACGAAGTAGAGGCTGGTTAAATGGGGTGACCTTATAGGGTTATTGCAGGAGGAACTGTTGTGGTCAGCCATACTTCAGGAGTCACCTGGAAGAGGTAAAGCACCAGTGTAACTAACAAACTTCCAGAATTTTGTTCATATTTTGTTCACATTGCACTGGCAATGTGACTTTGTCATTTATCTGTTTACGTGACGTAAGCTTTATGTGCCTTAAGAATGAAGATTATTGTCATATGCATTTCTGTTTACTCTACACTGAAAACACAGTTAAGTCATTGATTCTTGGCCTTTAATTGTCAAAGACCTCATCAAGAGGTCTGTATATCTACACAGTCAAAACTATTTGCATAAAACTGATTGCAGACCATTTGAAGCTGATACATGGATACTATTACTGTAGCAACCACTGGAGGAAAAAAAAATCTTAAGATGGACAGAAAGCTGAGTGGATGCATTAAATACACGGAATATTTTTTTTCTTTTATGTATCATTGTAATTCTCTAATTCCTTCCAGCTCATCAGCAAATGATCCAAGAATATTTATGCTTAATTCCTTTAGGATACTGATGAGTTTGGCTAAAAATCTGGCTAAATCAAGGCAGCAGCAAGCAATAGGAGGGTATATCTGAATTTCTCATCACAGTTATATTATCATCTAAAAGTGAGACCTTGGCTAAGTTCTTATCATGGGCCCCACTGAGAATATATAGCATGTCTCATAATTCTCCCATTCCCCCACCTTTAAATTCATAAAAGAACCGCTATCATTTTTCCTCTGGACTCCTGAAAGATCCTTTCCCTATACAGTCTTGGTTCCTTCTAATTATTATCCACATTCTAATTTATTATTTACTAATTAATAAATATAGTAAATAATAAAGACATATTAATCTAAATACTTATTAATCTTTACTTACTCTAATCAGGTCACCTCACTTTCTTATTTAAATTCCTTCAATGGCCTCCCATTTCTTCTAAGGTAAAAATCAAAATTCTTGCATGTTTAGAATGTTCTGAGTTGTGGCAAAATCTGATCCCTTGAGACCAGATTCAAGAAATAATCTAGAGATGAAATTGACAGGACTTGACATGAGTTGTATATTGGGAAATGAAGGGAGAGGAAGTGTCTCAGTCACTCTCAGATTTCTTACTTGAACAATGGGGTGATAAGAGGTCTGTTTACTGATACCAGGGAGACTGAGGCTCAAATTTAAGGAAGAGCAGTAGTTGAATTATGCACTTCATAATTATGCACTTTGTAACACGTTTGCAATTATTCTTATTCATTTTTTAAAATATCTCTTCATACAATCAAACTGACCTAGCAATAAAAATGAACCAACTACTGATAAAATACTGATGAATTGAAAAAGCATTATACTAAATCATGTATTCTCAATAGGGTAATATTGCCCCCAAGGGGGCAAACGTTTGTTCTGGAGGTGTGAAAAATCTTACTTTTACTGTATAAAATACAGATATACATATAGTACATAAACAGACAAACAGTATATCTGTGGTATTAAAATTTCATAAGAGGGAGAGAGATAATTAGGGAAATAGGTCTAAAAAGGCTCTTTAGAAGGGCAATAATAAAGTTGAGAACACTATACTAAATAAAAGATGCCAGCCACAAAAGACTACATGCCGAATGATTTCTTTTTCTAAAAAATCACAACTAATGTGACAGATCAGTGTAGCTCAGGGCCCAGGTTGCCGGGGAAGGGATTAAATTCAAAGGGGCATAGGGGAATTTATGGGATGATGGGATGTTTTATATTGTGTTGGTTACAATTATAGTTATTTGTCAAAGCTCATTGAATTGTACACTTAAAATTGGTGAATTTTCTTGCATAGAACTTATACCTCAATAAGACTAATTTAAAAATAATAATAACCTGGCCTCAGAGAGCCTGTACTTTCCTGGGTATGGAATAGAATTTCCATGCAGCCGAACTTAAAGCTTGCCTCATGTTATACTGGTTCTGTGTGATGTGTAATCTCTGTACTTGCCTTTTATTTTTCTCTGTAGAAAAGTAGTTCCATCAGGTAAATGTGAAATTATACTGTGTTCGTATCTGAATCAAGGATGAACATGCCACCATAAGTTCTGCTCATCATTTTTTTCAGCTATTTACCTAGAAGGACCAGCTTCTAAAAGAAGAAGAAAATATGATCAGTTGCATATCATGTGTCTCAAGTCCTTCCTTATCACCGACTGCCATGGTCTCTCTCTTTCAGATATAAGAAGCTCATGTTAAATCTCTTCTATGTACCAGGTACTACATGAGATGCTCGCCTGAACATAGTCTCATTTGACCCTCAAAGCAGTCCTGTGTATTGTATATGTATCACTATACTGATTTTCAAATGAAGAAACTGAGCCCCAGTCTGGATATCATTTGCCAAGTTCTCCAAAGTATCTCTCACACACACACACACACACACACACACACACACACACGCACACATGCATGCACACATGCACGCACACACACTTCTTATTGAAAGTCATGGAGAAGCATGTTGTGCATCTCCTAAGCCCAAGCTTCTAAATCTTAACATAAGAAGGGGGGAGGCCATGACGAAATTTGGTTCTACTTACATAGCTGTATGCCAGTATATCTTAAAAGCTGCTTTTCCTTTTTTTTTTTTTTTTTGGCTGTGCAATGTGGCATGTGGGAACCCAGTTTCCCCAACCAGGGATCAAACCTGCGCCCTCTGCACTGGAATCACTGGACCCCCAGGGAAGTCCCTGTTCTTCCTTCTTTTTGGATTTCTTATTTTCTTATTCCCTTTACTTGGTTTACAGCAGATCCCATAAGTTAGCTCATTCAACATCCATTCTAACCTTTTCTGGTCTGCCAGAAAATTTCTGTACAGATTTTTTGCAGTTATTGTGGTTGTATGTGACCTAATTTCTGCTAGTTTGTTGCACTACTGCAAAATTTGGAGGCAAAGTGAAGGATATCAATGTGTAGAGAGTTTAGATCATTTGGCAAGACAGTAGTGGAAATGTCTGGTTGCTCTGGGACAGCAATGGCACAGGTCTCCAGAACTATACATCATGGATTTCAGAAAGCAATAGTTAGTCAGTGATGTTTCTGCTATTAATCCCATGGTAGTATTGAATATTTTTCTCTACATGGAGTATGTCTTTGTAGCAGCCAAGCCTGGTTCCCAGACAGTCCATGATATTCTGTAAACTGTTACCTTCTAATAAACACCTTCTGCTTAAACCAGCTAAAGTGGGTTCTATTGTCTGCAATTAACAACCCTGATATACCTGGTTAATTCCTATGGTCTTTTAAGAATCAACTGAGGCATCATTTCTCCCAGGAAGCCTTTCCTAATATGCATTCTCAATTCAGGTTGGATGTCATTCCTCTTTTGTCCCATGGAATACACCAACCATGCTTACCTCTATTATGGCACTTATCACACAGACCATAATTCAGTTCTGCCTTCCAAACAAGACTGAGCAAGGAAGAATCAAGTTTTCCTTTGTATTCATAGAATCTAATGAAGTTATTTAAATTAATGTAAATATTATTATTGAAAACTAACATACTTATAGTAGAGTGCCCCAATATAAGTATACAGTTCTATTAATTTTAACATAATAAACATACCCTCACTGAAGGTAATCACTATCCTGACAACTAAAACCACATAGTAGGTTTGTCTACTTTGAATTTTATATAAACTCAGTGTCATTTTTTTGTGTGTATCTAGTTTAATTCACTCAAAAATATGCTTTAAGATTCATTCATGTGTATGGTTTTATCTTATTTAGTATATTGTGTCATTGTATGAATATTTCACAATTTATCCAATCTATTGTTGATAGACAATAGTGTTATTTCCACTTATAGGGCTATTATAAATAATGCTATAAACCATAAGCAAAACAAAAACACACCCCACAGAATGGGAGAAAATATTTGTAAATAATGTGACCCACAAGGGATTAATCTCCAAAATATACAAACAGCTCATGCAGCTCAATATCAAAAAGACAAACAACCCAATCAGAAAATGGGCAGAAGAACTAAATAGACATTTCTCCAAAGAAGACATACAGTTGGCCAAAAAGCACATGAAAAGATGCTCAGCATCGCTAATTATTAGAGAAATGCAAATCAAAGCTACAATGAGCTATCACCTCACACCAGTCAGAATGGCCATCATGAAAAAGTCTACAATCATACTAAATACTGGAGAGGGTGTGGAGAAAAGGGAACCCTCCTACACTGTTGGTGGGAATGTAAATTGGTACAGCCACTATGGAGAACAATATGGAGGTTCCTTAAAAAACTAAAAATAGAACTACCATACGACCCAGCAATCCCACTCCTAGGCATAGATCCAGAGAAAACCATACTTAAAAAGACACATGCACCCCAATGTTCCTTGCAGCACTATTTACAATAGCCAAGACATGGAAGTAACCTAAATGTTATCGACAGATGAATGGATAAAGAAGATGTGGTACATATATACAATGGAATATTATCAGCCATAAAAAAGAGTGAATTAATGCCATTTGCAGCAACATGGATGTACCTAGAGATTATTATACTAAGTGAAGTAAGTCAGACCGAGAAAGACAAATGTCATATGATTTCACTTATATGCGAAATCTAAAAAATGAACTTATTTACAAAACAGAAACAGACTCACAGACTTAGAAAAAAAACTTATGGTTACCAAAGGGGAAAGGATAAATTAGGAGTTTGGGATTAACATATATACACTACTATATAAAAAATAGATAATCAACAAAGACCTACTCCATAGCACAGGGATTTCTACTCAATACTTTGTAATAACCTATGTGGGAAAAGAATCTGAAAAAAGAGTAACTATATGTATATGTATAACTAAATCACTTTGCTGTGCACCCAAAACTAACACAACATTGTAAATCAAGTATACTCCAATATAAAATAAAAATGAAAAAAAATGCTATTCTGAACATTCTTTTTTTAAAAAAAATAATTAATTAATTTATCTTTGGCTGCATTGGGTCTTCGTTGCTGTGCTCAGGCTTTCTCTAGTTGTGGCAAGTGGAGGCTACTCTTTGATGTGGTGCACGGGCTTCTCATTATGGTGGCTTCTCTTGTTGCAGAGCATGGACTCTAGGTTCCTGGGCTTCAGTAGTTGCAGCACGCGGGCTCAGTAGTTGTAGCTCTCAGGCTCTAGAGCGCAGGCTCAGTAGTTGTGGCACACGGGCTTAGTTGCTCCTCGGCATGTGGGATCTTCCCGGCCCAGGAATCGAACCCATGTCCCCTGCATTGGCAGGTGGATTCTTAACCACTGCGCCACCAGGGAAGCCCTGAACATTCTTATAAATATCTTTTGTGAAAATAAGCATTTCTGTTGGGAATTTACCTAAATGTGAAATTGATGGATTGTAGGGTATGTATATGTTCAGTTTCAGTGAAAACCGCAGTTTCTGAAATAAATTCCCACTAACAGTAGATGAGAGTTTCAGTTGTTCCACAACCTCAAGAACATGCAGAATTTTCTGTCCTTTTTGTTTTTGCCATTGTAGTTGATATAGTTGTATTGCATTGTGGTTTTAATCTGCATTTACCTAATGAATAATAAATATGAGCACATTCATATGTATCTGTTGGACACTTGCATGTCCTGTTTTGTGAAGTGCCTTTTGAAAGTCTTTCACCATATTTCTATTTGGTTGTCTGCCTTTTTCTTATTGATCAGTAGTAGTTCTTTATGTAGCCTAGATATTACTCCTTTGTTGGAGATATGTATTGTAAATATCTTCTTCCACTTTCCTTTCATTCCTTAATTGGTATCTTTTGATGAACAGAGCATCTAATTTTTGGTATTACCAATTTGTCAAATTTTCCTTCAGGGTCAGCACTTTCATGCTCTTTTAAGGAATCTGCCTACTCAAAAGTATTAAAGATAGTATCCTGTGCTTTCTTCTGTTTAACTTTCTTTTTTTAAATTTTTAGATATACAATTCATCTAGAATTGATTTTTTTTAATATAAAGTAAGGTAGGAGACCATGATTATATTTTCCCATACAGATAACCAATTGACACGGAATTGGAAATACCATCCTCACCCGCACTAAACTGTGTCATAAATCAGGTGGCCACATATGAGTCAATTTAGCCCATTTTTAGGTCTCCAGTATGTTCCGCTGGTTTATTGTTCTATACATGTGTGAATACCACACTGTCTAAATCACTATTGCAGTATAGTAAGTTGTCATATCAGGTAGTGCAATTTTTTTAGCTTTCTTTTCCTTAAGATCACCTGAGCTATACTTGACCTTCTGTATTTCCATATAAGTTCTGGAATCTGCTTTTAAAAAGTCTAGTGTTTTTAATGGATTTTCATTAAAATTGTAGATACCGATAACTTCAGATAGATAGTAATAGCTTTTAAATATGTCTTCTAATCACTGAATATAATATATCCCTCCATGTTCTTTTTTTTCTAATTTTTTAATTATTTTTTTTGAATTTTATTTATTGTTTCATTCAGCAGGTTCTTATTAGTTATCCATTTTATACATATTAGTGTATATATGTCAATTCCAATCTCCCAGTTCATCCCACCACCACCCCACCGCCATTTCCCCCCCCTGGTGTCCATACGCTTGTTCTCTACATCTGTGTCTCAATTTCTGCCCTGCAAACCAGTTCATCTGTACCGTTTTTCGAGGTTCCACATATATGCGTTAATACACGATATTTGTTTTTCTCTTTCTGACTTACTTCACTCTGTATGACAGTCTCTAGATCCATCCACGTCTCTGCAAATGACCCAATATCATTCCTTTTTATAGCTGAGTAATATTCCATTGTATATATGTACTACATCTTCTTTATCCACTCGTCTGTCAATGGGCATTTAGGTTGCTTCCATGACCTGGCTATTGTAAATAGTGGCTGTATCAGTTTACATTCCCACCAACAGTGCAAGAGCATTCCTTTTTCTCCACACCCTCTCCAGCATTTGTTGTTTGTAGATTTTCTGATGATGCCCATTCTAACTGGTGTGAGGTGATACCTCATTGTAGTTTTGATTTGCATTTCTCTAATAATTAGCTTTTAAGTTTCATTAGGTCCCATTTGTTTATTTTTGTTTTTATTTCCATTACTCTAGAAGGTGGATCAAAAAAGATCTTGTTGTGATTTATGTCACAGTGTTCTTCCTATGTTTTCCTCTATGAGTTTTATAGTGTCCAGTCTTACATTTAGGTCTCGAATCCATTCTGAGTTTATTTTTGTGTATGGTGTTAGGGAGTGTTCTAATTTCATTTTTTACATGTAGCTGTCCAGTTTTCCCAGCACCACTTATTGAAGAGACTGTCTTTTCTCCATTGTATAGCCTTGTCTCCTTTGTTATAGATTAGTTTGACCATAGGTGTGTGGGTTTATCTCTGCGCTTTCTATCCTGTTCCATTGATCTATATTTCTGATGGTCTCCTTTGCTCTGCAGAAGCTTTTTAGTGTAATATAATCCCACTTGTCTGTTTTTGCTTTTGATGTCTATGCCTATGCTTTTGATGTCACATCCAAGAATTCATTTCCAAGGCCAATGTCAAGAGATTTTTCTCCTATGTTTTCTTCTAGGAGTTTTGTGGTTTCAGCTTTACAATTAAGTCTTTAATCCATTTTGAGTTAACTTTTGTGTGTAGTGTAAGATGAGACTCCAATTTCATTCTTTTGCCTCCAGTTTTCCCAAGACCATTTATTAAAGAGACTACCCTTTCCTCATTGTGTATCCTTGTCAAAGATCAGTTGGCATATATGCATGGGTTTATTTCTAGGTTCTCTATTCTGTTCCATTGGTCTATGTGTCTGTTTATATGCCAATGCCATACAATTTGCATTACTTTGTAATGTATTTTGTATTACAGCTTTGTATGGTAGCTTTGTAATATGTTTTGAAATCAGAAAATGTGATGGCTCCAGCTTTGTTCTTCTTGCTCAAAATTGCTTGGGTACTCAGAGTCTTTTGTTGTTCCACATGAGTTTTAGGATTTTTTTCTCTTTCTGTAAAAAATGTCATTGAGATTTTGACAGGGATTATATTAAATCTGCAGATCACTTATGCAAGTATGGATTATTATGAGTAGTAATTATAATAATATTAATTCTTTCAATCCATGAATACAGAGTATTTCCACTTATTTCTGTGTTTTAATTTCTTTCATCAGTGTTTTATAGTTTTCAGTGTACAAGTCTTTTACCTCCTTGGTTAAGTTTATTCCTGAGTGTTTTATTCTATTTTATTCCCCTATTGTTAATGGGTTTGTTTCCTTAATTTCTGTTTCAGATAGTTTATTGTTAGCTTATAGAAATGCAACTGATTTTTGTATGTTGATTTTGTATAGTGCAACTTTAATGAATTCATTGATTAGTTCTAACAGGTTTTTTTGTAGAGTCTTTAAGGTTTTCTACATATTAGATAACATTATCTGCAAATAGACATAATTTTACTTCTTTCTTTCCAATTTGGGTGTTTTTATTTCTTTTTCTTGCTCTTTTTATTTCTTTTTAATTGCTCCTTTAATTTTTTTTTAATTTCAGTACCGTGATGAATAGAAACAGCAAGAATGGGCATCCTTGCCTTGTTCCAGATCTTAGAGGAAAAGATTTCAGTTTTTCACCATTGATTCTGAAGTTAACTATATGGCATTTATTGTGTTGAGGTAAGTTCCCTCTACACATAATTTTTTGAGAGCTTTTATCATGAAACGGTGTTGAATTTTATCAAATGCTTTTTCTGCATCTATTTACATGATCGTGTGACTTCTATCATTCATTCTGTTAATGAAGTGTATCACATTGATTGGTTTATGTATATTGAACCATTCTTGCTTACAGGGATAAATTTCACTTGGTCATGATGTATGATTTTTTTTAATGTGCCACTGAATTTGGTTTATTAATATTTTGTCAAGGATTTTTGCATACATGTTCATCAGGGTTATTGTGCAGACTCCCAGATGGTCTGCCTTAAATCCCAGCTGCTGCATTCTGCCTTATCTTTTGGCTAAGCTGTGCCATGCACTCTCTCAGCCTGCCTGCAGGGGGCACACTGTCACTCACATCACTCCCAAGGAAACCATCTCCACTGTGGCCTAGGTAACACAAGGAGAAGAGAGGTTAAAAGGCTCTTTCTTCCTAGAGGGTGTTCCTTTTTTAAAAACTCTCTTCCTCTTTGCCTCCTTCTACATGACACTTTCTCTATTTTGTTCTCTTGAAGACTGCTCCATTCCACACAATTGTCCTCCTCCACCAAGATGGCTCATCAACTTTTGAAAGCCAAACAGAACTAGAATGGAGCCTAGAGGAAGAAGACAATGAAGCAGTAAAGGCTTTTGAGAGTCATAGGTAGTAAGGGAGATCATATAGGGATTTGGGCCCAATTTCTTCCCTGGGAAAAAAATGAAAAAAAAAAAAAAAGTGTGTCCTAGAAGTATTCCTCTGCATGTGGGATATGACTCCAGTGATTAATAGAAATTTTTAATTAGTTGGCATAAAAATTTTATTTCTCCTCTCCTTCATTCTTTCTCAGAGAAACACTTAATTCTCCTACATACATGACTTGCTTGTAGCCGTGACTGTGTATGTCCAATACCACACTATCAGTCACTTCCCCACCTGTGTAGGGACGGGGCATTGCAGCATGTTCACAACATCCTGATACTTGAGAAGAGATGGGCACATGGATGAATAGCATTATTTTATCAATATTACCTTAGACAATTATATTCTCCAAATTGAAGTTGAAACTTTGAAATCTGAAGACAATTCCCATTTGAGTTATGAGCAATGTCATATTTTTCTTACTGTCAAATTTCCTTACAGTGGTTTACTTCAGTGACAATAGCAACATCAGTTCAACCAAAGTAAACGGATTTGTTTGAACCTAGATGGTTAAATGTTTCCTAACCTGTTACTTTATGTGTTAGAGTTGGACACCCACAAAGAATAGGGGATAGCTCAAGTTTTTGCACAAAATTGGAATTTCAAAGCTTAAAAACCTTGGAAAGAAATGCCTTCATTTCGAAAACTTTGAACCACACAAAAATAGTAAATGCCATTCAGAAATGCTTCCAGTGCATCACTGTAGAATAATAGCTTGCTAATGAGAACAGTCCTACACTGGGAAAACCGAGAGGATGTCTGAGAGAAGCAGTAAGCTGTGTGACAGACGGGCCTGAGAGACAAACACCACAGGCAGGACCTGGGAACCTGAAACAATTGAGCCACCACCCACAGTCATAGCGCTCAAGGGCAAGCTCAGTTGAGGGCTTTGACATGTGTTATATACAGAACTTGACAAGTGAGGTTCAATAAACACTTGCACATAATATATACTCTCTTATTAAACGAGAAGTTCTCTTTCTTCCCCTGGATGTCAAGTTTAGATGCTATGTGTTTGGATTTTTTAATATTCAGGCTCAGGTTTGGAAATTTGCCCTGTGCTTTGGGACAAAGACATTTTGAAGAGGAAAAAGCCTGAAACTTAGAAGACACCTTGATCGAATGTTTGAGACACACTAGTTATTATTATTTAAAGACTCCACCTCACACCCAATTTTTGTAGAAAACAATAATGTGAGCACTAGCCCAATATTTACTGCATGGTAAGTGGCTAGTATATCTGTAGTGATTGAATGAGTTAGTGAAAGAAAAAGAGAGAAATCAAGAAAAAGGGGGATGGAAAAATAGAGAAGGGAGAGGAAAAAAGAAAAGAATAAGGAGAAGGAGGGAGAGGAGGAGAAGAAGAAGGAAGAAGAGGAAGACAGGCTCTAAGGTTCCCAACTAGCCATGCTGTCATCACTTGCAGGCCTTGAGCTGACTAATATCTTCCTGGCATCAAAGTCTTCCTACCTGGAAATAATACAAATATATTTATTTACCCACTTGATCGTCTAATATAATATGAACTTTTTGCAAAAGAGTGCAGCTGACCTCTGTAAGACCTGAAAGTAAGGCCTATAGTTTCTGCTTCCAGGGAGATGATCCATTATGAATACAAGGAGGCAGGGAATTTTTTATTTTATTTATTTATTTATTTTAAATTTTATTTTATTTTATTTTTTATACAGGTTCTTATTAGTCATCAATTTTATACACATCAGTGTATACAGGTCAATCCCAATCTCCCAATTCATCCCACCACCACCCCACCCCCCACCGCTTTCCCCACTTGTATCCATACGTTTGTTCGCTACATCTGTGTCTCAATTTCTGCCCTGCAAACCGGTTCATCTGTACCATTTTTCTAGGTT
>NC_041218.1:41232158-41232558 GCF_002837175.3 Physeter macrocephalus
GAGCTGCATGAGCTGTTTATATATTTTGGACACTAATCCTTTGTCCATTGATTCGTTTGCAAATATTTTCTCCCATTCTGAGGGTTGTCCTTTCATCTTGTTTATGGTTTCCTTTGCTGTGCAAAAGCTTTTAAGTTTCATTAGGTCCCATTTGTTTATTTTTGTTTTTATTTCCATTACTGTAGGAGGTGGATTAAAAAATAGCTTGCTGTGATTAATGTCAAAGAGTGTTCTTCCCTTGTTTTCCTCTAAGAGTTTTACAGTGCCCGGTCTTACATTTAGGTCTCGAATCCATTTTGAGTTTATTTTTGTGTTTGCTGTTAGGGAGTGTTCTAATTTCATTCTTTTACATGTAGCTGTCCAGTTTTCCCAGCACCACTTATTGAAGAGACTGTCTTTT
>NC_041218.1:41232851-41233468 GCF_002837175.3 Physeter macrocephalus
TTCTGCATACAGGTCTTTTGTCTCCCTAGGTAGGTTTATTCCTAGGAATTTTATTTTTTTTGTTGCAATGGTAAATTGAAGTGTTTCCTTAATTTCTCTTTAAGATTTTTCATCATTAGTGTATAGGAATGCAAGAGATTTCTGTGCATGGCTAGGACTTCCAAAACTAAGTTGAATAATAGTGGTGAGAGTGGACATCCTTGTCTTTTTCCTGTTCTTAAAGGAAATGCTTTCAGTTTTTCACCATTGAGAATGATGTTTGCTGTGGGTTTGTCATATATGGACTTTATTTTGTTGAGGTAGGTTCCCTCTATGCCCACTTTCTGGAGAGTTATAATTGTAAATCAGTGTTGAATTTTGTCAAAAACTTTATCTGCATCTGTTGAGATGATCATATGGTTTTTATTCAATTTGTTAATATGGTGTATCACATTGCTTGATTTACGTATATTGAAGAATCTTTGCATCCCTGGGATAAATCCCACTTGATCATGGTGTATGCTCCTTTTAATGTGTTGTCGGATTCTGTTTGCTAGTATTTTGTTGAGGTTTTTTGCATCTATATTCATGAGAGATATTGGTCTGTAATTTTCTTTTTTTGTAGTATCTTTGTCTGG
>NC_041218.1:41233654-41234283 GCF_002837175.3 Physeter macrocephalus
TAGTCTCTTAGGATGCTTTGTATTTCTGCGGTGTCTGTTGTAACTTTTCCTTTTTCATTTCTAATTTTATTGATTTGAGTCCTCTCCCTCTTTTTCTTGATGAGTCTGGCTAATGGTTTATCAATTTTGTTTATCTTCTCAAAGAACCAGATTTTAGTTTTCCTGATCTTTGCTACTGTTTTCTTTGTTTCTGTTTCTTTTATTTCTGCTCTGATCTTTATGATTTCTTTCCTTCTGCTGACTTTGGGTTTTGTTGGTTCTTCTTTCTCTGGTTCCTTTAGGTGTAAGGTTAGATTGTGTATTTGAGATTTTTCTTGTTTCTTGAGGTAGGCTTGTATAGCTATAAACTTCCCTCTTAGAACTGCTTTGGCTGCATCCCGTAGGTTTTGGACCGTCGTGTTTTCATTATCATTTGTCTCTAGGTATTTTTTGATTTCCTCTTTGATTTCTTCAGTGATCTCTTGGTTATTTAGTAACGTATTGTTTAGCCTCTATGTGTTTGTGTTTATTACGTTTTTTTCCCTGTAATTGATTCTTTTTTTTTTTTGTGGTACGCGGGCCTCTCACTGTTGTGGCCTCTCCCGTTGCGGAGCACAGGCTCCGGACGCACAGGCTCAGCGGCCATGGCT
>NC_041218.1:41234928-41266220 GCF_002837175.3 Physeter macrocephalus
CTTTTCTTCTCTTGTGTTTCCCACTTAGAGAAGTTCCTTTAGCATTTGTTGTAGAGCTGGTTTGGTGGTGCTGAATTCTCTTAGCTTTTGCTCGTCTGTAAAGCTTTTGATTTCTCCATCGAATCTGAATGAGATCCTTGCCGGGTAGAGTAATGTTGGTCATAGGTTCTTCCCTTTCATCACTTTAAGTATATCATGCCACTCCCTTCTGGCTTGTAGCGTTTCCGCTGAGAAATCAGCTCTTAACCTTATGGGAGTTCCCTTTTATGTTATTTGTTGTTTTTCCCTTGCTGCTTTCAATAACTTTTCTTTGTCTTTAAATTTTGCCAATTTGAATACTATGTGTCTCAGCGTGTTTCTCCTTGGGTTTATCCTATATGGGACTCTCTGCACTTCTTGGACTTGGGTGGCTATTTCCTTTCCCATGTTAGGGAAGTTTTTGATTATAATCTCGTCAAATACTTTGTCGGGTCCTTTCTCTCTCTCTTCTCTTTGTCTTTAATTTTTGCCGGTTTGATTGCTATGTTTCTCGGCATATTTCTCCTTGGGTTTATCCTGTATGGGATTCTCTGTGCTTCCTAGACTTGGGTGGCTATTTCCTTTACTATGTTAGGGAAGTTTTCAACTATAATCTCTTCACATATTTTCTGGAGTCCTCTCCCTCTCTCTTCTCCTTCTGGGACCCCTATAATGCGAATGTTGTTGTGTTTAATGTTGTCCCAGAGGTCTCTTAGGCTGTCTTCATTTCTTTTCATTCTTTTTTCTTTATTCTGTTCCGCAGCAGTGAATTCCACCATTCTGTCTTCCAGGTCACTTATCCGTTCTTCTGCCTCAGTTATTCTGCTATTGATTCCTTCTAGTGTAGTTTTCATTTCAGTTATTGTATTTTTCATCTCTGTTTATTTGTTTTTAATTCTTCTAGGTCTTTGTTAAACATTTCTTGCATCTTCTCGATCTTTGCCTCCATTCTTTTTCTGAGTCCTGCATCATCTTCACTATCATTATTCGGAAATCTGTTTCTGGAAGGTTGCCTATCTCCACTTCATTTAGTTGTTTTTCTGGGGTTTTATCTTGTTCTTTCATCTGGTACAGAGCCCTCTGCCTTTTCATCTTGTCTATCTTTCTGTGAATATGGTTTTTGTTCCATAGGAACAGGATTGTAGTTCTTGCTTCTGCTGTCTGCCCTCTGGTGGATGAGGCTATCTAAGAGGCTTGTGCACAGGGAATTTTTTAAAAACAGCATCTATAGGATTCACTGCTGATGTTACTTAGGTATGTCACCCAAATATCTTATTGTGTTTCCCCTTCCCAAAATATTATACCCTATTCATTCCCTTATTCACACTCCTGAGGCTGAAACTGAAATTCCTTTTCCTTCAGGAGCCCTCTCTGGCCCCCTTATACATTCTCAGCTGCTTTCTCAAAATGCTTCACCTAAGTGTCTCATTCCTTCTTTCACTGCTTCATTAATTCCCATTTTAATTCTTTATTTATTCATTTGTGTGTCTGTTTTTAATGTTGAATTTCTTTCAGAACTAACATGATTGTTTTTTTATAGTAGGCATGAATTTTTAACTGAATGGGTGAAATAATGGTGAAGAACCACCTTGACCTTATTAAACATATCCCTGAAAGGGCCACATTTGGATCTAATTCAGTAATTGATATCGCGATTTTAGGATAAACTGTGGGCCCAGGGCACCCTCTCCTAAGGAGCAGGGCTGCCTCCTTGGCTCTCTGTGAGCCACTTTGCCGTGGGCAACGAGCTCTTCTTTATCTCTGTCATTGACCCCTGAAGCACAGCAAGAAGCCTGGCCTCAAACTCAGTTTCCGTCTGCCTTCTCTCATTCTCCTACTTTTGGGGAATTCCGTGGTAGTCCAGGGGTTAGGCCTCTGAGATTTCATTGCTGAGGGCCCAGGTCCCGGGTTCAATCCCTGGTCAGGGAACTAAGATCCCTCAAGCTCCCACAAGCCAAGTGGCAAAAAACAAACAAACAAACAACCACGCTTCCTTGGTTCCTTTTAGTGAAAGGAATGAAGTCTGACGCTTACCATACCACACACCATACACACCATATAAGCCATTTGTAATCTGACCCCACCTTATATTTCAAAGCATACTTTTTGTCATGACCGCTCTTTCCTCACCCCACCCTCAGCTGATGCTCCAGACCTACAGGTCTTCTTGCCATTCCTGGAATGTTTTTTTTTTCATACCTACACTACAAGTTGTTTCTTCTCTCTGTAGACCCCAAACGTACAGTTTGACACAGGAGACTGAGGTCTAAATTATATCCTAAATGATTTTATTTCTTTTCTTAAAAACTCCCCCTTGTTCTCCCATTGCCTCTCAGAGATATATAACTGTCTTAGCATGACATACTACATCTCTCCCGCCGGCCTTTATAATTCTATATCCAGCCTCTCCGCCACTGGAGCACCAGGATTCCCCCATCTTCCCTGAAGAATTTCTTCATTGTTCTTCTCTGACCTCAACCCACACAGGAGAACTCTTCAGCTTTGCCTGAGGCTTGGCAGGGGCTATTTCCTTGAGTCTCACCAGTTCCCTTCCCCATGCTTTGCTCACAACCCTGCTTGGGCCTCAGTGGTCATTACCCCATGGCCTGAGGCCTACCTCCATATCATAAGTAAGACATAATGTGGCTTCTGTGGCTGTTTTATAAGGAATCCATGATAGAACCAACATTAGAGGCCAGTCTACGAATTGAGAATCCAAAAAAAAAATTGTACAGTCCTACAAAATAGCATTAGGCAATCCATATCCTTATGAGTGCCTAGACTTCAGGTCCCAGGACCACCTCTCCTTTCTAGAAGTGCATCTATAATCTACTTTGGGATTTCTCACTTCGTTCAATAAAGAAATCATATTATTTTATGTATCTTTCATCTAGTAGGTAGTTAATATTCTGAGATTAATAAAACATATCCCTCCCTGCATTTAAATCTCCTTCTGCCTAGTAGGGGAAAAAGAGGTACATATTTACAACAACACCCACACCTACAGGAAAATCCACAAGAATTCAGAAAGGGGAGTAATTTATTTAATGCAGTGGAGAGTGAAGGCATCAAAATGTAGCAGCAATGGAGTAATGCTTGGGCACAGATTTGTAACAGGTGCTGGATCTTAATGGATGCATTAAAGTTCTAGATGCAGACAGAAAGAGACAGAGCACTCCAGGTAAAGACAAGAGTCTGAGAAAAGGCACGGATGCATGTTCAGGGAATTACCGATAGTCTGATGTGCCAGGAATATTAGGTAAATTAGTAGAAAAATAGGTGAATATCTGTAGATGAAGCTTGTCTCCTGAAAATTATAGAGATGCAAATTGTAAAATATCAAATGACATTTTAATATTTCAATTCCAAAAGCTTACTTTGGGCAACAGAATGGAGAAAGGATTGGAGGAAGGCAGGACAAAAAGATTAATACTATTAGCAGGCTATTATGCTGATCAAGTTTAAATATTATAAGGATTGGTGCAAGTTGACACCACATAGGAGAATTCACCCCCAACTAAACAAAAATTGAAGACTCAGGTTGGAGAGGACATTGCGTGCTTCACATACATCAGTTAGCAAGTGATGACATCTATATATTAAATCAACAATAAAAAGACAGGAATAATCACTGGACATTTAAAGAAAACAAATGCCACATTAAAAAAAATCAAACTCCGCAGGCAAATGAACTAACAGACTAGCTAGTTTGCTAAAAGGACAAAGGATAAAAAGTAAATTTAAATGTAATTAATACCATCGAAGAGAAGAGAATAATGTGAAAGAAATTCAATTATAGTTGTTACTGAATAATAGATGTACCAAAAACCCAATTGGTGAGCTTGTAAGAATGTTCAGAAAGATTCTCACAGATGGAACAAAGAACTGGCCAAGAGAGAATATTGAAAATGAATGCTACAAAACACTTAGGGCAAATCTAGAAGTTCCAACATCATCTAGAGAGAGCAAAATGGAATGGAGTACTCATAATCGAAGACCCTTTCCTACACACACACAAAATGACATCTTTATGTTAGTGGATCTCACCCAGTGCTGAGCTGAATCAATAGAAGAGATTCATATTTAGAATCAGGATGGAATTTCAAATCACAAAGAACACACTCACATATCCACTTGGATGTCTAATAAACATCTCAAATTTAGTACATCCAAAACTGAACTCCTGTACCTTTCTCCCCCCACCTCCCAGACATACACATAAACTTGTTACTTTCAAAGTTTTTCCAGTCTCAGGTGATAGTAACTCCACTTCCTAGTTGCTGAGTGAAAAACCTTAGAGTCATCCTTGATTCCTCTTTTTCTCCCCAAATTAAGCTCCACTCCGTAAGAAACTTCTATCCTCTCTTCTTCAAAATAATCAACATAGGATACCTGGACCAGATTTATTTTCTATAAAGTACATTCCTGAGACAATTGACACAGAGTCTACAGATGATGTAACAGAGTTGCACCAGTGTTGCTTTCCTGACTTTGATCATTGTATGTGGTTATGTAAGAGAATGTACTGTTCTTAGGAAACATATACTGCATGTCATAGAGAATAAGAGAATGTACTGTTCTTAGGAAACATATACTGCATGTCATAGAGATAAAAGCATCATGTCTTCAACTTATTCCCAAATGGATCAAAATATTATAATATGTATATATAAAAAGTAAAAAGGCAAATGTGGTAGACGTTACAATTGGGGAATTGGGTTAAGGATATATTGGAGTCCTTTGTACCATTCATATAATGTTTTTGTAAGTATAAAATTTTTCTAAGTTAAAAATTACAAAAACTAAAATAAATCTAAGGTGTGTCTTCTCTTCACCACTTACTTTGCTACAACTGTAATTCAAGCCACAACATGTTTCACTGGGAATACTATAACAAATTCATGAATTCTCCCTTTTTATACTCTTGCCTCCCCTATAGTCTATTCCCAATTCAGCAACCAGAGTGGTCTTTCAAAATGTAAGTCAGAATGTAAGTCATTCCTCTCTTCACAACCCTCTAATGGCCTCTCATTTTACTCAGAATCTAGTCAAAATTTGGAAAATAGTCTATTAGGCCCTACAGAATTTAAGCCCTCTTCCCCCACACTCTCTTTATTTGATCTTATCTCCTATAACTCTCCCTTCCACTGGTATATTCCAACTAAACATAATAACTCCTTGCTTTCCCTCAAATATCCCTGGCATGTTCCCACCTCAGGGCCTTTGCACATGAAGTTTACTCTTCAGTATGTTCTTTCCCCACATATCTGCACAACTTGCACCTTCACCCCCTTCACATCTCTGATCAAAGGTACTTCACTGATTTCTTTCCTCCATATTTAAAATGTCAGCACTTGACCACTTCCACCCAGCACACCTTTTCTTCTTTTTCTACTTTATTATTCTCCACAGCATTTATCACCGACATACCATGTTTTCGTTGTTTGTCTTCTTGCTCCCTCCACTATGATTCAAACTCCTTGAGGACAAGAAATTCTGTTTTGTTCACTTTTTTACCTCCAGCACTGGGGACACAGCTTTGCACGTAATACCTTCTTAATAAATAACTGTTGAATGGATGAAACAAAACATACTAAAAGCTCTCATGGGGTTTTGGAGGGGGGGAATCCAGATACTCTATAAAAGAACTTAAGAAAAATCAGCATCAGACTTCTGACATAGTGAATGCTGAAGAAAAAATCTGAATGGTTCTGAAAGATGATTTTGAATTTAGAATTCTGCTTTCAACCAAACCATTTGAGATGGAGAGAAAAGGAAAGGTATATACATGAATGCTCAGAAAGTTTACCTCTCTCATATCTTCCTTGAACTATTAATGTATGTTCTAGTAACATGAAAAAGTTACATGGGATACCAAAATAAAGTAGTGGGGGAGTGACATCAGCATCACACTGATGTGAGAAGCTCTCTTTGTTCTTCCCCTTCAATCTACAACCAGTAGAACATCCACAACTCAACAAAGGTGCCCCTGCCCAACACACCAGGGTGCTGGGGAATTCCACATATCTGTACATCTAAAAGTGGATGCATTGGAACAAATAGAGGAGGTAGAACCAGAAAAACAGTAGAGGTGACACCTGCAATCCCAGGTCACCAGTCACAGCAGCTGAGCCCAGAGCCCCAGAGAACTCAGTAGCAGCAGAGGAGGAGGTACAAACAACTCTGGCCTCCCAGCCACCTCCCAGCCACAGCCATAGATAAATGGGCAGCAGTGTGGTGGGTGGCCTGTGACCCTGTCCTGCCAACTGCAGAGGAACCCACAACTCCAGCTCCTCTGCCCTCTGCGTGCAGCAGCAGAGCCTGTGAACCTGACAGCACCAGACATGGCAGAGGTGCCTGCACCACCCCAGCTCCCCATCACCTTCCCCTCCCCCGTGGTGAGGGAGCATGCAAATCAGGAGATCCTGAGCTTAGTAGAAGAGCCTACCATTCCGGTGCCCCAGGCAGTGATGCCAGTGACATGGGCAGCAGCAAGGTACCAGTGATCCTGGAGGCACAAGCAGTGATAATGAGGGCTGTGGGCCACATCTCTGACAGGCAGTGAAGGGTAGAAAGTGCCAATTCTCAAATATAACCAGAGGCAGCTCAGGTAAGAGAAACCAAAAACTCATGCTATAGTGCCAACTACTGGAAAGCAAAAGAAAGACCTTTAATTTCTAACCTGTTGAATTCTTAGAGACAAGTAAAAAAACAAAACAAAAACAACTTTACCTAAGGAAGAAAGGTGTGCATTACTTCAGATACACCAGCAAAGGAACAAGTCATCAAGCACCACAGTAACATGGTACTACAAAAAGAAAATGACAATCCTCCAGAAACCAAACTTAAAGTCACAAAATATTGTGATCTAACTGATAGAAGAATTCCAAAAAGCTATCATGAAGAAACTCAACGTGCTACAAGAAAAATCAAAGGCAGTTCAATGAGCTCAGGAATAAAACTAATAAACAGAAGGAATACTTTACCAAGGAGATTGAAACTCTAAAAAAATAACCAAACAGAAATTCTGGGGCTAAAGACCTCAGTAAACGAGATAAGGAATGCATTAGAAAGCATTCTAAATAGAGCAGACCATACAGAAGAGGGAATCAGTGAGCTCAAAGATAGAAATCTAGAAATGATACAGATAGAAGAGGAAAGAAAATCAAGATCCCCCAAAATGAAGAAACTCTATAAGAAGTATCCGACTCTTTTAGGAAGGGCAACATTAAGGTAATGGGTATCCCAGAAGAGGGAGAAGGGAGCAGAGAGTTTATTTAAAGAAACAATAGCTGAGAACTTCCCAAACCTGGGGAAGGAACTGGATATACACAACTGTGAAGCTAAGAGAACATCTAATTACCTCAATGCAAAAAGACCTTCTCCAAGACACAATATATTAAAACTATCAAAAGTCAGTGACAAAGAAAGAATTTTAAAGGCAACCAGGAGAAAAAGGATTGTATCCTACAAAGAAACCCCTTTTAGGCAATCAGCAGATTTTTCAGCAGAAACTCTACAGGCTGGGAGGGAATGGGATGACATTCTCAAAATGCTGAAAGATAAAGCTGTCATCCAAGAATACTCTATTCAGCACAGTTGTCATTCAGATACAAAGGAGAAATAAAGACTTCCCCAGATGAACAAAAGCTAAGGGAGTTCATCAGTAAAGACACAGTTTGTAAAAAATGTTGAAAGGAGCTTCTCTACCAGAAACAAAAGGTAAAAATACACAGAACTTTGAGTAAGGTGATAAATAGACAGACAGAATCAGAAAATTACAATTCTATATCAGCATATGTTTTTGAACATTTATTAAAGCATAAAGGTTAAAAGGAAGAAAAGCAGAAAAGAATAACTATAGCTACTTCAATTTGGTAAAAAAAGAGAAAACTCATAAGAAGGGATAATTTGAGACAACAAAAACACAAAAGGGGAAGAGGAAAAGGATGGATCTCATGTACGTAAATGAAGATAAGATACTATCAGCAGAAATGGACTATTTTATCCATGAGAAGTTTTACATAAACTTCATGGCGACTATAAAACATAAGTCTAGAGCAGAGACACAAAACAGAAAAAAGAGGAAACCAAGAAAAACATTATAAAAAAACACCAAACCAAAATGGCAGACAGAAACACAAGGAAAAAGAAACAATGGAGATATAGAGCAACCAGAAAATGAAAGATAAAATGAAGAGACTGAAAAACATGCTACTGAACAATTATTGAGTCAAAGAGGAAATCAAAAGAGAAATCAAATAATATCTGAAGACAAATGTTAGTGAAAATATGACATATCAAAATCTATGGGATACAGCAAAAGTGGTACCAACAGGGAAGTTTGTAGAGCAATACAGGCCTACCTCCAGAAACAAGAAAAATCTCAAATAAACAATGTAACCTAAACTTACACCTAAAGGAATCAGAAAAAGAAGAACAAGCCAGGCCCAAAGGCAGTTAGAAGGAAGGAAATATTAAAGATCAGAGTGGAAATAAGTAAAATAGAGACTAGAAAGACAGTAGAAATGATCAATCAAACTAAGAGCTGGTTCTTTGAAAACATAGACAAAACTAACAAACGTTTAGCTAGACAAATCTTTAGCTAGGAAAAAAAGAGAGAAGTCTCTGATAAATAAAATCAGAAATGAAAGAGGAGAAATAACAACAAATACCACAGAAATACAAAGAATTATAAGAGAATATTATAAACAGCTATATGCCAACAAATTGGACAACCTAGAAGAAATGGACAAATTCTTAGAATTATACAACCTTGCATGACTGAATCATGAAGAAATAGAAAACCTGAATAAACTGATCACAAATAAAGTGATTGAAATAGTAATCAAAAACTTCCCAAAAAACAAAATCCAGGACCAGATGCCTTCACAGGTAAATTCTACCAAACATTTAAAGAAGATTTAATACCTACCCTTCTCAAACCCTTCCAAAAAATTGAAGAGGAGGGAATGCTTCCTAACTTATTTTACGAGGTCAACATTACCCTGATACCAAAACCAGACAAAGCAACCCCATAAAAGAAAGTTACAAGCCCATATCTCTGGTGAACATAAATGCAAAAATCCTCAACAAAATATCAGCAAACTGAATACAACAATACATGGAAAGGATCATATATCACAATCAAGTGGGATTTATTCCAGGGATGTAAGAATGTTTCGGCATCTACAAATCCATCAGTGTGATACACTAGTGGTAAAAAACTGAAAGCTGGGCTTCCCTGGTGGCGCAGTGGTTGCGCGTTCGCCTGCCGATGCAGGGGAACCGGGTTCGCGCCCCGGTCTGGGAGGATCCCACGTGCCGCGGAGCGGCTGGGCCCGTGGGCCATGGCCGCTGGGCCTGCGCGTCCGGAGCCTGTGCCGCAACGGGAGAGGCCACAGCAGAGGCAGGCCCGCATACCACAAAAAAAAAAAAAAAAACAAAAACAAAACTGAAAGCTATTCCTCTAAAATCACGAACAAGACAAGGATACCCACTCTTGCAGTCTTATTCAACATAGTATTGGAAGTCCTAGCCAGAGCAATTAGGCAAGGAGAATATATAAAACTCATCCAGATTGGAAAAGAAGAAGTAAAACTGTCACTATTTGCAGATGACATGATTTTACATATAGAAAACCCTAAAAACTCAACCAAAAAAACTATTAGAAATAATAAATGAACACAGTAAAGTTACAGGGTACAAAGTCAACATACAAAAATCTGTTGCACTTCTATACACTAACAATGAGCTAGCAGAAAGAGAAATTAAGAAAACAATCCCTTTTATAATTGCAACAAAAAGAATAAAATGCCTAGAAATAAATGTATCCAAGAAGGTGAAACACCTGTACACTGAAAACTATAAGACATTGTTGAAAGAAATTTAAGAAGACACAAATAAATGGAAAGATTTCTGTGTTCATGGATTGGAAGAATTAACATTGTTAAAATGTCTATATTCCCTAAAACAGTCTATTCAGTGCAATCCTTATTAAAATCCCAAGGACATTTTCAACAGAAATAGAACCAAAAATTCAAAAATTTATATGGAACCACAAAAGACCCAGAAACCCAGAGAAACCTTGAGATAAAAGAACAAAACTGGAGGTAACACACTCCCTGATTTCATGCTATATTATAAAGCTATATTGATCAAAACAGCTACTAGGAGAAAAAACAGATACATAGATCAATGGAACAGAATTGAGAGCCCAGAAATATACCCACACATACATGGACAATTAATTACGACAAAGGAGCAAAGAATATACAATGGAGAAAGGACAGTTTCTTCAATAAGTGGTGCTGGGAAAACTGGGCAGCTACATGCAAAAGAATGGAACTAGACCACTATCTCACACCATACACAAAAATCAACTCAAAATCGATAGAAGACTTGAAGGTAAGACCTGAAATCATAAAACTCCTAGAAGAAAATGTAGGCAGTACACTCTTTGACATTGGTCTTATCAATATCTTTCCAGATATATCTCCTCAGGCAAAAAAAAACAAAAGCAAAAATAAACAAATGGGACTACATCAAACTGAAAAACTTCTGCAAGCAAAGGATGAAAAATGAAGACAACCCACCAAATGGGAGAAGATATTTATTGACAAAGGCAAAGAATTAATACAGAGGATCAATGTGCTAAGTGGCTGCCTTAAGGTCGGGAGCAGAGTAATGAAGTGTGACTCATAGTGGCTGCTGTGCCAGTAACTGGAGCTTTGGGTGACCTGATCAGGCTCGTGATAAAAGGCCTGGTCCCTCGGACCTTATTCTTCATTCCTCTTTGGTTCCCATTCCATCCCTGGATCACTTCTCCTGCTGCACACTGAACAAAAGGGACTGTGGGTGACAACTTCCTGATCATTCAATATCAGAGAACAAGTCCAACGCTAGTTATTTCTTCATAGTGCTTATCACTGTCATCTGACTTTCTCCTTGTCATCCTCCACACCCACCTTTGGACCCTTCTGGAAAGAAAGGATCCATGAAAGCTGCATAATTTACCACTGTGTCTGCAGGGCCAGAGGAACACCTATGCCAGGGATCAGAAGACAAAAATCATAAAATCTTAGCATTAGGGTTAAACCTAGAGCTTCTTGTGTCCATTTAAACTGAGGAAGATACTGCGGCCCACACAGGGACCTTCCTTAGCTAACACAGCAATCACTAGCTAAATCTCAGCAATCCTGTTCCCGTTCAGAACTGTTCCCATGACACAGCACCATTATAGGAAGACATCAGAGGCCTAGAGAGGTAAAAGGCAGCTTCTACATGGCAGAGCCATGCTCTAAGCCCACCCTCATATATCCCTCTTCAAGAACACCAGATAGGAGCCACAATGAATATCCAGCCCCAGCTAGAAGAGGCAAAACCATGAGAAAAGGTTGTTTGTGGACAAATGGCATCCCTGACTTTGAGATACCTTTAGAACAAATTACATTTTGTTATTTCTGTTGGAAACAAATAGGGACATTCACTTTAATCACTCTGGGAAAATCAAACAGCGTTTTATCCAAAATATTTTGAGAAAAGTGTCTGGAATGACAGCTCCATACTAAGAACCTCCTCAGGGTAGCTAAAAAAAATCTGTCTGAAAATATCAGAAGCAGGGTGGAAAACAACAAAACAGAAATATCAGCTCTAAAGAAATCCATTTGAGGGACTTCCCTGGTGGTGCAGTAGTTAAGAATCTGCCTGCCAATGCAGGGGACACAGGTTCATGCCCTGGTCCAGGAAGATCCCACATGCCACAGAGCAACTAGGCCCATGCACCACAACTACTGAGCCTGTGCCCTAGAGCCCGTGAGCTACAACTACTGAGCCCACTTGCCACAACTACTGAAGCCTGCGCACCTAGAGCCCAAGCTCCTCAACAAGAGAAGTAACCTCAATGAGAAGTCCATGCACCATAACGAAGAGTAGCCCCCCTCTCCACAACTAGAGAATGCCTACATGCAGCAATAAACACCCAACACAGCCAAAAATAAATAAATGAATAATTTAAAAAAAAATCCATTTGAAAGAATTATATGCCTAAGTAACATATTATACAGTCATCCCTCCCCTGTTTTTTCCTTGTGTTTGTACTCTTTCATGGTCATTTTCCTTTGCTTATACTATTTCTGAAGTTTGAAAGGAATCTCCTGGTTCTTCAACTAAAATAGCAAAAAAAAAAAAGCCTGCTTGGGCAATTTTAAGTAAAGTTGTAGATCTGCAGCCTCACGAATGAAAAAATTCAGTTTCAACAAACAACAGCATTCTGGGTTTGAGCTATTATTTTTGCAATCACTTGAGGAGTTAAACCTTGTTCCCGACTTGATAATTTCTGGTGACCCATAAGGAAGTGAAAGCTGAGGTCAGATCCCCATGAGGATGAAACTCAGAGCCTTTGTGTCTGTACAGAGTAAGATCCACACTGCCCTGCAAGCCACCTCAGCACACTATTTCACAACCTACTTTCTCCAAAATAAGGAGCAATCTGTGAGTTCTTTCCATTCCCAGGGGGAGCTTTTTTCAGATATCTAGGTCTGTTGGTATTAAAATGTCCTGTGAATTCTGACGCTCACATATGTCCCTCACCTCCTTACTGGGAATCTTGCTCCAAAGAAATACCTAGTTGCCCAAGGATTGTGTGTTCTCAGAAAATGTTAAACCTGTGGGAGTGTGTTCCTGGAAATCCCCTATGCCCAAGGCTGTAATGATCTTCTTGCCACCTTAATCCACCCCAGCGCCAAAGACAGAAACAACCTGTCAGGTAACCAGTAAGGGAGGAGGGCTTCCGAGAGACAAAACTCGGTAGTCAGCCATGCTAGTAACTTCCTCGCCTCTAAGCTTGCATATAGCCCAATGAAGAATTGAAACATAACAAAGTAAGGATAGGATATCACTAAAGAGGCTGCTTTTCACATTTTCATTTCACATGATTCACTCTGAGTGTGTTTCATCAAGAGTATCACAAGTAGGCTTTCTTCTTTTCAGCACCACTCTGACCATTTTTGGTGCTTAACTATCTACTTGTTCATCTTCTCCATTTTTTTTCCTTCATAATAACTACAGTGGTTTTGTTTCCTTTTCTTTTCTTGGTGTTTCTGTGTTTTATTTTATTACAGAAAGAGGCAACGAAACTAAAGAAACTAAAGAAAAATTAGATGAACAGAATTTTTCCACTCTCTTGAATATTTTAGTATATCTTCTGCTAGTATCTTTCTATTCATCTATGTTAGTGAGATAGATATAATTACATTGTACCTCAATTTTCAACCCATATTTTTCACTAGTGATATATTGAAGGACTTAGCCTTGAAGCTTCTGTACTTTTAAATGACTACATAACATCCCATCAAGTGGTCATCTTCAAATGCTATTTAACCAAATAGTCAGCAATGGGACATTTCCATCTTACTGTTGTTATAAATAACTCTATGATAAACATTTTTGTGAATTAAGCATTTTACATATTTTGGATTATTTCCAGAAGCTGGCATCCAAGAAAAGAGTCATCGTATTACATGAAAATATTTATGGATCTAGATTTACAGTGCCAAATTGTTTTACATTGACGGATACAAAATATTCATTTAAAGTAAAAAATTTCTTCCTGCTTTCTAATTTAAGCTGTTACTATCAAGCAGGTTTTTAAAAATACTTTATCCAAATGACTCCAATCAGCCAGCAATCTTTATTCATTGTTCTTGTGGGCAGAATTCTGAAATGAGCAAAACGAGGAACTATGGGTAAAATGCTGTCCTCAAGTAACTCATTGCCCCTGGAAACCATACCCTCAGCCCTCAGCAAGCTAAGCCAACAACGAAAGAAAAGTATTCCAGAAGTTCTACAGGTATTCTCCTGTTCAAATCCTGTCTTTGCTTCGCATCTAAATAGAGCTCTGGAAAAATCATTGACCTCTGTCTTGGAGCTCAATTTAATCTGCCAACAAGTCAAGATGCCACTGCCAACAGAACATCTAGGGAGGACTGGGAATGGGAAATTACTTTAGAGAATGTTGAGTCTCTTTATTAAGGGAAAGATAGCTTTTCATTTGAGAACTCACCAACATCTATGGTCGGAAGGCACCATACCTCCAAGGCGAATGTGAAATATCTTAGAGCAGTAAGGCTTTCCACCAGTCAAAGCTACTGAGAAATTAGCCAGGCAAATCTGCTGAGGCTCCCCCTTCTCTCATCTTCAGTCCCAGGTGCCTCTGGGTCTGTGCTTTCTCATCAACAATGGACAGGTCGATTCTAGCACAATTTGTCAATAACAGAGCTGCCATGTTCTCAGTTCTTCCTCGTTTTGGAAATGTCACATACGTTACTTATAATCCTCCCAAGAAGTCTAGGATCTGGGTATTTTTATCCTTAATGAAGAAATTGAGGCTCTGGAAAGCTCAGCAACTTTCCCAGGTTCACTCATCTAACTAGTGGCAGCACTGAATCCCAAATGCTGAGTGCCAGTTCACAGAGTTGCAGCGGTACAGAAGTCTTCCTCCTGTGACAAAAAGTGGACATTCCACCCTGCTGCAGCCCTGCTTTCCTCTGAGGTGGGGATTCTCCTAGATGGTTGGTCCTTGTTTCTCCATGGCACTTGTTGACACATCTATGACCAGTACCAGGGTATTTAAAGGCAGCTAATTTGAATACTAGCAGAAGACTTGGAGAAGTAATTAAATAGGCCCACTTGATATTCTCTAAAGCCAATAAATGTTTGAGAAGTGGTTCATCAGGTTGCACGATAATAGAAAAACAAAACCACATTAAAGTTTAATTACCAAAATTTGATTTGTCCTGAAGATAGAGTCCTGAGCCCCTTTCTTAATTCCTTTCACTTCTTGAACTGTAAGTCCATAATTCCCCCTTTTTGAGATTGGAAATCACACTCAGAGATCGTTAAAGTGGGTCTGACCAGCTGCTCAACCCCAGATGAATCTAGCCCAGCGAGAGCCATGTCTAGCCATCCATGGACACGAGGGGCTGCTCTATGTAAGTGCCTGCTGCCCGGTGCCCAAGGATCCCTGATGAGCATCTGGGACACAGTCTTCTCCTAAGAATGTCAGGCTGGAGTCATACCACACCTCTCCTCTGACTGCTTTTTGCTTAGTTCCTGGTTTTGCTTTCCAGCCCCGTCTTGATCTTGAGTTTCTCTGAGCCCAAAAAACATCTTCACATTCTTCTGCTTCTGTCTTTCACTCCATGCTGTCGCATTAATTTAGATGTGTCCCTCCCAGGACCAGCCAGCCCCTCAAACGTTGATTCCAGCCTGGCTCTAAAGTTCTTTAGGGACTCCTTCCCCTGTTATTCACTTTGGCCCCTATTTCCAAGGGCTGCTCCTGCCTCCCTTCATCGTTGCATTATTTCTAATGGAATCTCTGGAAGAATTCAAGCTTTGCCTTATGCTCTTATTCCCTCACCTCTATCCTTCAAAGTTTATCCCCTATCCCATCCCACAGGGGCTAAAGTAAGTTCTTGCAGAAATCCCAGCGTAGGAGGAGGTGCCACTTATTTCCTCAGTTTCCCATCTAATTCTCAGCTCTCCCCACTCCTTTGTTTTTGATTTGCTACCCAGCTGCCTCTGAACTGCATATTCTAACCACAGTCAAGGTGAATTCTAAGATTAGATAATTTAGTCCCTTCTTACAAAAATGACTCATGACTCTCAGATACGTGTGGCAAAGGGTACGTTTCAGTATTTTCGAAGAGAGGAACTACTAAGTTGCTAGGAGCATTTTGGTCCTCTGTACAGGAAAAGAGGACCATTTTGTCCTTTATTAAACACAGGGTGAGATCCATGTTAGAAGTTAAAATGGGTAGAAGAAGCAACTAACCATTAATGCCAGGTGAAAGAAGAGGTGCCAGATATTCAAACATGGATCGGAAAACTTCTTGGCAGATTGTTGTACAGAAAACTCATTGCTGAATCTGATGATAAGATGACCAATCCTGAGATTCCATAATTTAACAAAGACAGGGCTTTTGCAGTCCTATCTTAACTCCATCTCTTAGCTCACCCAGACTTCCGCTTTAGGCTCAGACAACAGAACTGCCTTGTGATGGTCTGATGACCAAACAACCAAAGGCATTTCTTTCTTGGCTCTGATTCACCCTCAGCTTCTTAAAGCTACCAAATACCAGTATCAGTAGCTTCTCTGGATTCTGGCCACAGAATTATTCTTAAGATAGAATACTCAAAAAGGACATGGATTTTCAAGTTCCAAGAATGGCCAACAGTGAAAAGCATTCACTGGAGTTCGAAAACCTGTGTCATTGACACGTCCTCAATATTTTTCCCCTGGATGATGTTTTTTCATCTCAGATGACATGCTGGTATTGTGGCTAATATTCTGTATTCATTTATTTAAGCTACAGCTATGTACAATGAAAGTACAAATGCCTTGCCTTTCCCATGTTTTCTGAGTAAGATGGTGTAGTGGGGTTGAATGGTGGCCAGCACCCAGAAAGATGTGTTCAGTTATTAATCCCAGAAACCTATGAATGTGACCTTATTTGGAAAAAGAATCCTCGTGGATGTAATTAAATTAGGGATCTCAAGATGAGATCATCCTGGATTATCCATGTGGACCCTAAATCCAATGACAAGTGTCCTTTAAAGAGACACACCGGGACTTCCCTGGTGGCGCAGTGATTAAGAATCTGCCTGCCAATGCAGGGGACACGGGTTTGAGGAAGAAGATCCCACATGCCACGGAGCAACTAAGGTCCGCGCACCACAGCTACTGAGCCTGTGCTCTAGAGCCCACAAGCCACAACTACTGAGACTGTGTACCACAACTTCTGAAGCCCGCGTGCCTAGAGCCCAGGCTCTGCAACAAAGAGAAGCCACCGCAATGAGAAGCCCGCGCACCACAACAAAGAGTAGCTCCTGCTCGCCGCAACCAGAGAAAGCCCACGCACAGCAATGAAGACCCAAAGCAGCCAAAAATAAATAAATTAATAAATAAATTAATTAATTATTTTAAAAAGACACACAGAAGAGAGATACACAGAGAGGAGAAGAGAAGGTCATGTGAAGACAGAGGCAGAGATTGGACTTTATGCAGCCACAGGCTAAGGAATGCCTGGAGCTTCTAAGAAGCTGGAAGAGGCAAGGAAGGATTTTCCCATAGACCCTTCAAGGGGAGTGCGGCCCTGTGAGCCTTTGATTTTAGACTTCTAGCTTCCGACCTGTGTTAGAATAAATTTCTATTGTTTTAAGCCACTAAGATTGTGATGATTTGCTATGTTACCCTCAGGAAAATAATACAGGTGTATATTAGTTTGGTGTTTACATTAACACCAGCAGCAGAAAGTCTGAATTGTGGCAGAACCTCTGAGTCTGTAATGTCAGAGGCCCCCCGATTTGTGTGAACATTTTCAAGTACAAATTGGCTGTGTTCCATACCACTGGCTTCGCAGATTGCAGAAGGAAGTTAAAAACATCTGATGAAACTCCTCATTTACAAATAGTAAAACAGACTCTTCATGCCTCTATATTGCACCCCCTCAAAACACACACACACACACACACACACACACACACACACACACCCACACACACACACCACTTATCAGGGAAGTCTAAAATAAAAGAGTATTATGAATCTGAGCTCTGCTTGAGTTATGTATCTTCAAATTCCATGCTGTTGATGGACATCCAAAACTTTAAAAAATTCCCTAAGGTCCTATGAGTCAGAGATATCTTCATATTCTCTACCAGCCTTGAGACCTCAGAAAAGCTAAGATTTACGTGGATGAGGTGCCAGTTGGCAAATGTCCTGTTTCCTTTGCCTCCTGGTGGCTCTTTCAAGAAGTTCCCTGAATGGGTGTCACTCTTCTTGCCTCAAATCAGACTCACCAGCAGAAGAGACTTTCTAACCCACATTTTCCCTGAAGTTTCTATTTTATCCAGAATCATCATTCACTTTCTTCATATCATTTAATACAATGTCTGTTAATGTATCTGTTAATTTGTGTATTGATTGACCATTTTCCTCACTAGGCAAGAATCTCCATAAAGACAGTGACCATGACTATTTAGTCCATCACTATTATGATGCAAGGTCCATAGTAAACACTAAATATTTTGTTGATTATTTGTTGAATTTAAGACTTCTGATCTCCCTTACTAGGTATAAACTTTTTTTTAACCTCTTTATTGGAGTATAATTGCTTTACAATGGTGTGTTAGTTTCTGCTTTACAACAAAGTGAATCAGTTATACATATACATATGTTCCCATATCTCTTCCCTCTTGCGTCTCCCTCCCTCGGTATAAACTTTTTAATGGTGGAAACTTTCAATATAATTGATGTATTTTATCCCTGAGAGAAAAAGAAATACATTGCAAAGCTATGAGACCAGGGGATCCATTTCCTGGTGTGTTTATTGTCTTTGAATAATTATATTTAAGATGCATATGTTTTCCCAAGAGATATGTAAAGATTATATAGTAATGAATGAGTGACACAAAGTAAAAGGAGACACAGGCCTGCCCTCAAGCAGCTTATAATCTAGTGTAGGGGGCAGATGCATGTAGTAGAAATACGTGCAGGTGGAATGAGATAGTGCTTTGAGGGCACAGTGGTGGGGGGGAGAACAAGCTGCACTGGGAGAAGGAAGAATCCAGTAAGGCCTCACAGGAGAGACTGCTTTTGAAATGGAACTGAAGGATGGAAAGGATTTTGCAGACAGAAGGAGAGTAGATGAAAGGAGGAGGAGACTGGAAATGTCAAGGGATGGAACAGCATGAACCACAAAGAACAGACAACAAACTTTGAAGGGTTTTTTAAGGAGCAACATGGTCCTCTCCATTACAGCCTGAATGTGTCAACCAGCAAACACACAACCTCCATAGATTTTGATGATCTAGTCCTGGTTGTTCAGAGATGTACTCAATGCATTTAACTTTTGGAGAGAAGGGCAGTGACAGTAAGAGATATGTTTGTATTTCTCTTTTCTTGTTTTGTTTTAGACCATATGCTTTATACTAGAGGAAAAAACTGTAGCTTTTCCCTTTCGTAGATTTGGAAGCACCTTCTCATTCTTCTCACAAAGCCTCAGTCCACATTTTCTGGGGCCACATTCCCTGCTGACAGTTATTATGTGTTATAAAAATGATGTAAATTTTAATCTTAGTCAGAGACACACACAATTAGGAAGACCTGTCTATAATCAGAAATAGCCATTGTTTACACATGGCCTTGCTCCATTGTGATAATATCCATCATGGAAAATTGAGGATCTTTGGCTAGGGAACCTTCCACATATCTTACTGGGCACCTTATATAGAGCTGGGTCCTAATAAATGCTCACAACACCCTTGGCCCTGTGGGAGACACTTTATGCAGCTCTAGTCTGTAAGGGAAAACCCTCCCTTTAATGCTCAGATACAAAGAGTTTGAGTTGAAAACCTAGCTGAAAGTTCAGCAATGTTATGTCCTCTTTTATAACAAATGAGATACAAGTAAATAAAGTTGAAACTTCATTCAGAAATAGAAATTCTTAAGAAGAGAATCATGTAAACTGAAAGAAAAACATGCTTTGCAGTACACGGATTCCTGAGCAACAGAACTAACTCACCTGAGAATACAGAAGTTACCACTTTCAGCCAACAAGAAATGATACTTTTGATCACACGCTAATTTATTTTTACCATTCTTATTGAAAAAACAGATCCAAGTAAAACAGTGAAATAGGATAATTTTTGTTCTTTAGGGTACTACATTTTATACTAAAGCCCTGGATATTACTTGCTCTAATCTCTGTCCATCCTATTCCCTAACACATCTTATTTTTTTCCTGGGTTCTAATTTCTCTCAGCAACATATTATACATGGCCAAAAAAAAAAAGTAGTCCTTTATGCTCTAAGTCATTTTTTATTTCCTTTAAGAATTTTCCATTATTCCTCTCCGAGGAATCTTTCCCACCCTAATGCTTAGTTGTACCAGTTTTGTTTCACATCATTTCAAGGTGTCATTATAGTCATTCTTTTAGCTTCTCCCTCTCTATAATGAAATATAGATACCCATGGCAGGAACTGTGTCTAATTCTTTTCAGTTTCCCCCATAGTTCTTAGCAAGACTGTTGTCTACATGGTTAATTGAAAGAATGAATGATTTGTGGACAGATGTGTTTGTCTGCCTCCTCAGACTCCGTTTCTGCCTTCCTCAAAGCCCATCATTTCCATTTCAGGATTTATGTCATTCTCAAGAAGTTGACTCCATGCCTCAACTTCAAAGATGGGATTCTACACTTGGGTTAAGGTAAACTGAGTAGTACATTTCATCCCCCATCTTATACATAATTGCAATTATTGGTTCAAGATGGACATATGACCTCAGATGGTCTAGTCAGAAAGAATTTCAGGACTCTTTCTGGGAATGCTGGGCAAAGGCAAATCCTCTTGTTTTTTTGTTTTTGGCTGTGCCACGTGGCTTGCAGGATCTTAGTTCCCCGACCAGGGATCGAGCCTGTGCCCCTGCAGTGGAATCTCGGAGTCCTAGCCACTGGACTCTTGGGGAATTCCCCAAATTCTCTTGTATTTACTAAGTAGATGAGTATATTTAGACTTAGAAGTGTTGCAGTCATTTCACTACCATAACAGAAATCAACAGATATTAGGCTCATGATGCTGATTAGTGGTAGCTTGTCAGTAGACATTTAGGTATCTGGTATATGAAATACGTTCTAATAGGAAAAAAAAAAACAACAGGAGACAAAATCCCCTATCAAGTTTTGAACCACTAAAATCTGATAATTAAAGAAGTTAAAGTTTTATCCAGTTTGCATTCATAAAATGCTATTACAGTATTTCCTCATCTGTAATATGGAACCAATAATGAGGTAAATTATGTAAAGCACTCAGAATGGGCCTGGACACTGAGCAGCCACTCCATAAATCTCAATAGTTTCCCTTGCTTTTCTTCCCCATCTAGAGGTCTTTTTCAAAAAACAAAAAAACCAGTAAAACCCTGAAATATATCAATAACCTGAAATTCTTATAATAGCATGTTCTGAAGAATTCAGAAAAAAGATAAATAATACTCAGGAACAAAACTTCATCTTCCAACTTTCATGAGGATACAACTAACCCATACCAGGACTCATATTTTTGAGCCTCCTAGTGCTTGAGACACTGATTAATGGGAAGCCATTGCAAAGAACCTAACAGCTTACATCCTGTTTCTACACAACATAGTAACAAACCATGGTGTAACAGTACTTGCTACACAAATGGCAAGTTAAAACACAAAGAAAAATAAACTCTCGATTTCTCAAATTAGACCTTTACAGTAAAAAGTATTCTTTGGAAAATAAGGATAATGTAAAGGTATAAACTTCAGTTTGATTTATTCAAAGTTATTTGGATAAATTCGAGTTTGCTTCTTTTTTGATTGTTCTTTACCTTGAATTGCCTAAGAAGTTGGGTAACCAGCAGTTAGTTACCAAGAGTTCTAAGTTATTAAAAAATCCTATTACAAACATAATGCTCTAGAATTTAGTAGACTGTAAGCCTGCATAGTAATTATCTTCTACCAACTTACCTTTTATTTTGTTGTAATATGAGGAAAACCCACTCTATTACTATTCCTGAAATATTTTAGAGCCTTATAGGAAAATACAGTCCTTTGGAGTCAAGTTAACCTATTAGTTCCATTAGCAAAACTGTAGACTATCACTCTTTTGATTACCATGATTAAATGTAGTAATTTAAAGGGTATGTATAGGAGAAAAATAGCCTGAGCCTGGGTCCTAGCTCTGCCACTTATTGGCTGTGTACATCTCTTCACTTTAAAATATTACTACCTCAGCTTTATAGAAGATAATAATACATGCCCTGCCAAACCCATAGACTCTCAAGAGACTAAAAAAGGATCCCACCAACATTTGCCACCAAAATATCTGGCATAAAACCTATCCTTCATTGTATCTCAGAGGAAAATCTAGAAACCCAGGTCCAGGAGGGAAGGAGAGAATGAAACAAAAGACATGCAGAAAATAATAGAAAAGCCATTGGCTTTGCAGACAAAAATGACCATATTTGAATTTTGATACTATTATCAATTTGAACTTAAGCAATTTATTTAATCTCCCTGGGTTCAGTTCCCTTATTTATAAATGGAGATTACACTAACAACACTGCAGAATTGTTAAATGAGAGAACAATGAGATGTAAAGGGTCCAGTTTAGAGGCTTGAATTAAGAACTTCTTAATAAATGGTTGCTGCAATTACACAGAATAGTCAAGTAGAGAAATAAGGTTTCAATCATGTAAATATGTAACTAATGGGTATTTTGTGCAGTGAACTGGAGGTTCTTTAGCAACAAGGCAGCATATATTGAAGGCGACATATGTTTAAAGTGATGGAACAATTGCAGATATAGAGTCTGGGAACTTTCATTAAGTAATAAGGCTCAACGCAGACAAGTGTAACCCTGAAACCATGTGGAACCCAGAAAAGCACTTAGAATCTAGGCAGCAAAAAGGAAGAGAAATCTAAACAAGACCTAAGAGATATGCCTTGGAGACACTGGCTAAGGTTTCTGGGTTGTTGTTTTTTTTTAACAGTTTATCCATAAGAAAGCATTATAAATTAGCACCAGAATCTAATGATATTTTATCTGAATTCTCTTATATGTAAATTGTTTGACTTGATTGGTATCACACTGTGTATAGTTGTGGCAGGGCATTGTTTGCCCAATTCTTCACCCTTCCCTTTATGCACACCCTCCGACCTGTGACTTTGCAGTCCCTAATTTATTTCCATCTCCCTTGACTTTGTGTTTGGCCAGGTGACTTGCTTTAGCCAAAAGATTAAGGTAGAAATGACAGTATGAGAGTTTCACACTTAGACCTTAAGAGGCGGTATTTCTGCCCATTCCCTGTGCCTCTGCCGTTACCCTGAGAACAGAATCCTGGGCTAGCCCCTGGTCCCAGAAGGAGGATGAAAGACACATGGAGTGGAGCTAAATCATCCAGGAGATCCCAGCCTCAGACAGCAGACACAGGATGTTGGAGCAAGACCAGCTGATAATTGCAGAGCCGACCATCTGGGGCTAGACCAATTGGCTGACCCTCAACCAGTACACAGGTGGAAGAGGATAAACACTTGCTCATTTTGCTATTGAGTCTTGGGATGACATATCACACAGCATTTTGCTGGCAGTAATAGGTGTTTTGTTTTTTAAAATAATGTCCCCATCTAGCTCATGCATTGCCACCAGAAATGTAACCACTCTTTGCCATCTTTCAGGCATCAGGTTTATGGTTTTTTTAAAAAATGGCCTTTGATTCGTAACCTGACACGTTATCCAGAGACACAGAGAAAGGTTGTGTGAAAAAAAATTTTAACAGTAACTGGCTATTTGACGATATTAAAAAAATATTTTGGGCAAGATAATAGTATTAGAGTTATTTTTTTAACAGAATCCTTGTCTTTTACAGATACATATCAAAATATTTATGGATAAGATGATATTACATCTGGGGTTTTCTTCTAAATGATCCAGTTTCAGGGTAGGTGTAATAAATCAAACCAGAGCAGCTGCGAGTTGCATCATTGTAGCTGGCCTTATGGGGTTCACTACTCCCTACTGTGCTGTATATTTCAAATTTTCCATAATAACAGTTCTAATTAGTAATCTGAAAAAAAAAGAGTAAGGGCAGAAAACATTTTCTTTAAAAAAGACAAATAATGGTGAAAGATAGATATACTTCCATTTTCTGTTATGAGGAGTAAATATGATAAAATTCAATGCCTCGAAAGGAGACATTGCCAGTGGGGCTCCCTCCAGATCACCAAGTACTCTCAGCTTCTCTACTAGGAACCCATCCTCATTTTACCCTCTGCAGAGAGGGCTTTGTGAACAGAGAATCCACGCTGTGAGACAAATGCAGAGGGAAAACTTAGTGCAGTTGTGCTGGGCACACACAGGCATTCTATGACTATTCACTCAATAAAAAACACTCCTGGTGGAGGGAAGAGAGGCCAGCTCGCACACAACAGACACACTGTAGTCCCTGCTTTTACACTCAACTCCCAAGCCTCCCTCTCCTTTAAGTACTTACCACACCCACTGGGGGTTACTTGTGGTTGTCTGAACTTCACCCTTGGCGGGAAACATCTAGTTCAAGACATCCCTTTACAGATACTTCTTTTATCTGTGCCTTAAATGAGTTGTGTTGGCAAGGTATTTGAAAACCGTTGCCGTCAGTGAAAATCAAAACAACAATAAGATCTTTTTCATCTAGTGAAGTAAAATATTGTGACAATCTTCAATGCTGGCAATGATAAGGTAACACTGCTCATTAGAGTTGAAATTGAGACCACATTTCAAGAAATCAATTTGGCAGTGTATGGCAAGTTCATGAATAGCAATCATGCTGTTTGAGTCAGTAATCCCTCTTCTAGGAATTACTAAGAGCAATATTAGCAATGTGTACAAAATGTACACACTAGACGCAAAGAGATTTGTTAATCGTAAGTTAATTCTGCTACACCCATATGACCTACTATGCCACTAAAATAATGCTTATAAAGAAATATTAAATAAAATAGAAAATTCCTGTGATAAATAAAGAAGACAAGACTTTATACACTATTTTGTTGAAAGTGACTTTATCAAATATTTGAGTAGTTGCCTTGGGCAGGTGGATCATGAATAATTTTGATTTCTTTCTGCAGACTTCTTCAGTGTTTTCCAAATTTTCTTCAATAATAAGAATAAATTTTCATTATTATAAAAATATTTTAAAACAGTTAAAACTATTAGTTCTTCTAATATTTCCTCCATCATGCAAAATTGCCCTATATTTCTTTTTTTTCCTTTCTCATTTCAGTGTTCTTTTATAAATTAAAAAAAAATTTTGTTGAGGTATAGTTGATTTACAAAGTTGTGTTAATTTTTGCTGTACAGCAAAGTGATTCAGATATATATACACATTCTTTTTCATGTTCTTTTCCATTATGGTTTATCACAGAATATTGTATATAGTTCCCTGTGCTATACAGTAGGAACTTACTGTTTGCCCTGTATTTCTTAACTGCCTGATAATAATGACTTTGATGACAGACACAAACAACAGCCTTAGATATACTCAGAATAGGGGCTATGGCTTGTGCATCTATATATAGTTTTCCTTGGCTCAGTTAAAAATATAATTTAATAACACCTTCATCTCAAGGTCATTTTGAAGATAAAAGAGACACAATGTTTAAAAGGTCTTTATAAGCCTTTAAGTTCACAGTTTCCTTTGTATGTAAAATGTTGAGAAGACGTGGGTAATATACCGTACCTGAACATGCATTGTAAACTAGGTCAAATTGCCATTATTATTACTTATTTGGATGAGTACTTTAAGCAAGGCATTTGGACCTTGATATTTTGTTGCTGCTCAAACCCTCTTGCATAATACAGCCAATGGTTATACATAAGAAACCCTGGCTATCCGGGGTCAGTCCCTGCACATGCCTCCGTCTTCCCCCTCATCAGTTTCCTGAAGTCATCTGCCCTTTCCCGAGAGGGACACATGCCTTTCCTGCAAGCACAGCGCTCCTCTCAGACATGACATTATTACTTCCAGGTCTTACAAGGGCAGTTTTAGCTTTCACTACTCCCTGCAAATGACACCTTCTTTAGTCACCACCCTGTTAGAACTCCCGTTAAACTGTGGAGGAAGAAATGTGTCTCTTAGCACAAAAATAAATTCAGGAAGAATAACAACTCCCTGCGTAATTGGAACACAGACTGCTTTTGGCCGGCTTTTTTGCCAAGTAATTATTTAGAAGACAATTTGAAAAAAAAAATGCTGACAGAATGAAAGACCAGATTCAGAGCTCAGTTCATTGACTAAATTAGTTCTTTACCCAGGTTTAGCCATTTTTCCTCATCATGCTTATGTACGGCCACTTATAAAATTATAACCTTAAATCCGCTGGGCTGCTGTGATGGTCTAAATGAGCTAACTTCTAGATCCAAAGCATCTTAGAGGTCACATGTTATCTGAGAGGTCATTCACATTCCAAGGTTCTTTTCAATTTAGGAAATTTCTTTCATACCCAGGCAGACACTTTCAGCTTCACAGAATTCACATTTTTATTTTTCAAGACAGTCTGTGGCATTGTTAGACAAAAATAATAGTCGGAAGGTGCTTTATTGTACGTACAGAGGCTACCCTCCTCTAACAACACCACCACAGTTAGAGTTCTGTTCTTGGGGTCTTTACAATGTAACTGTTTTTCCTTTTTAAATGATATTTCTTCATCAACTGAATATTCCTACCTTCTCTCTTTTCTCTCAGTACCCTGCCATCTTTTCTTATTCAGGCAAGTAACTAAGGTTTTCAGCATAGTGTAGGATTATAAGCTTTGGCACTGGGGTCTTGCCTTTATTATTTACTAGCTGGGCCATCTTGGGCAAGTTAATTACTATCCCCATACTTCATTTTCCTTGTCTGTCAGTTGTATGACTATAATGCTACATATTTCATAAAGTTGTTGTACTAAATGTTTTACTTGCATGCGGATAGTCTACATAAAACACATCACATAGAACTTGGTATAGAGGTTGCACTCCATAAATGTTCATCGTTGATGTTGGTGATAAAAATGGTGTAGTTTCCAGCACCTTCCTCATATGGCCAGATTATTTGAACATTCTAGTTTGCCAATGTCCTTCTTAAATTATAATGGCAGGGGGACTTCCCTTGTGGTGCAGTGGTTAAGAATCCGCCTGCCAATACAGGGGACATGGGTTCGATCCCTGGTCCAGGAATATCCCACGTGCCGTGGAGCAACTAAGCCCATGCACCACAACTACTGAGCCCGCATGCTGCAACTACTGAAGCCCGTGCACCACAACTACTGAGCCCACATGCTGCAACTACTGAAGCCCGTGCGCCTAGAGCCCCTGCTCCACAGCAAGAGAAGCCACCACAATGAGAAGCCCGTGCACCACAATGAAGAGTAGCCCCCCGCTTGCTGCAACTAGAGAAAGCCCTCATGCAGCAATGAAGACCCAATGCAGCGAATAAATAAATAAATAAAGAGGCATAAACATGTTATAATCAGGAAAACTCAGAACACAGTGGGGTGCTTACCACTTGATCTGTGTATTAGCTACTTGAAATTGAGCAAGTTATTCAGTCTCTTGAAAGTCTACAGATTCCTCATGTATAAAATGGGAATAATAAGATTATTCACTTTGTAAGGCTGTTGTGAACATTTTAGTAATGGTGCTATACCAAGGTACTAAATATGTACAAATCATGGTTCTAAGCACTACATTTAGGACCATCTTGACAAACAGTAAACATTCAGCATTATTATGACAGGAGAAGGTCTAGGAGGTTTAGGGTACAGCTGTCTGAATCTAGGGTGATATTTTTTCCCTAGGCACAGGGTCTGAGGTTACCTCACCCCTGAGAAACCCCACACAGATCTGACCACATCTCTGCCTGGCTCCACTCCCAGACACTTTAACAGGAAGGAGGTAAAGGGAAGAAGAGAAGAAGGTTGGGGAAACACAGGAGAGAAAGAGGAAGAGGCCATAGCAGTGACAGAGAACTAAGGAACACACCAGGTGGCTGGTTTCCTCTCAGAAAGAGGAAAGAGGAGAAGAGCTACCAACAAGAGAAGGGCTTTCTCTTATTTTCCTTCATCCATGCCAGTCTCTTTGCAAGAGTCTACAGTCTATAAGATTTCTGTAAAAAAAAGAAAAAGAAAGAAAAAGAAAGAAAGAAAAGAGCCTTACAATACTCAAACTGTCACTTGCTTCTAAAGAGGCAATGGCATGAAGAAGAAAGAACATGAGCTTTGGTATCAGATGCATTTTCCTTTTTTTATAGTTGCATTTTCATGGCACCCATCATTAAACCTCTCCATTTGAATACCAGATTCAGCTGTCTCTGCAAAGTATAGCTTTTGATTCATGTGACTAAGATTCTTCTTATAGATTCTTTTTGCAATTCATTTGTGAATTCTTATCACTGCCGGAAAAGTTAAAGGCACTGTAGGGTGATAAAAGATATTTCCACTTCCTCTTGGTACTTACAGAAATCCGGAGTATTGAGAAAAGTTCTCTCCACTGGGAGAGTTTAACCTCAAGCCTCTTTCTTGGATCTTTTACAAGCATTTTGATGTTCAGAATTACTGATAGGCCTGAGTCCCTCTGTGCTCTGAATTTTGGAAGTTTACCCATCCCAAACCAGTGATTCTCAATCTATTGACAGATTTGCACCATTTCCCCCCTTCTCTGCATCCTCTAGAATCCCTGCCCAGTTAGTGTTAGATGCCACCAATAATAAATATCCCCGTCGCAATCTGAAGGTGAAAACTGAAGAGAAGCCGTGACTCTTCCTGTGTCAACAGCATCCAGGCCCGAGGGTTTAGGAGACAGCAGACAACCCCTTCTAGTGGAGGGTCTCAGTCTTCCTCTGAATCACCCTCCTTGGAGCATACATGGCTGTCGTCTTTAGTGGTGGTTTTCTGAGATTCCTGTACCTCCTGATTTCCAGAAAAAATGTAGCAGATGCCCCTAATCTTTATTCTTATAGCCCTTCCAATAGAATCTCTATTCTTATAGCCCTCCAAGTGACATGAAGGTTAAATTTGTTCTAGAATAGATGATAGAGAGAGCAAAGTTAAGGCAATTTTCTGCGAGATAATTGCTGATTATAATCGCAGCCTCTGATCCTCTACATTAAATTCCTCCCTGTTTGGAACACCTAGAGTGTTGTGTTTTTCTTTTTCTTTCCATGATACTCTGGCTGTTGCATCAATGCTGGCTGCATGGTAGGATTGCCTGGGAAGCGTTTTTTTTTAATTTTTTAATTTTTTTAACACCTTTATTGGAGTATAACAGTTTTACAATGGTGTGTTAGTTTCTGCTTTATAACAAAGTGAATCAGTTATACGTATACATATGTTCCCATATCTCTTCCCTCTTGCGTCTCCCTCCCTCCCACCCTCCCTATCCTACCCCTCTAGGTGGTCACAAAGCACCGAGCTGATCTCCCTGTGCTATGCGGCTGCTTCCCACCAGCTATCTATTTTACACTTGGTATTATATATATGTCCATGCCACTCCCCTCATCTTTTTATCATTTCAAATCAGGTTTATCAAGTCAGAGGACTCACTCTATCCCTTCCCTCAGTGTTTTCCCAACAAATTGAAGAGAGGCCAGTATAAGCAATTTTCAAAATGGCTCAGGGTTTCTGGATATCTGGCTGGAAGTACATGGCAGACACAAATGCCAGTGCAAATGTAAAAATATAAAGAAATAAAATATTTAACATAAGTGATTTTTAAAAATTGATCAAGCAGTTTGAAAAATAAACAAAATTGTATTTTGAAAATGAAAAATATACCCATAGAACCAGAATCTCAAAAGAAATATTCGACAAAGAAAATAAAAATTGGTGAACTATATAATAGATATGAAAAAAAATTACTCAGAGTGCGGCTCAGAAAGGAAAATAATAAGAGCAAACACACTGTATACATTTCTTATCACAAAAAAGAAGTGACATGGAGGTTAAATTTGTTCCAGAATAGACAATAGAGAGAGCAAAGTAAAGGCAATTTTCTGAGAGATAATTGCTGAGGATTTTCCAGATTTGATGAAAAACATCGATTGTCAGATTCAGTAAGGTCAAAAAATCTTAAGCAGGGTGAATAAGAAGAAATCCATACCTAGACATAACATAGTGAAACTGCAGAATACTAAGGAAAAAGAGATGCTGACGCTAAAGCCAGCCTGTTAGAAAAGGCAGATCACCTAAAAAGAGAAGCCTTTACAGATACAGGTGGGTTTTTAAAAGCAGCAGTGGAGGCCAGAATATAGTAAGATATTACCTTAAACAATGAGTGAAAATAACCATCAACCTACAAAGTATACACAGCAAAATTGTCTTTCAAGAATGTAGGCAAGAAAAAGACCTTTCATACAACAAAAATTGAAAGAGAGTAACACCAACTTATTCTTTCTAAGGGAACATGTACAGGATATATTTAAGGAAGAAGGAATGTTATACAAGAAGGAAAGTCTAAGTTACAAAGGAAAAAAATGTTAATCAAGGAAACTAAATATATGGTAAATCTAACCAGATTTTGTATGAAACAACAATAATAAGGGTACCTAATTTATTGGGTTAAAATACAAGATAATACTAAAATATTGGGCAATACTGTCATATATAAATGTTGGAAGTGGGTTCTCTGTCAATGTATTCTAAGATCTGTATATTGCTTAGGAAAAAAGTAAGACATTGTTTAACTTCAGGGTTTTTAAATTATATGGAAGTTCATAATTCTTTAATAGCACTAAAAGAATAAAACTTGAATGTATAGCTTCCAAACTAGTAAAGGGAGAAAAATGAAGTGAAGAAAAAGCAAGTTCAATTAGTCCAAAAGAAAAGAACACAAAGATGGAAGGAAGGAAAGGAGGAAGGAAGGAAGGGAGGGGAAAAAATGAAACCTACAAAAATATATACAAATAGAAAGCAAAAAACTAAAAGGTAGAAATTAGATGCACCTTTCATTAATAATTCATTTAAGTGGACCATACTCTACAGTTAAAAAAGATTATCAGATTTATGTTTAAAAATCCATTAGAAGTCCATTATTTAGATACATCTTAAATAAAAGAAACTGGAAAGTTTGAAAGAAAAAAAAATTAAAATGCTCTGCAAGGTAAACTCTAATTTAAAAAAAAAGGAAAGGAGGAAGGGAAGAAGGAAACAAGAAATTAATGTATCTATTATCATTACAAAACAGGCCTTAAGTTGTGTATAATAAATGCCTTATGAAATAGGTACAGCCTATTGTGAGGGAAAAGGGAGTAGCACCTAATTCTTCCCAAAAAGGTTAGGGGAAGAATTGAAAGAAGTTGAAGGAAGAAAAGGAAATAAACATTTGGGCAATGTTTGTTGGGCAGCTGCCTATTCCTGGCCCTAACGCAGGCGATTTATTTGCATTCTCTTCTTGCAATCCTTATGACAAGTCTCTACAATATGAATTATTACGTCCAGGTTAAATAGGTTGCCTAAGGGCTCATACGTGGCTGAACAGGAAATTGTATCAAATTCTTTTTTTTTTTACATCTTTATTGGAGTATAATTGCTTTACAATGGTGTGTTAATTTCTGCTTTGTAACAAAGTGAATCAGTTATACATATACATATGTTCCCATATCTCTTCCCTCTTGCGTCTCCCTCCCTCCCACCCTCCCTAACCCACCCCTCTAGGTGGTCACAAAGCACGGAGCTGGT
>NC_041218.1:41266536-41266868 GCF_002837175.3 Physeter macrocephalus
TTTTAAGTTTCATTAGGTCCCATTTGTTTATTTTTCTTTTTATTTCCATTTCTCTAGGAGGTGGGTCAAAAAGGACCTTGCTGTGATTTATGTCATAGAGTGTTTTGCCTAGGTTTTTCTCTAAGAGTTTGAGAGTATCTGGCCTTGCATTTAGGTCTTTAGTCCATTTTGAGTTTATTTTTGTGCATGGTGTTAGGGAGTTTTCTAATTTCATACTTTTACATGTACCTGTCCAGTTTTCCCAGCACCACTTATTGAAGAGGCTGTCTTTTCTCCACTGTATATTCTTGCCTCCTTTATCAAAGATAAGGTGACCATATGTGCGTGGGTTT
>NC_041218.1:41267266-41302276 GCF_002837175.3 Physeter macrocephalus
TTGAGAATGATGTTGGCTGTGGGTTTGTCATATATGGCCTTTATTATGTTGAGGAAAGTTCCCTCTATGCCTACTTTTTGCAGGGTTTTTATCATAAATGGGTGTTGAATTTTGTCAAAAGCTTTCTCTGCATCTATTGAGATGATCATATGGTTTTTCTCCTTCAGTTTGTTGATATGGTGTATCACGTTGATTGATTTGCGTATATTGAAGAATCCTTGCATTCCTGGGATAAACCCCACTTGATCATGGTGTATGATCCTTTTAATGTGCTGTTGGATTCTGTTTGCTAGTATTTTGTTGAGGATTTTTGCATCCATGTTCATCAGTGATATTGGTCTGTAGTTTTCTTTCTTTGTGATGTCTTTGTCTGGTTTTGGTATCAGGGTGATGGTGGCCTCATAGAATGAGTTTGGGAGTGTTCCTCCCTCTGCTATCTTTTGGAAAGAGTTTGAGAGGATAGGTGTTAGCTCTTCTCTAAATGTTTGATAGAATTCACCTGTGAAGCCATCTGGTCCTGGGCTTTTGTTTGTTGGAAGATTTTTAATCACAGTTTCAATTTCAGGGCTTGTGATTGGTCTGTCAAATTCTTTCAAACCAGAAAACTCACTATGTGAAAACTGAGGCTCAAGGTTTTGTGTGTAGAGTTGACAGATAAAATACAGAATACTCAGGTTTGAAATCCAGATAAACAACAAATGATTATTTTTGTATAAGTATACCATGTAATATTTGGGACATACTTATACTAAAAGAAAATTATTTACAATTTTTCTGAAATTCAGATTTAACTGGGAGTCCTGTATTTTTGTCTTCTAACTTTGGCAACTCTAGGTAGGGATGAAATAAAAGGGAGGGAGTTGCGTTGAGTGACGGTGCTTATCAGAAGTCTCCCCTTGGGTCACGAAGCAAGACTCCCCTTCATTCCTCTGGCGACAACCCATTCAAACATACAAAGAAATATATAGACTATCATTTTCTTAATTGTTATTTATTTATATTTATTATTACTATATAAGACTATATAATATTTACATTATTATTATTATGTCACAAAGCAATATAAGAGGTTGGAGAAAGAAACTCAGGAAAAATATTAATACATTCTCTTTTTTGCCATATTCCATTTTGAGCCCTTGGAGGACTTATTTGTAACTTGCTAAATCACAAGTGAATTGTGAGATTTATTGTCCCTAAGTTTTCAAATGGAATTCTTAGAGGTATATTTACTATAAAATGTTTCATCACAACCACATAGTTTCATGCATCACTGGGGTCCACATTTGCTTCACAGTCTAAGCTGAGGGTACAAATCCTGGTTGGACTGGAAGAATGAAGCACTCATGCTGGGTTATTCATAGATTTCCTGGGGCAGATGGGTTTTAAATTAAGCTTTATGGGAGGAAAATAACATAGGTTAGACTCTTCTATAAAAAAGAATATTGCCTAGTAGGCTGTATCATAGAAATATGTAGGAGCTGGGTAAACGGTATAAATTAACGTCTAAATTATATGACTTTTAATTTACATGAAAAATATCATTGTGTGATATTCAATTTTAAGTATGAAATCATACAAATACATATGCCAATTACCCATAAACACTTGCATTTTTTCTGCACATTTGAAGAATGGGAGATTCTAATTAAAAATCCCTTTTCATCAGAGCAGTGGCATCACATGTGCTTGGGAAGATTCAGAGTAGAACATCTCCTGTGATATGCCTTACCCCATCTTTCCACCCTCAAGTCACAAATGAAGACAATCTGACATGCTGATGGTAGGTGATCTTTTTTTTTTTTTTTTTTTTTAGCTCAGACACTATGTTATGCCTTGCTGAAAGAGAAATCTATAAAAAGGGAATTGGATGTTGAGGCTGGACATGCAATGCCCTTCCGATGCTATACTACTGAATTTCAGTTTCCACATTCACCCCCTAACCCAAATTTTTCAGAGAGTTAAACTGTAACAAAATACACGTTGCACTAAGTTTATTCTGATCATATAATTTTTCTTTGATGATTCAGAAAGCAACCCAAGCATCTTAGTATGCTTCCAAGCCATCAATTCAATAATTTATTAAAATTGAGGCATAGGGTGTAATGAAAAGACTGTGGGGCTTAACACCAGCTCTACCATAATATGGATAATTGAGGACAAGTGTTCAACTCCCTGAGCTTCATTTTAGCTAACAAGAGTTATCCTTTAAGAAATAATGAAAGGAGGCACGGACTACCTGTTAGGCCCTTTGGCCTCTCAAGCTCCAGTTCTCACTATACAGGATCAGAGAAGCAAATGGTATGAGGCACCATCCTGATTGTTTATCAGGCCTAGAAATTGGCAGTTTATTTAAATAAATAAACAAACCCCGGACTAAATAAACCCATTTATTTTTATTTTTTTGTTTGTTTGTTTTGGGGTTTTTTTTTTTTTTTTTTTTTTTGGCTGTGTTGGGTCTTCTTTGCTGCACACAGGCTTTCTGTAGTTGCAGTGAGCAGGGGCTACTCTTCGTCACAATGCATGGAATAAACCCATTTATATCTACAAATATTTATTACACATAGTTACAGAAATCTTTGTCTAAGTGATTGTATTAGATCAGCAATAATGAATATGTAATCTCAAAAGATAAATAAAATATTCTTAAAATGGATTTTTTTTTTTTTTTTTTTGCTGTACGCGGGCCTCTCACTGTTGTGGCCTCTCCCGTTGCGGGGCACAGGCTCCGGACGCGCAGGCTCAGCGGCCATGGCTCACGGGCCCAGCCGCTCCACGGCATGTGGGATCTTCCCGGACCAGGGCACGAACCTGTGTCCCCTGCATCGGCAGGCGGATTCTCAACCACTGCGCCACCAGGGAAGCCCACATAGTTACAATTTTTAACATTAACAATTTACACATATTTAATTATTCAAAATGTAAAATACAATTTTTAAAAGTCAAATTTATTTGGGATTTCTGGCTTCTTGTAATCTAGAGCATGGGTTTGCAAACTACAGCCCAAGGGCCAAATCCCACCTGCCAACCAATTTTATAAGTGAAGTTTCATTAGAACACAGCCATGCTCATCTGTTCAGGTATGACCTGTGGCTGCTTTCCTGCTACAGTGGCAGTTGAGTAGTCATGATAGGATGGTATAGCCTACAAAACTCAAAATATTTACTATCTGTTATTTTATAACAATAGCAAAAAATGTTGCCAGTCTTTGATTATAGATCAAAGGATTTTTTTCTGTTGTAAGTAAACTTGAGTGTTATCCATTTAGAATGATGGGCAAGAATTTATTCATGGTCTCCAGTGGTGACCAAAGCACAGCTCAACAAGGTGGTAGCACACCAGACTGGAAGCTTCTATAGTTAGAAGTCAGATCTGGCTTCACATCTCCCCTTATGTAGATAATATACATGTGAGATTGTTGGGAGGATTAAAGCTAAGCATGATTTAGTAAGTTCCCCCAAAATGTTCAATCTTTCTATTTAAATAAATTTAAATAGAAATTTAAATTTCTATTCTGTTTCATCTCAGAAGAAAGAAAGAGAAAGGGAGGTCTCTCAGGTACAGTCACTCTGATAAAATGAAACAAAACAAGGTCCCCTTGCAGCACTATTTACAATAGCCAGGTCATGGAAACAACCTAAATGCCCATCAACAGACAAATGGATAAAGAAGATGTGGTACATATATACAATGGAATATTACTCAGCCATAAAAAGGAACGAAATTGGGTCATTTGTAGAGACGTGGATGGATCTAGAGAGTGTCATATAGAGTGAAGTAAGTCAGAAAGAGAAAAACAAATATTGTATATTAACACATATACATAGAATCTAGAAAAATGGTACAGATGAACGGTTTGCAAGGCAGAAATAGAGACACAGATGTAGAGAACAAGCGTATGGACACCAAGGGGGGAAAGCGGGGGTGGTGGGATGAATTGGGAGATTGGGATTGACATGTATACACTAATATGTATAAAATGGATGACTGTTAAGAACCTGCTGTATCAAAAAAAACAAAAGACAAAGCAAGGTCCCTGTGTAATTTTATCTAAGCATAGACAAAAATAAGGTCACGGGGCCATCCATAAAATACCAAATACTCCCTTTCCTGATTAAAATTAATGACTTCTTTTTCTTCATTGAGCGTAAAATTTTTTCTGCCTTATGACAGCATCCAGTACAGACTGAAGCCCCACATCCTTAGACACTCCCCTGAATCACCCCATGAAAGCTCAAACCCTATAATAGATTGTTTCTAACACTGCTTTACTGAGGTGCCCATGGTTCCCCATGGTGTGTGCTTTCCCTCCCTGCAATGAATCATAAACCCGAGCTGTCCAACTACAGGTGTCCCTGTGGTCTTTGGCTGAAAGTCATTGACAGTGAGATACGAATAGTTTCAGTTTGTTTTATTTATATTATAAAAACTATAAACTGTACAATGGTGGTAGCAGGGAAGAAGAGTAATAATTATTGAATAGTGCTATGTCCTAGGCATTTTTCAAACGTTATTTCTTTCGATTCTTATAATTCTCATTTGAGTTAGATATTGTGATCTACCTTTTACTGACAGAAGAAGCTAAGGATTGTTGAAGCTGACCATGGTCTGGGGTATGGAAGATGTGTGTGTCACTTAGAAGTGTGTAATGGCTGAGAGAATCAGAGCTTTTTATAAAGAAAGCCAGTCTAGTAAGGAATAAAGCCTATGTCTCCCCCTGTGACAGCCTCTCTTGTATGTATCACACAGTGCTGGGCACTGGGGCCAGGATGTATAGATTGTCGTTCTGAACATCTCAGAAACTTCTCCATTCCTCCTTCTCTTAGACTTAAGCCCTCGGAGCAGCTGTTAGTTATGTCCCTGCTGTTAGCACTTAAAATACAAGGTTAGGAATATGGGATGAGAAAGAACCAACCACCCAACCACAAGCCTTCAGAATCACCTAGGGAGATCAGTCAAACCACTGATGTCCAGAGCCCCACCTCAGACCCCTGAATCAGAATCTATGGGGAGACCTTGATATTGGTGCCCTTAACAAGCTGTTCAGGTGATTCCAATACAGACTCACCTTGAGAATCACTACTTTAATGTAACTGAGTGTCATATTCCTTGTTGTTTATCCAAATTTCATCCACACATCAAGTCTCATTTAAGAGTCTCAACCTTCAGACCTCTCCATCTTCAGGGACGTTCCTCCTCACTGAATTACCCCAGCACTCAGAGTCTGCATCACACAACTCATGCCTGAGTATGGAGGCTGATGGGGAAAATTCAGAACTTGAAGACAAAATTCACTCTCCTGATCTGCCAGGGTATCCAGGTGACCTTAAGCCTGATTTCATCATTTGCAGTAAAAAGGAAAAATAGTCTCAAACCTGGCCTAGGACAGAGTTTTCTGTGTAATCCAGTTCACATGTTCTTCTGGAAAGCAATAGCTTTCTTGATAAAACACTTTAAATTTTTTCTAATAAGACTTAATGGTATTAAAGACCTGTTTTAGAAATCTAGTTACCCATCCAATCATTTGACTAATGATTTGCACTTATTCTTTTTCCTTTTATGTGATCTAATAAACATTATCTAACCACTTTTTTTTTCTGTAATTGACTCTGCCAAGAGAAAAGTCTTAGAATTGGTCTGTTCCAGATCTTTTCCCATAAAGAAAATTCGACATTAAACTTTCACGTTCTCTTAATTAAATTTTCTGAAAAAAATTAATAGTAAAATAAAGATTAATATACCTACCTCCTCCTTATAAGCTACAAAGCATTTGACAAAAATAGAGTCTCATAACGACTTATGACCTTTGCATTTGTTTTACATGGATAAATTGTGTCTCTCCAACTATATTATTGTCTCCTGGAAAGCAGGGATCATAAACATCTTTGAATATTTCTGTATGTCTTTCTCTCTATAATATTATAAAGAGTGAAGTAGATATAATAATTCCTATATTCCTATTACATTTTTTTTCTGAAAATTCAATTAAGAGAAACTGAAGTGTTTTTATGTCAAATTTTCTTCATGGGAAGAGATCTGAAACAGACCAGTTTAACAATTTTGCTCTTGGTAGAGATATTTGTAGGTTAGATTATGTTTAATGGAGTATGGACAGAAAGAGAGAGGGAGAGAGAGGGAGAAAGGGGGGAGGGAATTGATGAATGTGATGATGTTTTTCTTAATTCCTGAATCTCATGTTCAAATACCAACTAAAGTTTCTCTAAATTAAGCCCTTGCATAGAATACAGTCTGTGCTTGATAGGGTCATGACTTTGCAAAGAGATTACAGGTTAGGAAGAGATAAGACCTGCACTAAAATAATCTTATGCAGTCTATGCTGAATTAATTACATGAGTGCCACTGTATCTGCTGTGAAATAATAAGAAATAAACATATTGCTCTGCCCCTGGTTCACAGAGCTCCTAAAACCATTGTAATTTGGTGGCATTAAAGGTGTGGATCACAATATTCCAAAGAAAATAATGTGTGATGTGCATTTGAGGAAAGAGGAGATGTCCTAATAGTTGATGCAGAGGAAACAGACTGGAGAATAGTGGGATATAATTTATGAAAAGTATACAGTCAGGTGTTCTCAGACTAGTCCCCAATATTTCTAGACCAGCGATAGCTGGAAGCCAGAATAGATAGGCAGTTTATTTTTTCATGTGATTCTAAGAATAGAAGCAAGAATTTGCTTTTTACACAAAAGAACAGATATTATGGTTCCATTTATGTGAGTAACTTAAAATAGTCAAACTCAAAGATACTTAAAGTAAAATGGTTGTTACCAGAGGCTGGGGTAGGAGGAATGGGGAGTTATTGTTTAAGAGGTACAGAGTTTCAGTTCAGGATGAAGAAAAAGTTCTGGAGATGGATAGTGGCGATGGTTGCACAATAATGTGAACGTACTTAATGCCAACGAACTGTACACGTAAAAATGGTTAAAACGGTAAATTTTCTGTTACGTATACTTTACCAAAATTTTAAGAAGAAACAGGAAAAGAGTTTTGTAGGGTGGACTCTCCATTTAGTCAAGAAAGCATAATTTTGGTGAGCCTTTTAGCTGTACAAATGGAAGGTAGGTGACACTATGAGTACTGAAGATGCTTCAGACCTAGATGGACCACAATTCTGTTCAATGGGTCTTGCTCTTCTGAGATAATTATGGTATGAACTTATTTTTGACACCCTCTAACTGAGGATTAACGTAGGAAGGAAGAGACTTAAATTTGTGGATGTAAAGATAAGGAGGAGAGAAGACCTCTGCCCAGGATGATAAGTAGGCCCCAGCAGCATGGCCTCAAACCAGGGCTAATGAGAATGGCTGCTTGGAAGAAGTGCTGATGCCTCTAGCAGGTGATCTCTAACTTTGAGTTTTCATTTCTGTCTAAAACATTGTGATTTCTTAAGCTGTTATCAAGCCTTCATATAATTCATGGGCCAGAAAACTATAGCCCATGGGCCAGCCACATGTTTTTGTAAAGTTTTTATCTGATCACAGCAGTGCCTATTTATTTACGTATCATCTCTGGCTGTTTTCCTACTACAACTGGAGAACTAAGTAGTTGCAACAGAGATTGTATGGCCCTTAAAACCTAAAATATTGATTATCTAGTCCTTTAAGAAAGAGTTTGCCCCCAAAAAGCGTGTCACAGATTCAAGTTAGTTGTGTTTGAGAGGAAACCGAAGGGACCTTGTCCACCTGTTGGAATAAAGTGAACCAGAGAGGTGGAGAGATGATATTCAGATAGACCTGAGGGCAGCAGTTAGACTGAGGGGCACCCACTGTCGTGGATTTGTAGAACGCGTAAACCAGGTCTCCAGAAATCTTCAGGAGGGGACTGAGCTCCTCGTCATCACTTAAGCAAGACCTTGGACCAAGAACAGAAATGAGCTATATATTTGAGATTCCATGTATGAAGCTTCTGGTTTTGGGACTTTGTCTGACTAGTCTGAATCTCTAAGGATATCCAGTGATATGCAAAACCTCCAAATATTGATAATTGAACAAATGATATCACTTAATGCACAGATACTGCACTGGCACACTCTATAATTACACCCCAAAGTGAACAGCAAGTTGCTATTTCCCTCACAGTTTCTGAGGCAGAGGGGGCGTGAAGGGAGGGGAGGAAGAGGACGCACCCTTTAGAATAAGGCTGTTCAGGCATAGCACCAGATTATACAAAGCTCTGTAGTCTTTTCTTTAAACATTTCTTAAATTTTTTTCAATCTTAGGATTTAAATTTCCCTAAAGAATTGAATGAACCATAAACCAGCTATGGTAGATTGAATTTCTCTTTCAGAAAATGAAATTATTCCCAGAGAGAGAAGAGAGGTATGTTTGGATCTCAAGTCATTTCCCACCCCCTGTAGCTGTGGGGACTCCCCAGCCAACAGTGCTCAGATTTTGGCATCATCAATTAACCATGCACTGGAGGTCAGGCTGAACTTCTTTATCAGGGAGCAGAGTGGTATCCTAAACTCTATTAGATCTGACTTTTGGATTGCCCAGGAAAACCTTCCATTTATGTGTAATGCTCAGCTGGTACAACTTCCTACCTGATGCTGAGAATGCTGCTATTCATTAACAAAGCTTCACTCTCCAGTCCCTCGATCCCAGAGGCTAAGTTACTGGAAAATCTGTAACATGGGAATTAAATTCAACAGACTTCGCTCTTTTAAAAAAATGGCTTAATCTCCAGGAACTGCAATCTTTAGTTGACCAAGTATTTTGAAATCCCAGTTACGTCCAAAGTTGAAAAGAAAAGCACTCTTTGGACTTAGTAGCTACTGTTTTTAGAGCATTTGGGGTTCAAAGCCTTTTGTATTTATTGTACATAATCTTAATGACAGTGTCTTTATCTTTTCATTCATTTATATATTCATTCCAGAGATGTTGAGTACTCAGTATGGGACAAACACCTTTCCAGAATACAAAGATAAAAAAAAGCATAGTTCCTGCCCTTAAGGAAATCATATTTTTAGGAAAGAGACTCTGCTTAGATGAAGTTTGATTATGATTGTCATGAATAATGCTACTGTCATCAAAAACAAGATAGGACAATGAGAATATTTGATGAATATTTTTACATAACATAATAGATTTGAAGACATTTTGCAAAGCAATATTTTCAGAAATGTTTGACCAATTACAGAATTTTTCTCAAGGTTATTACTTGGAAGGATATCACTGATTTGTGCATATTCAAATATTCTTTAAAATATTTTTGATGTGTTATTTTAGTCATAATATGCTAACATCTCTTTTGGTGCCAGCACAGAGGCTTAGACATGGTAGACACCCAATAAGCATGCCCTTGAATTTTAGATTTGGAATTTTTAGGAATCAGCTAGTCCTGTGGTCCTTAATCTTAACTGGGTTTTAGAGCACTTAGAAAATCTAATGAAATCTGTGGAACTTTTTTCCCATTAAAAAAGCACAGGGCTTCCCTGGTGGCGCAGTGCTTGAGAGGCCGCCTGCCAATGCAAGGGACACGGGTTCGTGCCCCGGTCCGGGAAGATCCCACATGCCGCGGAGCAGCTGGGCCCGTGAGCAATGGCCACTGAGCCGGCGCGTCCGGAGCCTGTGCTCCGCAACAGGAGAGGCCACAACAGTGAGAGGCCCGCGTACCGCAAAAAAAAAAAAAAAAAAAAAAAAAAAATCTAGGGGTTGTTAATCTGATTTTTTTTTAAGATGGGAAATGAAGTGTTGAAATACCTCTTGGGTAGAGCACCACTTTTATCAATTCTCACCTCCTCTTTGGGTCTCAGTTTCCTTATCCAGAAAAGGAGGCTAGTTTTGGGTCAGAGATCACAAAGAGATCTCTGCAAAAAAAAAAAAAAAAAAAAGCACATATTTACAAACACTCAGATTTTTGTATACAATGTTAGGGGATTGGTGGATTACCTTAAGTGATTGCCAAGAACCGGGATTGGAAAATTATGGCCCTGAGGCCAAATCCAGCCTTCTTCATTTCCTCTTCTTGTACAGCCTGAGCTAAGAATGGCATTTACATTTTCAAATAGTTACATTTTAAACAGTTATGTAAGAGCCTGTATATTATCTTCAACTTTGCCTTTTGGCTTGCAGAACCTAAACTATTTACTATCTGGGCCTTATAGAAATAATTTGCGAATCCTTGCCCTAAGATGGTCAGAACATATCTTCTAAATCACTCAGCCAATTACTAGAAAACAGAGGACTAGAATTCATACCTCCTGATTTCTCACCAACTGGTCTCTCATTACTCCTATTGATCATTTAAACTGTTGACTGATTGATTTAAACCCAATAAAAAAAAAACAAGGAGTTGTAAATCTGGAGTACTTGATAAACAATTTCTTAGGTAAATAATTGGACATTTTTGCAGGAAGTTGAAATCCAGAGAACTAAATGACCTATCCAAAATCATATTACAAACTTGTTAAAGAAGCAAGACTAAGCTGTGAAACTCAGGCTGCGCATTACTGACTACTTTTTTAAACTTTGCATTATTTTCCATTCCACATGTTTGAAATGCAATACTTCTTGTGAAAGGAAATAATGGTATGGAAGGAACTTACTTAAGGAAAATATTTGAACAGATGCCGTTGCTAACTTCTAATTAAGTGATTTTTAAAGTTATTTTCAGATTCCTCCTGTCATGTGATACTGTAAAAATGGAGTGCAAAGAATTATGATTGATAACCATTATCACAAAATCACACATGCTATCTTGAATATATTCTTTTAGAAATTTCAAAGTACCTGATTGCTACTGCTGGTTTTCTTCTGTCAATTAGGGCTGCCAGAATGGTTTCAAACTATATATGACAATATTAGCAATAATAGAGTTTAAAGATTTTCATAATAAAAAATAATAAAACTACTTAAAAGATAAACATATGAATAATATGTGAAAGCAATACCAGATCCCCTAAAGACTTCTATGAGGTTTTTAGCCAGAGTCCTTTTTTTTTTTATGATCGATTTTGAAAACATTTTTATCCATATTTAACCACTAATAAAAATTAGGTGTCAAACTCAGAGTAGTGTGTACTCAGGAAGAACAAAACAATTGTTTCTATAAAGGAGGAGTTGTGGTCAGAGTAGATAAGCTTGGTGTTTTTTTTCAATATTTTTCTTTATTGGAGTATAATTGCTTTACAATGGTGTGTTAGTTTCTGCTGTATAACAAAGTGAATTGGCTATATGTATACATATATCCTCATATCTCTGCCCTCTTGCATCTCCCTGCCACCCTCCCTATCCCACCCCTCTAGTTGGACACAAAGCATGGAGCCGATCTCCCTGTGCTATGCGGCTGCTTCCCCCTAACTATCTATTTTACGTTTGGTAGTGTATATATGTCCATGCCACTCTCTCACTTCGTCCCATAAGCTTTTTTTTCACAGTAAGACTGTCTGGAGATTCTGAATTAGGACTACGTTGGTAAGTCTGGCATGCTCTCTTTATGCATAACCTCTATTCACATGCGCCACAGCCCAAGTCTTTTGCACTTACCTAAAAAAGCCAGATTTCTCAGGGAAATGTGCAGAGTTAGGGCATCTGTCTGAATTCCAAATCGGATTATTTTTTCATGGCAAGGCTGCTTGGGCACTTCCACGGTCTGCATGCACTCACAGGGCCTGGCCAGTTCACCAAACAAAAGGAAGCTAGTGTTTTAAGTTAAGTTCTGCAAAGAATCAACAGCAACCACAAAACCTCAAGACCATTTCAAACACACTAACATTGAAAAACCAAGCTCTTAAAGATGAACAGTCCAAGTTGCAAAATTATAGGAAGGCCAACTGTCAAGAAATATTTTTTTAAGGTTTTAGGACTACTATGAGAATCCATTTTTAAAAAATTATTCAAACTGAATTTTGCAGAGAATGGGGGGAAAAGACAGTGATATTATCAAAACTGCAAAGAGAAGATGAACTGTGTGCTGTGTTTAGGGTGGAAAAATATATATATATAATTTCCTTTCAGAAAATTTCCAGAGTTGTTCTATACCCCATTGGGAACCTAAGACTCCTACTCTTATAATGTATTTTGGTGATTAGCTCTGTCATTGATATATAATATTGACTAAAACATGACACTAACATCAGCTCATTTAATTAGAGTTAAGAAAGAGCATATTTGAACCAGAGTCAGAGGAGGGGAGTGTGTTTGTCCACAGCCTCGTTTTTTAGACCCTTAACATTACCTTCAAAAGAAGTTCTGCACACAGTCATAAAGATATACTGCAAATGTTGAAAGAAAACTAAGTTCCTCAAACTGCTCTAACTTGCCTGCCATTTTCTGCAACACTATAAATTAATATTTTATCAATATTGTAATTATCTTGTAAATCACCTAATAACATATAGAAATCTGTGAGTTTAGAATGCTAGTTTATTAAATATCAACATTTTAAACACCACTCGAATTTTTAAACTCTAATTTGACGTTTCTTTATTTAAAAAAAAAATATGGGAGCATCAAACTTGTACCGTCCCTGAGTTCTCTCTACTTTAAAGGCCCGAATTAGAATTATGATTTTGGTAACTTCAGATGATTTGTGGTCTCCTTTGCAATGCTGGAATACTAATATTCTAGGCAAACATTTTGCAGCTCTTTTTACTCATTGTTCACATTTCTCATTTCAAACATAATGTTATAAATGCACCTGATTTTGTTTTTTCAGTTGCAAGGGAAGTATTCTACATCTGGAAAGTCTTCCATTTCGGCAGGTGTGCACCATTTGTGTTATAGGAATAAAAATGTTATATGCTTCAAAATAACTCATGCTGGAGGAATTTCAATTTTTAGTTATGGTAGAGAAGACTGTTATAGACAAACCCACCCTCTGAGAAGAACTAAAAAAAATTGGATAGCATATAAATTCTATTGGCTTTAGAAAGCTGGCCAGGCAGTGAGAACCTGAAGAAACCAAATCCCCAGGAGGAGAGAAGTACAAAAGGTGAACCTGATTTTTGACTCTTTTTTACTCAAGGTGCTCCTGTTTATAACTGGCCACTGGGAAGCAGAGAAATCAAGCAGAAAAGGCTAGCTAGGGAGCACAGAAGTGAAGGGTACTTGGGTTAGGGAGCAAAATTAGAGTCTAGAAATTACCAAGGAGGTGGTGCCCTTATAGTCACCTTAAGCTTTCAGGTAGAACCCCTGCAGGGCTACGCCTTAGGAGAAGGCATTAACTAGAAATACTGTGCCGTCACAAGGTTGAAGCCCAATTTAAATCAAGTAAATTAGATGATTAGATAATCATTGAACAGATTAGGGAATTCACCACCATTTTAACAGCCTACCTCCGGCCCCAAACAAAAGTCATCTCTGGAGGATGATAACACTATGCAGATCAACAAATTTTCTCTCAGATTTTTTATGTACAATGTCCAAATTTCAATAAATGTTAATAGGCATGTCAGAAGATAAGACTAAATAACCAAAATCATGAAAATAAATAGAAAATAGAAACATGCACAAGGAGATACAGAGCTGAGGGACTTTAAAATAACTGTGATTAATAGTTTGAAGAAATTAGGTAAAATACAGAGGTTTTTGTATTTTATACTGGAATCTATCCTTAAAATCAAATGGAAATTTTGAAACTGAAAGATAAAATACTGAAACTGAGAGATAAAATAACTAAAATCAAATACCTAGTTACAAATAGGGGGACTATTTGGGGGGGCACTAATAGAAGATTAGACCCAGAAGATGAGAATTAGAATAGTTCAGTAGAAAACATCAGATTGAAGAACAGAGGAGGGAATAGAAGACACAAGAAAAGGTCTAATTTTTTTTTTTTAATGTAAAGGACAAAGGGAAAAGTTCTAACATGTCCATAATTGGTGTTTTAGAAAGAGAGGAGAGAAAGAATTGGGCAGAAAAGATATTTAAAGAGGTAATAAATTTTTGAATTATATAATTTTAAAAAGACATAGACTCAAGAAGCACTATGCACCTCAAACAGGGTAGAAATGAAAAAAATCCACACCTAAAAATTGCTAAAAACCAAACAAATGAAACAACAATCTTAAAATCAGTTTGAGGGGGGAAAATTATTTTTAAAGGAGCAACAATAAGAGTAAAAACAAACTCCTCAACAATGAAACCCAAAGGAAATGAAAGAACACCTTCAAAATTGTGAAAGAAAATAACTGCCAACTTAAAATTCTTTATTCAATTATCTTGAAGGCAATATATAACATTTCCAGACAAACCAAAAATAAGATAATTTGTAACCAGCAGACGTGAACTAAGGAAACTAACAGGAGTTGTTCAAGAAGAGCAAAAGTGTATCCAAGATGGAAGCCAGAACTGCAAGCAGAAAGGAAGGAGCAAAAGGAGTAAACGTGGGATAAATACATTTTGAAGATATTATGGTAACAATAATTATAATGCCTAGTGAGGTTCAAAATATTGGGGGAACCAAAATACATGACAATAATAGAGTAAAACATGAGAAGAAGGTAAATTCAATTAAAGTGTCCTAAAATCCCTGCATCTTCTTGGTGGTGGTAAAAGTACAAATTTATTTTAGACTTTAATCAGTCTAGAATACTCATTGTAATCTCTGGGCTAGCCACTAAAATAATAAAGACATAACATATAATTAACAAGATAAAATAGAAAAAAAAGAAATGATAAAAATATTAATCCAAAAAATGCCCAAAGAAAAGGAAAAGAATGGGTTGACAAGTAGAAAACAGAGAGTCAGTGAGTAACTTTAAAACCCTTAATATAATAATAATGTGTAAATAAGTGAGCAGTCGAAAACAAGTTTTTTAGATCAGATGGAAAAAAGTACATGCAACTCAATGTTGTTTCAAAGAGACACACCTGAAATACAACAACACAAAAAGGCTAAAATAAGAGAATGAAAAATATGTAACATGAAAAAAATTTTTTTAGAAGTTCAGTATAGCTATATATTTATCAGAGATATTAGACAATAAAGTAAGAGACATTGGCAATAAACAATGGGAATTTCATTATGATAAATGCCACAATCTTTCTAAAATATTACAATTCTAAATTTCTTGCACTTAATAATGTAGTTTCAAAATATCTAAAGCAAAATGATGACACAATTAAAAGGAAAATGGACAAATCCATTATCATAGAGAGATTTTTAACAGATGTCTCTTAGTAACTGATAGACCACGCAGACAAAAATTCCATATGGATATAGTAGATTTTTTTAAAATGCCATCAATAAACTTGATCTAATATACATACCCTATATCCAGCAAGAGCAAAATTCACATCAAATGTCAAAGCCAGTTAACTAAGTGATGGGTATAAAGGAAATATCAACAAAGATCTAAAAACTAAAATTATACAGAGTATATTTTCTGACAACAGTACAGTTAGGCTAGAAATCAATAACAAAAAAGATAATATTAAAACTTTCTTATGTTAGAAAAGTTCTTGATATAAGTACTTTTAAATAATTCAAAGGCTTAAAAAAATGAATACAAATGAAAATTAGGAAACTTTTTCTTTGAATGATAATGAAACTTCAACTTGTCAAATCTTTCAGAACACAATTAACACCATACTTAAATGCTTATATTAGGAGTGAAGCTGAAAATAAATTCTCCAAGCATCCATCTCCATAAGTTAAAAGAAAAATAAACCTAGGGAGACCAAATAGAAACAAATAATAAAAATAAAAGCAAAAGTCAATAAAATATTAAACAAACATGCACTGGAGAAAATCAATAAAAAAGTTGGTTTTAAAAAAAAAGTTGGTTTTAAAATTTGATAAATCCCTGAAAGACAGGTCAGGAAAAAAAGAAAGAGGGCACAAAACACGAATATCAAGAATGATTTTATTCAAAGGAGGGATTTCAGTACAGATCCCACAGTTAAGAAAATGGAAACAAGAGGATATCATAACAGCTTTAGAGTAATAATTTCAATGAAACAGTTAAATGGTTTAAAAAGCCATAATTTTCCAAAACTGCCAAAATACCACAAGAAGAAATATAAAATACAAATAGTTTAATATGTAGTAAAGAAATTGAATCTGTAACTAACATCCTTTAAAAACAAATTTCCAAGCCTGGTAGTTTTACTAGTGAATTCCTCCAAACATTTAGAAATAAAAATCAATCTTACATATACTATTCCAGAGAGACAGAAAAAGAGGAAAAATTTCCCAAGTCATATTTTGAGGTCATTGTAACTTTGGTAGCAAATACTGGTAAGAACATTACATTAAAGGACCTAAGGGAGCCCACTCTCTTTTTTATATAGATACAAAACTCTTACAAAATGATAGCAAAGCAAATCCAGTGATATATAAAAATGATAATACAATTATTCCAGGAGGGCAAGCTGGTATAACATGTGAAAATCTATGAATGCAATTCACCACATCAACAGAAGAGAAGAATCATAAGCATCTCAAATAGAGGCAGAAAGATCACTCAATAAAATTCAGCATCCATCTGTGATTTTAGAAAATAAAACCTACGAACTAAGAATAGAAGGATGTTTACAACATTTTATAGCAAACATCATGCTTCAATGGAAAATATTGAAAGCTTTTCTTTTGATATCAGGTATAAGTTAAGGATGACTTCTGACTATTAGAATACTATTCAACATTGCATTCTAATCTAGGATCTATCTTAACCCAGTGTGATGAGGCAAGACAATCAATAGAAGGTATAAGTATTGGAAAAGTAGAAATGAAACTATATTTATTTGCAAGAGCCCTGACTTTATACATAAAAATTCCAGATTTTTTTAGTTCATATAACTGACAAAGGACTCATATCAAATATATATCAATAAGAAAAAGACAGATAATACAATAAATTTAGTATACACAAAATACATGAACAGACAATTTGCAAAAAATTTCCCAATAAATCCACAAAATGTTGGTCACTCTTATTAGTGATTTGGGAAATGCAAATAAAAACTGCAGTGGAGGGCTTCCCTGGTGGCGCAGTGGTTGAGAATCTGCCTGCCGATGCGGGGGACACGGGTTCGTGCCCCGGTCCGGGAAGATCCCACATGCCGCGGAGCGGCTGGGCCCGTGAGCCATGGCCACTGAACCTGTGCGTCCGGAGCCTGTGCTCCGCAACGGGAGAGGCCACAACAGTGAGAGGCCCGCGTACCACAAAAAAAAAAAAAAAAAAAAAATACTGCAATGGAATATCACTAACTATACACCAGATAGCTGAAATTTTTTAAAAAGTTTTAATACAGCATGTTCTTATTAGTTATCTATTTTATACATATTAGTATATATATGTTAATAAACACTCACAATACCAAGTGTTGCAGAGGGTATGGAGTGAATAGAATATTCATATACTACTAGAAGGAGTGGAAACATGGAACAACTAAAGCTTTACTTCTAAAGCTGAGTATATACACATATCTCACGAACTGGCAATTGCATTCCTAGATACACAGCCAACAAAAAATGCGTATGTATGTGTTCCAAAAAATATTACAAGAATGTTTGAGACAGCAGTAGGTATAACAGCCCAAGTCTAAAATCTCCCAGATGTCAATCAAAAATAAAACATATTATCAGAAAAAAGTGGGATGTATAGAATTGCTCTTACCATGAACATGAATGAAGTACTGCTACATGCAAAACCATAGATGAGTTTTGCAGACAATGTATTACTAAAAAGAAGCCAGACACAAAAGAAGTCACTGTGTGATTATGTTCATACAAAATTTAAATACTGGCAAAACTGATATGATATTATAAATCAGGTAGTTGTTACCTCTGGGATAAATGAGAGGAGTAACTGAAAGAAGGGGGACTAATGTGCTATCTCCTGGTCTGGGTGGTTGCTCCCGGTAATTCTGTGGTTGTACTACTGTAATTTGTGCACTTTTCTGTCTGTACATTATACTGAAACAATAAAAGTTTATTTGAAACAATGACCCTCACTGGAAATTCGGTGCTATACTTGATTTAACACTAATTATTTTCACAGTTCTATTATTTCCACATAAGGATTCAGCCAACAGTCTCTTTCTTCCTTGAGGCTTGAGATGGAATGTCCTCTTTTTCCAAATTCCTTGCATGCTGTTATTCATTTTCCTGGATATGATGCTAATACATCCTCTTCCTCACTTTGAAATGTGTTTGGTCAGTGCTTCATCCCACTGAAATAAGTGCCAGAACAATTAGCTCCAAATCCATATTTAGAGCTCATTAAGATAAAATTTGCATGTGGCATTTGTGAGCTTCCAGCTCTTACCTATTAAATCAATGTGCAAAGTACACTTTGGTTGAACTCTGCTGCAGATCTTCAGAATCATCTTAATCACATAAAAAGAATGATTTCCAATATTGGCACCCCATATAAAAATGAGGCTGGTGATGATAAAATGTCAAATATTTAAAGGGCAGGAGAGGGATGTGAAGCACAGAATCTCAGTGTTCGAACATAGGCACTGACACTAGAAACACCTTCCACGTAATCATCCAGTCTCTACCTGTTCATTGACAGCTCTGACATTTAAAGCTATTCATTACTTACAAGCTGAAATGTCTCACTATACCATCTGCCCACATGTTCAATTCCCCCTCTACCACAGAGAAAAACTTAATCCCTTTTCTATACGACAGCACTGTAAGTGCTGATAATACTTGACTTGTCCAGTCTTCTCTTCTCCATGCCTGGAGCTGTGTTCTGTTAAAACAATACACGTGTGGTGTAGCTTTGAGCTCCTCCACCCTCCTGGCCACTCTGCTTTCAATACCCTTCAGTTTAGTTAACTTCCTCCTTCTTCACGGTTTATCCAAAATGGCACCCAATGTCTTCAGTGTACTCTGACCTGTGAAACGATGTCTCTTTGTTATATGGTACTTTCTTTAAGAGCTTCCCACAAGCACATTTTCCACCATCCTGTGGTTTAGACCCAAGAGAAGACTTTGGCGTTGATCTTTGCTAAACTTTACTTTGCTCCAGGCTTTTCATAACTTTTTGGATCCTAAATCTAATCACCACGTCGTCATTCAAGATGTCCAACAGAACATAACTGAAGTTCAAGGCATCTCTCAGCCACCTGAAAGCTTCCAGTTGGGCAACAGTCCATTCATATGTGTCCTTCAGCTAGAGCCATTCTCCAGATATCATACAGCCTAGGATTCCAGAATGTCAATATGACCAGCAGCTACCTTGCTGAATGCCTGGACGAAAACCACATAACCTATGTCTAATGAATATTGTTCATCTTCATTCTGGTAACATGTCCAAGATATCCCTGTCACAGTTTAACTTTCCAGCCACGTGAATTAGCATGTGGACTCTGTACTCACAGTAGAACACAAGGATTTGGAAATTCATCTGCGTTCCAGTTCCTCCCTTTCACCTAGTTAACTGAGTATCCTCAGAAAAAAACACATAGACTCTCTGAGCCTCATTTTGCTAATTAAGACAATAGGCTAATTGCCTAGGCCTCTGCTGGAGAATTTTGCTTTGATTTGTTTTATGATGTGCATGAACTTTGTCTAAAGCAGCATTTTCCCTGTAAATTATTCCATGAATTGCAAACTCCACATACAGAATATTCTGAAACAGAGACTATCAGACATCCCCATGAGTGCAAAGGCCCAAGGTTTTTACTATTTAATGCACTCAGACACTATATTTAGTTATTAAAAAAAAAGTTGTCACCTGTAAAGAAGTACTGTTATACAGGAAGGTAATGATGATTGACAACAACCATAGGATGACAATGATGGTGATGATGATGTCTTGATATTCAAACTGTGGCTCCCACCCTGAAGTCTACACCATATAATACTTCTGTTGTTGGAATAACTAATAACACTCACCTGGCTTCTCATAGTATGAGGAGTTCTATTTATATGCATGTCAGGATATTATAAGGCATTTCAGGGCAGTTGCTAGGGTGACAAATGAATTATATGAGGAAACATAAATGTACCTCAAGTCTGTACTTCCTCTCAGCAAGGGACTAGATTCAAGGTCTATGTAATTCCTAGGAAACAAGCTTCATGGTGCCATTTTTAAAACAGAACTTGTTTTTCTAGAAGCAGAGCATCAGCCCTTGCACTGTAGGAGACTGCCCTCCTATAAATAGATAAGAAATCTAATGGTATTTTGACTGAGGCAGGAAGTCTTAGAACATTGGGGAAGAATTTCAGTTTTCAATGTATTTATTCACCAATAAATTTCACACACACACACACACACACACACACACACACACACACCCCCCAAATAGATCTAGTAACTGGATCACCAGAAACCTTTATTCTAGGCTAAGCCAGGCCAGCACCTAATCTGAGCTTCATACCTCCCCACCCTGTTTACAGAAATAGTCTTGAGCTTTTTCTCTTGATCTTAACCTTAACTTCTTGCCTCATCATCCATTTCTATGTACACCCAGCTCCCAACTGTTTGGCTTTGTCTTCCCCTTAGTGGATCTGTGCTTGCCCCTGGTACCTTAAGGTAGATTTGGCTTTTTCAGTTCCAGGAAGCCTCCCTACCTGATTGAGCCCTACCCTGGAACTCATCAGTGATGGTTTCCTTGGTTACCTAACACTCACTCCTCAAGTGAGAGGTTGAGAGAGTTTACTTGAGAATGGCTAGCTCTTGCCAGAGAAGTTTAAGAGACAATTGCAATAGACCTTTCTTTTAGCAGCCCCCAAAGTTTCATTCTCGTTGAAAAAAAATCTCCCCAGGTTTTCTGTTTACTTAACATTTTGGTCTTGGTTCTCTATTTAGGTCACCGTGTCTCCAGAGTACATTTTTTTCTTGAAGGATAAATTTATTAATTTATTCAATGAATACTTATTGTACCAAGCACTGTACTTAACAGCATAGCTCCAGAAGCTGCATGTTAGTTTGATTCCTGCCTTTGCTGGGGAACCTGTCATCTGCTTGTGCAACATCACTTATGGGCCTCGTCACATGGGCCAGCACTCTGCTAGAGAGTGTCTCTTTGTCTTTGAATTCCTTCACCTGGGAATACAAATCTTCCCATTCACACACTCTCTCTCATTTGCTATCATCCCCAACTTGTTCACCAAAAGCTTAATTTCTCTACCATAATAAACTCATTTGTTTAATCCAATATCCATATGTCATGTACAGTTCAACAGAAGATGAGATCCATGAAATTAGGGACTGTGATTTATCTACATCCAATTGACCAAAACTTAGCACAACAGTACAAAACACATTGTATACACTCAATAAATGATTGCTTGGTGAGTGGATGGGTTGATGGATGGATGGGTGGTTGCTTAGCATGTGCCAAGCAGATACTAAGAATTTTATATAAAATAAATAAACCCTGGGGATGTAATGTTCATCATGGTGGAAATAGTTAATACTGTATTGTATATTTGAAAGTTGCTGAGAGTAAATCTTAAAAGTTCTCAAGAAAAAAAAAACTTGTAACTATGTGCAGGGTTGGATGTTAAACTAGACTTATTATGGTGATCATTTCACAATATACACAAATATCAAATCATTATGTGGTATACCTGAAACTAATATGTTATATGTCAATTATATCTCAATTAAAACTAATCAATAATTATATTATCCCCATAGCAATTGTAGGGAGTAGGAATCATTAGTCTCATTTTACAGATGGAAAAAAACTCAGAAATATTTTGATAACTTTCCCAAGATTATTGTTAACAGTAATACTGTTATTTTGTTTATTAAGGTATAGTTGATTTTCACTATTATATTAGTTTTAGTTGTACAATATAGTTATTCAAAATTTTTATAAATTATACTCCATTTGTAGTTATTATAAAATATTGGCTGTACAATATACCCTAGTAGATTATTTATTTTATACATAGTAGTTTGCATCTCTTAACCCTCTACCTTTCCCCTCCCCCTTCCCTCTCCCCACTGGTAACCACTAGTTTGTTCTCTATATCTGTTAATCTTTTTTGTCATATTCACTCATTTCTTTTATTTTTTGTATTCCACATATAGGTGATATTATACAGTATTTGTCTTTGTCTGTCTGACTTATTTCACTAAATATAATATCCTCCAGGTCCATCTGTGTTGTTGCAAATGGCAAATTTTCATTCTTTTTTATGACTGAGTAATATTCCATTGTATATATAAACCACGTCTTCTTTATCCATTCATCTGCTGATGGACACTTAGGTTGCTTCCATATCTTGGCTATTGTAAAAAATGCTTGTATGAACACTGGGATGAATATATCTTTTTGAGTTGGTGTCTTCATTTTCTTTGGGTATATACCCAGGACAGCAATATTGTTATTACTTGGTATCATGTTAGTCAGAGTTGCATTAATGATTAATCATGATTAGTAATCCTGTTAGCTAGCATCTATTGGATATTTATGCCTTCAATAAGTATTTTCTTCACATTATCTTATATAGTCCTCAGATAACTTTAGAATAGTGCTATTATTATGTCTATTATATATTTGTTTGTTTGTTTGTTTGTTTTGCGGTACGCGGGCCTCTCACTGTTGTGGCCTCTCTCTTTGCGGAGCACAGGCTCCCAACGCGCAGGCTCAGTGGCCATGGCTCACGGGCCCAGCTGCTCCACGGCATGTGGGATCTTCCCGGACTGGGGCACGAACCTGTGTCCCCTGCATCAGCAGGCAGACTCTCAACCACTGCGCCACCAGGGAAGCCCTATTATATGTATTTTTTAATGCCACATCCAAAAGTGTCCTATAGGTGCATGACACTCTGAATGAAAGATGTGAAAGCTACCTTTTCACTTATTCACACTTCTTTCTCCATGGCCAACACAGGAGGTAAAGCATACAAAGAACCCCTGCTTCTGCTTTTCTAGGAACAATATTGCCCAAAGCAAATAAAATCAGTAGATATCTACAGTTGCTCCTTCAGTTCTTCAATACTAGAAAGATAGTCATCTGGACCACTAAATTGTCATCACTAAATTAGTTTGAATTTATCTCCCAGTAGGGATAGCAGTCAGGATAGGACCACAAGGTTTTGAAAAGCTATGATAGTATTAAAAAATACATATATTTCTCTTACACGCCATCTCAGACAATTAAATAGCTAGTTAAATGTGGTGTTTTTGTGATGAGGACACAACTATGAATCAAGTTCATCTAATATCATCATTCCTAATTTTATTTATTTTTATTAAAAATTTTTACTGAGGTATAGATGACATATAACTAATTGTTATGTTAGTGTCAGGTATACAACATAATGATTTGTTATTTATATATACTGAAAAATGGTTACCACAATAAGTCTAGTGAACATCTGTCCCCTTAAATAGATACATTTTTTTCCCTTGTGATGAGGTCTTTAAAGATTTACTCTTAGACACTTCCAAATATGCAATACAGTATTATCAACTATGGTGATCCATTATTCTTATATCAACTTTCCCAATAGAGACTGATAGCTTTCACAGGATTTCTTCACTTTTTAAAAATCTTAATTCTCTCTTCTCTTCCACCTGAATCATTTCTAAATTTCTATCCTCCGGGTCACTTATTCTCTCTTGCGTCAGATCTACTGATGCTTTCTAATGCATTCTTCATCTCATTCATTGAGTTCTTCAGCTCCAGAATTTCTGTTTGGTTCTTTTTAATAATTCCAATCTCTTCGGTAAAGTACTCCCTCTGTTCATTAATTTTATTCCTGAGTTCATTAACTTGTCTTTCCGAGTTTTCCTGTAGCTTGTTGAATTTCTTCATAACAGCTATTTTGAACTTTTATCAGTTAAGTTGCAATACTTCATGCATTTGAATTTTACCGCTGGAGAATTGCCATTTTCTTTTCGTGATACCGTATTAACGTGATTTTTCATAGTGGTTGATGAAATGTGCCTCTTCTGTTGCATATGAAATATCAGATACCTTTCTTATTTACGGAAGGAAGACTTTGTTTACTTTGATTCTGACAGTTCAACAATCTAGCAATTGGAAACTTTTCTTTTGCTTTCCAGAAGATGGTGCTATAACACAGGGTTTTGGTTTGTTTTACTGAACAGACTCTCCATGCTACACACTTTCACTTTCCACCTCCTCTGCCAGAGAGGTCGCCCCTGCCACCACCACAATCCCAGCGAGTGGCAGTGTCGGCCTGGGTTGTGAGGCTCCCCTGGCCTGTTCCTCCTTTTCCTCTGCCTCCAAACTCATCTCCATCCTGTTCTGATGGCTTGCTGAGTTCTCCTGTCAGGTGGGCTGCACCTCTACAACTTCTCTATCTCCCATGAGTGCCCAGTTTTGCACTCTCCAGATTACCTTCTTCCCTTTGGTAGCAAGTGGGGCTGGGCAGGCTGTGACTCCCTTGGATCCACATCCTCCTCTGAGGTCCTATCCACTTCCTATCTACTTCTCACAGGTGGAAAGATGGCTTTCCCGGGTGTCCTGGTGTACTGTGCAGAGGCACTTTTGATGGGTTATGGATGTCTGGTTAGTTGTGAATCAAAAAGAAGAGAAAAAGGGAATGACTTGCCACCACTATGTCCACATCACTCTCCTCAAAAACTTTGCTTTAAATAAGAGTGGCCCTAGGATAGCTATAGAAAATTATATTTCTTTTCTATTTATTAAATATTTCACCTTTTTGAAAATATAAATCTAAATGATATATCTTGGTCCTGGTCAGCCTTTATCCTGATGTGGTAATGCTGCAAGGATGGCTGTTTGCCACCTCTAGTGAGACTTGTGAAAAATGATTCTCATCATGTCATGTCTCTGGCTGCAGCCCAGGACACAGCTCTTCAGTGGCACAGGCTTGTCTCCAACCAGCTGATGCTGCATCACAACCATGTAGATATACAGAGAATCAAACCTCCTGTAGCTATGGTGCCAATAGACTGGAATATCTGTGGGTACATCCTGTAACAGGGCCAGTGTCACAATAGTGACCCTTGCAGGTTTTAGGTTCTCCACTGGACAGGCTCACAACAAAGTTTAATTTGAGTTGACTTTTATCTATACTGATGCACTCATTATCTTTGGTAACACATTGTTATTCACCACTCTGTGTCCTAGTTTGAATAAGCATCTTCAGGAAGCATATATCTTTTTTTTTTTTTTAATTTTTGGCTGCGTTGGGTCTTCATTGCTGCGCGCGGGCTTTCTCTAGTTGCAGTGAGTAGGAACTACTCTTCGTTGTGGTGCGCGGTCTTCTCATTGTGGTGGCTTCTCTTGTTGCGGAGCACAGGCTCTAGGTGCACCAGCTTCAGTAGTTGTGGCTCGCGGGCTGTAGAGCACAGGCTCAGTAGTTGTGGCGCATGGGCTTAGTTGCTCCGCAGCATGCGGGATCTTCCTGGACCAGGGCTCAAACCCGTGTTCCCTGCGTTGGCAGGAGGATTCTTAACCACTGCAGCATCAGGGAAGCCCATGTATATCATTTTATGGGATGCTTTAGGCAGGGGTCAGCAAACTTTTTCTGTAGATGGCCAGATAGTACATATTTTAGGCTGTGCAGGCCATATGAGCTCTGCCACAACTACTCAAATGTGCCCTTATAAGTCAAAAGCAGTCATAGACAATAAACCAATGACTGTGGTCCAATAAAACTGAATTTATAAAAACAGACGGCAGGTCAGATTTGGCATGTGGGCCATATTTTGTGGCCTTCAGCTATTAACAGAAACAATTGTAGTTAGATGCAGGGTTCTAGAGCAAACTTGAAGCAGTTCTGAAGAGCATGATATAAAATCCATTTTGATCCATCTTCAGACTGCTAAAGGTTTCAAATCGTTGGAATCTTGATCCAATTGTTAAACATTCTGAGCCACCTCAGACATTTTACTAAAGCACTGCCACTCTTACTTCTTGCCCAGGAAAATTGTGTGCGAACAGGTGTAGACCTTCTGAAATTTATCTGGTTCCTTTTTTCTTTCCTCTGCATTATCTTTGAGCATAGAAAATGGGCAGAACCTCTAGTTTAAAAATTTTGCCAAAATAAACATCTGATCTGGATACTTCTCCTAACACTTTTCAAATTGCTCTTTCAACTTAAGGGCTCTCATCTGTTCAGTTGGTACATAGTGGGCTTCATGACTATTCTCTTGCCAGCCATGGTGCAAAAAATCTCCCAGGCCTCTCAGGAATTAGCCTGAGTGACGGCAAATTGCAGTATGAGTGCCTGTAGCCAGTTATAACCTTGAAGGACACTTGCTCTGAAATGAGTTCTAAGCTGTAAACTCACCCATTTTAAATTTTAGGGTCTTGTTAAGTCAGTCAACTATTCCTACCGTAACTGAGTCATCACAAACAAAATTGTCTCATTATATATAGGATTTTAGAAACTCACACATTAAGAGATTTTGAAATTTATTCCCTGGTCAATTTCCCATCCCTTTCCTTAAAATGTTCCAAAATAAAACTGACCCCCATTTTGGCTGCTCGTTCCCCCCCTCCCCAAAAGAGTAAATCTCTTTTAAAAGTGTCTGTGCCACGGTAATTTTAGAGAACTTCGTCATAAAAAAAAAAATCACCTTTATTCACATAAGCAGTCTAGGCAGAAAGCATGTATTTATCACATCAGAGAGAGTTCTTTCAGATAAGACCTATCTTGAGGCATAGGTTCGGACAAGTATCTAACTTTTGGTAGGCGGCTCATTGGGAACACACACGCTGACCCAGCCCTGCTTTAACGATCTTACAGCACACTCCCATAACATTTGCAGAAGCATCCTACTGCAGCATAAAACTGTGGCAAACTCCTGTATGAGTTTTTTATCATATAAACAGTTCAGAGTTGCTGTCATAAAATTAACAATTTCCCTAATAAAACACAACATCTGCATTTTATATCCACCATGGGTTATGAGCCCCAGCAGATCAGAGAGTTTGAGTTTGCCTTTTCCTCCTCACTAGGTACCAGGTACAGGAAAGCTATTCTGAGTTCCAGATTATATTGATTATAAAGCTATCCACCAGAAGACATTTAGAAATAACCCTCCCTACGAGACCTTTCACATCAATTGCCTGGCTGATCTTAGGAAGGAATTGTGAGCAACAGATGGTGGAGGCTGATGGTCCATTTGCATTGGCAAACACATCCAGGCTCTCATTTTCTTGGTCAGCCATAAAGCCTTAACATGGAGAAGGAAATAACATGAAATAAAATGAATTCTATGGAATACAAAGTCCATCCAATTAATACTAAAACCCAGCTGGACTGGGGTTTCCAACCCCTCCTTGGTCTTTAGCTTCTGAAATACAGAGCAAACACCAGCTTTGTTGATAGTGACAGTGCCCCAGAGAATAACTTTTTTTGCATAGCGTCAGAGCCAACCTCTGCAAACCATGTCAGCCTACTTTTCCCTCTGCAGTGAATTCTGGGAGACTCTTCTTTCAGTCTCTTAGACCACTAATCTGTTCTTTACTCATATCAGCTTTGCAATTCAATTCATCTACTGTTTTCTTTTTAATTTCCAAGGACTCTGTCTCAATTTATAACATCTATGAATTCTCTTTTGTTAATGTTTTGTTTGTTTGTTTGTTTCCCCCATTAACTCTGCTTCCTTGAATATTTCCGTTGTCTTCATTTTATCAGTGCCTCTGTTTCACACTATTAGCCTTCTTGAAATTTTGAAGATTTAGAACTCTATGCTCGTATTTTGAGTTGAGGGTTTAGACGTAAAACACTGTTGGTCACGAGTCTATTTTCATTCCCCAAAGAGAGTTCTCATTCCCCTGCTGTGGCTAGAAGTCCTGATCATGGACTAGTGGTGTTTGTTGAGAGGAGGGGCTGGGGATGAGGTTGGGTAGAGTGGGCAGGTCAAGTGAGTAGAGTGGCGCTCTCCATTCTTCTTGTCAACCAAATGTTTCTCTGGGAATCTCTATGTCAGAACTTTCTCTACAGCAGTTCCTGCCTTGGCTTTAATCTAGGGGTAAAACCTGGTGTCTACTGCTCCTTTTCCATTTTTAATTCCCAGCTGTCACCCAAAGGTAGAGCCTTATCTCCACCTCTGCTCTGCCTCTTGGTCCAGCCCAGGCTCCCCAGGGATTTCGCTGGCAGGCAGTGTAAGTGGAGAAGCAGCAGCGCCCAACTAGCTCAGCTATTTTGAAGGAAGACCTTTAATGAATTTACCCCAATGGTTGCCTTGTTTGCATTTGTTGACTCTGACTTTAAAATTTCTCTGGATCTCTTTGGAGAGGAAAGAATCCCATCTGAGATACTTTTCTCCAGCCTGTATTTTGGGTTGTACTCTTTTAGCTCTGAGTCATAATTGCAATACCTCAGGACTTCTGCTCTACTGATAGCAGACTTTCATTTTTTTTCCCATCACTGTTGGAAATTATATCTTTTAAAATACATGTTTCAGATCTGTCAATGAACTTTGGGACAGAAGAGGAAAGAGGTGCAAGTGCTGAATCCTTCAACTTACAGCAGTAGTTTGAAGAGGTTATTTAACCTTGTTAACAAGAGGCAAATCTTGGTAAAGATGTATGGGTTTGCTTTATCATTTACTCTCTGCCTGTCTCTTTCTGTGTGTGTGTGTGTTTTTATGTGTATGTATGTGTATACATATATTTATATTTTTCCAAGCCTTAAATGATCTTTTAAAGTATTATGATCAATTTTATAGATGAAAAATTCTGTTGAAGCTTAAGAACAATTAACTTGATATAATTTCAAACAATAGGTATCTTTGTACTACACCTGATCTAGTTCATCATTTTATCTAATTTTTTATACTTTCAAGTGATTTACCCCATCTAGACTTTGAACTGTGTCATTTCAGGATAATCGTTTATTCATCTCTGTCACTAGTGCCTAGTAGTGGCTGACATATACAGTAGGCACTCAATGCATGTTTGCTAAAATCAGTTGAAGTGAAAGAACCAGGACTCTAATCCAAGTTTGTCTGACTTCAGAGTATACATTGTTTTCACCACATTCTCCATCAGAGCTGACAACTGCTCTAATTCTTTAGAGTTAAGACATCACTCCCTCCCAATGCAATGTAAGGAAACTGCATACTCTTGCAATCCCCTTCCTCTAGCTTGACGCATTTCCCCAAGTGATCATTTGCGTATTCAGTAACTATTCTCCACAGAAGTCTCTAGCAATGAGTTTTAGAGACTAGAACCCTAGAGAAGACCAGCAACATGTCTCCGTTTTGCTTTTTCTAGTTGCTTCCCTGGTGATCCACAAACTTAGGATAAAATACAAGTTGGAAAATTAACCAGATGTGAAAATAAAATATAACGTCAGGAGTAACAGCTTTGGAGACAAACAGAAGCAATCAATTAAAGCTGAGGCTGCACCAGTGCTGGAATTCAACAGTGTCTGATCATGATTAGCAAACAGCACTTAAAGCGTATCAGTTCACATAGATCCATTTGGGCTAGTGCTTTTGATTTGGTTTAAGAAGAGAAAGGAGGCTGTACATGCAGGTTTACATGAATACATATAGGTTTAAAAAGGGCTAATGGAAGCAACTTCAAGTATCTTCCCAAGACTGAGTCCATGGGCTCAGTTCTAAGTCTTACAGAGGCTAAAAGATCGCTTTTTACGAGGAACACTTTCAGACTTTCAGGCATGAGTAGGGTAACTTGGATTTCCAGACCATAGATGAAGTGCAACACAGAGTGAGTACAATAATGAGCATGGTCCTTGTTTCTGCTCAGAACCCATTAACTATCATGATTCTAGTCCTGTGAATTAGTGCATTGATGATGGGGGCCACAGAGTAGTAACAGGACACCCATGGAGACCAGGAGGTCCAGCAGGAGGTGGTGTAAGCCCATTGGAAACTTGTGAAGAAAAACAGCAGTACCTAGACCACATTTGTAATAATTGTGAGACAAATGACATACCTTGTAGGAATCCCTCAGAACTTTTGTGGGAGGCGGGGGCTGCAGAAATCGACTTCACAGGGGACCAAGAAATAAGTTAATAAGCCAAAATAATTTGAGAATTAATATGAACATGACATCACTTTTACCCACAGCTCTTGGGATCTATGAAGATTCTGATTTTATTTCCTTTATTTTTAACCATTTCCTTAATTCCTAATATCATGTATGTTTAGGCATACTATCATAGCTTATTTAATAAAATAGTCTCTGAAATCTCACTGCCCAGTCTGGATACCCAGTTTTGTCATTTGCTAGCTGTGTTACTGCCCTACATTTACTCCTTAACCTTTGTGTGCTCACTATACACATCTGCAAAATAGTACCTCCTTCAAAGCATCATTGTGAGTATTAAATGAAATAATGGATTCAAACATAGCATAGGGCTCAGCCTCCTATAAGCATTAGTTCATGTTAGCTGTGTGGTTATTGTCATTAGTATCATCATCATCATTGTTATTATTGAGTTCATCTTCATTTGGGGCATTAGACCTACTCATCTCACTGTAATTTTCATTTTCTCAGCATGTTTTTTTTTTTTCATCATAGACTTCTTGGCTTTCTGAATAGTCATCTGCATGCAACGACTTGACTCTTGCTGCGAATTTTCCCTTTTCCTTTCAGCGGATAGTGGTGTTTGTTGACTTATTTATTCCTTCATTATTCACTAAATCACTTAGTCAACCACTGTTTAGTATGCCTACTGTATGTTAAGCAGAATTCTAGGAACTACGCATATGGCACGGGAATCATTCATTCAGCATTAAGCTGCCCTCAGGGAGCTTATATTATCATGGAGGAGATAGACAATAAGATAAATAAATATGTAATGTAATGTCAGGTCAAGGCAAGGGCTATGAAGAAAAATAAAGTAGAGCAAATGAAGAGAGTGACAGGTAATGTAAGTTAAAATAGAGAAATCAGGAAAGGTACCTCTTTATAACAGAGCATGAGGCTGTTCAAGCTCAAGGACACTGATTAAAGCAATATTCTTGGAGGTAAGCAATTAAGAGGAGTCTCCTTGATAGCAACAAGGAAAATGGTAAAGCATCTAGAAGTATAACAGAGAGAACCAGAGAAGAAGATAGCTAAGAAGAGCTCTCCTGGGGTAAATCAAAGGCTACCTCTGCAAAGGGGCCCAACTCTAATTGAATCAGACTGTGGAGCAATTTATGACCCAAGGTGTTGTCAAAAACAATAGAGAAATCAGCCGGCAAATAGTGGAGGCTAACAGCTTGGTGTGATAACCTGCCTGAAGCTTACCAGGGTGTTCAGGGAAAGAAACAGTCAAAGAGAACCAGCTAAAGCCATATTCATTCCTGGGGAAGGAGGTCAGTGAAACTATGCACATGCCCAAGGCTGCACCCTTTAGGGAGTGACATCTGAGCATGCATACTACATGGGAAATAGACTTCACTGAACTAGCCCAGCCATGTCACTAAATTAATAATCAAGCAAAAAAGCAAGCAAACAATAAGAATACCAAAGAAAATAGGGAGGAGACAGATTTGTATTCATGTTTGCAACAATATATTATTGAAAATGTCTGGTTTTCAACAAAAAAGGATAAGACAAAAATAAACAGGAAAGTGTTGCCCGGAAAGAGAAAAAAAGAGTAGACAACAGAAATTGCCTTTGAGGGCTTCAAAGCAGCCATTATAAACATCAGAGCTAAAAGAAGCATGTTATAGAAGTAAAAAAAAAAAATGATGACAATGTCTCACCAAATAGAGAATATCAATGGAAATTCTGGAGTTGAAAAGTACAATAACTGAAATTAAAATTCACTGAATTGGTTCAACAGATTTGAGCTGGCAGAAGAAAGAATTAGCAAACACAAAGATAAATTGATAGAGGCTATGTAACCTGAAGAATGGAAGGAAAGAAGACAAAAACTATAGTCAGCCCTTTGTATCTTCGGGTTCCACATCCTCAGATTTAACAACCACATATCAAATTTCAAAGCTGGTTGAATCTGCATATGCAGAACCCCCAGATACGGAGGGCTGACTCTATTCCACCATTCTATATAAGAGATTTGAACATTACTGGATTTTGGTATCTGCAGGGGTTCTGGAACCAATCCCCTGCAGCTACCATGTTAGTCTCAATACATATAGAAAAAGCATTTAACAATATTCAACATGCTTTCATGAAAAAAAATTTAACTAGAAATAGAAGGTATTTCCTCTCTCTGATAAAAGGCATCTACAAAAGTCTCACAGCTAATATACTTAATGGTGAAGCTGAAGACTTTCCCTTTAAGGTCAGGAACAAAATATGGATGACCACTCTCATCACCTGTATTCAACATTGTACCGGAGGTTCTAGACTGAGCAATTAGACAAGAAAGAGAACTAAAAGACATACAGATTACAAAGAAAGAAGTAAAACCATCTCTAGTTTCAAGTGGCATTATATTTTATGTAGAAAATCCTAAGGAATCACTAATTAATGAGTTAAGCAAGGTTACAGAATATAAGATCAACCTATAAAAATCAGTTGTATTTCAATAGCAGCAATGAATAATCTGAGAATGAAATTTTTTAAAAAAAATTTTACTTAATAGCATCAAAAAGAATAAAAGAATAAAATACTTAGATGTAAAATTAACAAAAGAATTGCAAAACTTGTACTGCCAAAACTACAAACCATCATTGAAAGAAATTAGAAGAAAACTAATAAAATGTAAATATGTTCATGGATCAGAGACCTAGTATTGTTAAGATGATAATACTCCCCAAATTGATCTATGGAGTCAATGTCATCTTTATCAAAATCCCAGCTGGCTTCTTTGCAGAAAAGTCATCACGGGACTGTGGAGTAGAGAACAGATGGAGAAGGCAAGAGTGGAGGTGGGAAACCCAGTTTACAGGTAATGCCACTCATCCAAGTGAAAGATGTTGATAGTCTGTATTAAGCTTAGGGTGGTGAGGGACTTCCCTGGTGGTCCAGCGGTTAAGACTCCACGCTTAAAATGCAGGGGCCGCAGTTTCGATCGCTAGTCGGGGAACCAAGGTCCCACATGCCGCAGGGCACAGCCAAAAAAAGAAAGCTTACGGTGGTGGAGATAGAGAAATGTGACTAGATTACCCACATATTTGTGGGTAAAATATGAAAAAATACGAAAGTAAACATAGGGATAAATAACATGTCTGTAAATGTATATGATCTTGGAATAATTTCCTCTAATGAGCCCTTCAGAGAATAACTGCCAGATAAATCTAAATAAATAATGAGAATCTGCTCATTGACTAAGATGCAATGTTATTCTTCAGTGAGTGTTCTGCAGAAAAAGCAACATCTTTCTTGATTGTTCTTGGCAACTTCTCAGAAATTCTCATTTAATTGTTTTATTGTGGAGCAGGAAATCTTGCTGTATCTTTTAAAACCTGAAATCTTGCTGTATCTTTTAAAACCTCCTTCCCCAACTCAAAGCCTCTGGCAGAGAATTAGGGGGTGGGACACAGCACAGGTTCTCAGGATTCCTAATAAAAATAGAAAGCCATTAATTTCATAATAGATGTTTAAAGCTATTACATTATTAGCTTAAATGAAGGTCTGAACTTTTTTTCTAATTTCCATTTTATTGAGACATAATTGACGTATAAAGTTGTAAGATAAATTGTACATCATAGTGATTTGATATATGTATACACTGTGAAAGGATTCTCCTCATCTAGTTAATTAACACATCCGTATCCATCACCTCACATATTTATCTTTTCTTTTTTGGGGGGTAAACGTTTAAGTTCTACTCTCTTAGCAAATTTCAATTATACAATACAGTTTTATTAACTATAGTCTGAACTTTTAAGCAATTTTTTTCTATCTCTCATCTTCAAGATACTACAACAGATAGCAAGCAAGAGACAAATACAAAAGTTGTGGTTTTCTTGTAAATATGAGTTCATTCTCAGGTTGCTAAATCAAAGGGATTAAACCTACTGATGTCTATTTAATCATTTAACTAAGTAACAGGATATTTTACTTTTAGCCTTGTAGTCTATACTTCAGGTATCAGCTTTAGCTCCATCAGCAAAATTCATCCTTTTAATTTATGACTTTCATTCTAATTACTAATTTCTTTACACAATGTGTTTAACTGCATTTTTGTACCTGGGATTATCTCATTTGAAACTCATTTTATCAAATATTTTAACATCTAATTTTGTGTGTGCTTTCAGAATTAGATAGCCTAGAGGGAAAATGCTTTGCTGAGCCAACGATAAAAATACTATTTTAAAAATTCTATACTAGCAGATGCAGTTGACATGGCTTTTTAGAATTTTTAATTGACTATGGTACCCCTAGGACTTTATATTCATTGAAGTCAAAGCCCATGTTTTAGTTACCTTGTTATTAGGAGGTAGTGCATTGTTCTGCTTTGTTTTGTACACATAGTTCTGCTAAATAGGTGCTGAATTCAATACTAATATCAAAACTAATGTATTTTTATATTTAGCATTTATGCTGTAACAATATTAAAATGTAAGAGTTTTTAATGTGATAAGCTCTGCAAAGTATTTGTAGAAATTTCAGGATCTGAAAATCAGATATCTTTAGGACAGATAAATTTTTGTTCTAATAAGAGTATAATTTAATTCTAGGTAAGTAAAAATCAGGGAAAGGGATGATTAATAAAGTTAAGGAAAGAAAAGATCAAGTAGTTACAGGAAACCATCTGTGGAAATGTTTTTAAATCAAGTACATTATATATAATGGTAATATATACCCATTTACACAGACTCCAGACATAACCAAGCAAGTATGACAGGCCATTATGCTGGCTGTAATGAGACTCCACCTATTCAGATAATCATCCTTTTGCTTAAATCACACTACATATCTTTCCTTGACAACAAAATTAGGTTAGAGGGGAAAGAGAACATTAACAGTTACTATGTGCTGACCATGGGGCTTGGTCCCAGTTTCATAAATTGATTTCAGACATTAGAGCACCAAAAACTCCAGTGTTTTTTCTCAGTGATACTACCTGTAATTAAGTAATAGCAAAACAGAGAAAAAACAAAAAAACAAAAAAAAAAACAGAGAACTCCAAAGATTCCAGGCCAAATTATTACCACAAATAAAAAATAAAACATCCGGGGCTTCCCTGGTGGCGCAGTGGTTGCGCGTCCACCTGCCGATGCAGGGGAACCGGGTTCGCGCCCTGGTTTGGG
>NC_041218.1:41302286-41340177 GCF_002837175.3 Physeter macrocephalus
GGGAGAGGCCACAACAGAGGAAAGCCCGCATACCACAAAAAAAAAAAAATTAAAAAAAAAAAAAAAAAAACAAATAAAACATCCAGATTTATAGCAGAAAACTGACTGAGATAGTGGTACAAAGAAACAGAGATGATAAATGTTAATAATTACCCACAAATACTGCAACTACTACTGTTTGTGCACTCCATAGCACAGTGTGTGCACAGAGCCCTTAATTTTCCAACCTGGTAGTATTTCAAGGAGGTATTTTTGTTGCATGTTCTCATCTTAATATTCCCCTGTGCAAAATGGTTAAGCTTTGGATGCAGCTCTGTGAATTCAGTGAGTCAACATTTCCAATGTGATTTGGTCTCAGAGAAGCAGGTATTGCAGAATATGATAAGCTACACTGTAGATATAGACACATAATGGATGGGTGCATGAATATTTAGACAGATAGAAGCCACCATTTCTTGAGTACTTCCTATGCATCAGACACTGCACTAAGTACTTTACATAATTACTCCTCACAATAGAACTATTTCCCCATTTACTTTGTTATAAAGCAGAAACTAACACACCATTGTAAAGCAATTATACTCCAATAAACATGTTTAAAAAAACCCTATTTCCCCATTTAAAAAGTGTTCAAACAGCAAGGTTTATTATTGTATCAAGGTTAAATGAGGGCAGACTAGGAATCCAACCCAGGCTTGTCTGTTTCTAAACCATGTGGTTTATAAAAATCATTACACCATGCTCTGTCTTATAATTAACAATTGTGTAGGAAATGTTTACTGGGTGCCAGTGTGTTTACCCTTTGATTACATGGTATGTGTTTCAAATACATGAGCTCATCTCAGCTGAGGATTATTTTACACATGAGGCTCAGAAAAGCCAAATATTAAGTCGTCTAATGACTACTAAACCATTGGAGTCCTTTGTTTAGCGTCCAAATTCAATCACTTGGAAAATATGTCTTTCCTCTTAAGCGTTTCTGTAATCAGTGCTTAGGAAGGAAGAAGCAATATCTTTTGTTTTTAACTTTTAGATGAGGCAACTGAATCACAAAGAATTCAGTGACTTGCAAAGTCTCCTTTGCCAGTCAGTGGTAAAGTCAAAATTACAGCTCCTGTATCTGAATCATGCTGTTTCTCTGGACTACTCCTCACCTGAAAAGGCTACAATCAGCCTTTGTTATTCCACTGCCCATGAAGCTCCTATGACTTTCACCTTGCTTTTGTCCTCTTGGTGGTCTCCAGGGAGACCAGGAGGATGCTGCCTGGAGAAATAAGTGCCTCGCTTCTAATATACAATAAGACCTTGATGGGTCTTTTGGCAGTGTGAGTTTTTTCTATGTGTGGGGCATGTGTGTGTCTTTTGTTTTTAATAAAAGACACTTTGGAGGGATAATATGCTGGCTGGACTTCAGTTTTAAAAATAAGTTTTTCAGCTTGTAATCTAAATGACTCACCAAAGGTATGAAAACCTAATAAAAAATTGATGATAAAGGACTCATAAGCAGCACCTGGCCTGTATATACATGTGAGGCCCCAAGGGGAGAACCAAAGCTTTGCAAAGCAAGATCTACCAAAAATTCAGCCTCTTCTGCAAACAGAAGTGCCGATACTGTAAGAACACAAAGACCTGCTTCCTGACTGGCCTTGGTAGAGGAGGACATGCATTCTTATTACCATGACACTGGTTAATGTGGGCTGTTAGCTCTTACAGGGGGCAAGGTAAGGGCCAAGCCCTGTACTGAGCCAAATGGCCAGTATGGGCAAGAAAGACAGAACAGCTAAGGAAACTTACACAATCCTTGTTCCTAGGAGGTTTAGTAAAAATAGCACATATTTAAGCAGGTAACCTGAATTAGTTACCTTTCTTGATCAGTAAAATTTTGGTAAAAATAATAACAACTACAATGATAACCTTACTGGGCTGTTGGGAAAATTTAAAGAAACTATATGTGTATGTGTATGTATTTTATATACATAAATATTTTACAAATACTATATACATATAAAGCATTTAACAGTATTTATGCATTCATTCATTCATTCAAACACACAATAAATGCTGGATACCTAGGTTCTTTTTGTTCTGCTGTCTTGTCTTATCTCAACCTGAGTTTTCCAATGCTTGAAATGCCTCTGAAATCCATTTTTCTATATTGATTTGGATTTAAAATACACTTAAAATACATTTTGATGGTTTAATGGTTCTGAAGAACCTAGGGGCAGGACAGGAATAAAGACACAGATGTAGAGAATGGACTTGAGGATAGAGGGAGGGGGAAGGGTAAGCTGGGATGAAGTGAGGGAGTAGCATGGACATATAAACACTACCAAACGTAAAATAGATAGCTGGTGGGAAGCAGCCGCAGAGCACAGGGAGATCAGCTCGGTACTTTGTGACCACCTAGAGGGATGGGGTAGGGAGGGTGGGAGGGAGACACAAAAGGGAGGAGATGCGGGGATGTATGTATATGTATAGCTGATTCTCTTTGTTATAAAGCAGAAACTGACACACCATTGTAAAGCAATTATACTCCAATAAAGATGTTAAAAAAAATAAATTAAAAGCCAACATGCTCCTCCCTCCCCATTGCTGCAAAAGTGCCAGTACAGGCTGATTCAGCCCAAGTAGAGATAACACTGGAATATTACCTCAGCATCAGAGGGAAGTTGTGCCTGTGAGATCAGCATTCTGGCCTGATCACGAATGGATTTTTCAAGAGGGTGTAGAGATAAAGGAACCCTCCTACACTGTTGGTGGGAATGTGAATCGGTGCAGCCACTATGGAGAACAGTTCCTTAAAAAACTAACAACAGAGCTACCATATGATCCTGCAATCCCACTCCTGGGCATATACCCTGAGAAAACTCTAATTCAAAAAGGTACATGCACTCCAATGTTCATAGCAGCACTATTTAAAATAAAGACATGGAAGCAACCTAAATGTCCATCAACAGATGAATGGATAAAGAAGATGTGGTATATATATGTAATGGAACATTACTCAGCCATAATAACAAATGAAATAATGATATTTGCAGCAACATGAATGGACCTAGAGATTATCATATTAAGTGAAGTAAGTCAGACAGAGAAAGACAAATATCATGTGATATCACATATGTGGAATCTTAAAAAAAATGATACAAATGAACTGATTTACAAAGCAGAAATAGACTCACAGACATAGAAAACAAACTTATGATTACCAAAGGGGTTAGCAGGGGCGGGGGGAGATAAATTAGGAGTTTGGGATTAACATATACATACTACTATATATAAAAATGGTAAACAACAAGGACCTACTGTACAGCACAGGGAATTATATCCAATATCTTATAATAACCTATAATGGAAATAATCTGAAAAAGAATATATATATATATATATATATAACTGAATCACTTTGTACACTTGAAACGAACACAACGTTGTAAATTAACTATACTCCAATTTAAAAAAGAATGGACTTTTCCAAAGGTAAATAAATAAATAATAAAATACATTTTGATTGTTTGAAGAAATTATCATTTCTATCTTATGCTAGAAGAACAATGACTTAGATGTTTCTATTAACTCTAAGTAACTGGCTTCTCAAAACTGTAAACAGTTGGAATCAGAGGGTTTCAGGGGAAAAAAAAAGAGATGAGTGAAAAAGCATTCCCCTGAATGCATGCTACTCTCTTAAAACTCAATTTTTTTCTCCTGCGACCCTCTCTGTTCATCAGCCCACAACATTCCCTCATTTCAGTGGATATTTAACAGCCGAGCTGAGTTGGTTATCTTTATGTTAGGGTCTGCTGTACTTCCCAGATTAGAGTTATCTATAATTTGCGTCTCACAGTGCCTCAAATGGTACCTCTGGGCACTCTCCCCCTTGTTCTCTGCCTCAGTGTCTTTACAAAGGCTGTCCTCTCTGTCTCAAGCTCTTGAATACACACCCTGCAACACTGCCAGCTACCTCCTAGGGACCACCCCTCCCCCTAGCCTCTGCACAATCCCACCTCTTAGTTAAGTCCTGGGCAGTCTTCAGATTTCAGCCAGCTGCTTAGGAGAGTTGGGTCCCCTTGTTATACATTCTAAAAACAAAAACTGTACATTTTCTTTAACTTGTCAGGTTGCAATTATATGTGTGTGTGTGTTTATTTGATAAACATCTGTCTTGTCTTCAGCACCATAAGCTACAGAATAATAAAGACTTTGTTTTCTTCTCCTTATATCACTGTACTAAGTACAGTGCCAGGCACATGGTAAGCATGCATGCATTTGTGGAGTGAATAAAGTATTGGTAATGACCCACCAAAAAAAAATCGTTCTCATAAATATTCCTAAGCCTCAACTCCACATAGGGTGATGCTAAAATGTCCCTATGAAAGGGGTATTCACTGGAATAGTGAGTAGAATAGCCAGGGTCTAGGGAAAAATCAAGGATGCTTTTTCAGATACCTTATAGTCAATCCTTAGGTTAAACCTAATTCCCATACTATGTATGGTGGCAGCATGAATACAACACCCAGGATAATACGAGTTGTGTTTTCTGTTCCACGACTGTGTACCCTGCCCTTCTGAACAACACCAGGCACACAGGAAGGGAAGGGCATCAACCTCTGTAGCTCTCCTGTGATGTGCCAGTTATTTTACCTATGCCATTTCCTTGAAGGGAAGGATGTAATTCTGTTTATTCCGTGTTGCCTAAGGCACCTATGTCAGTCTAGAACATATAGCAAGCATTGTATTAATTATTAATGCTTGTTTAAAAAATTGCATGAATGAAAAGGGGGATCCTATGACATGCAGGCAACCATAGGCAAGCAAAAACAATGGTTACTTATGGGGACATGTTTTATATACATGTGATTTAGAAGAGAGAACTGAAGCTGGAATAAAATTCTGAAAATTAAAAAAAAATACATTTGGTTAGTGCTACAGTAGAAAGTGTTGAAGTAAAAGGCAATTAAGAGTGTGTTAATCACTGAGATAAGTTCTTAACTAACTGTGAAAAGATAAGATAACCAAATTTGAATAGGTAAGAATAAGGAGATGCTTGTTATGTGGTACCTACCTCCAAAGACATTGCCTAAGAAATTTGCTTGGCTTCAGCATAGGTAAGCCCTCTAGATTTTGTTTGTATGTTCACGATGGAAAATTCCAAATAAGTACAAAAGTAGAAAGAATAATACAATAAATCCATGCACCCATGGCTCAAACTTCAATTTTTTTTTTAAGATTTTTTTGATGTGGACCATTTTTAAAGTCTTTATTGAATTTGTCACAATATTGCTTCTGTTTTATGTTTTGTTATTTTGGCCGTGAAGCATGTGGGATCTTAGCTCCCCAACCAGGGATCAAACACACACCCCCTGCACTGGAAGGCGAATTCTTAACCACTGGACTGCCAAGGAAGCCCCTCAATTATTTTAAACACATGAAAAATCTTTCATTTATGCCCTCACCATTTCTCCCATAACACTAGATTATTTTGAAGCAAATCACTGGTATTATAATATTTCCTCAATGAATGTGACAATCCTAAAATATAATGACTCTTCTTTTTAACATAACCACAATACCATTGTTATACTTAAAAACTATAATTCCTTAGTATCTTAGTATGACAATATATCACATAAATGTTTTTATTGTTTATTGGTTGGTTAGTTGTTTTTGTGTTGTTGTTACTTGTTTGTTTTTACAGTCGGCTTGTTGGAATCAGAAGCCAAACAGAATCCATATCTTGTATTGGTTGATATATCCCTTATGTCTCTTTTAATCAATAGTTCCCCCCTCCATTGTAATTTTATTTGTATTTTGTTTATCTTTTGAAGAAAGTAGGTCATTTGTAGAGTCTTCCACGTACTGGATTTCACTGATATGTCATCAGAGTGTTGTTTAATCCTGTACAGTTGTAGTTAGAGGCTTGATAGATTCATTTTCGATGTTTGGCAAGAATACTTCATAGGTGGTACTTTGTACTTCCTTTTGTATCACTTTAGGCATCACACAGTATCTGATTGTATCTCTTTTCTTTTGTTGTGTTAAAACTGATCAGTAGATTCAAGTGTTGCCAACCTGAGCAGTCCACTATAAAGTTTTTTATTAGTTTTAACCAAATAATTTTAATAGCCTTTGATACTCTTTGCCTAGATGCAGTTTTCATTAGGGGTTGTGAAATGTTGGTATTCTAATTCTCTCATTTTTTCAGCATTTATCATTTAGAATTCTTTTATAAAGAACATTTTCTTATCAATGGAATATGAATGTATATGTATATTTAATCTTCATTATAGTTTGTATACAAATTACAGGATAAATGCTTTCCCTTTGTTTACCAGTTTTCAGAATGAATTGGTTCCCTAGCATCTAATAGTGATCACAAGTTTGTTTGTTTTTCTTCAAAGCATTATGAACTCATGGATTAAACACGTTCAGTACACTTCAATTCACTGTAGTTATTATCCCTGTTGATGGTTCAATTACCCATTTTTGAGACAAGTAGAAGCCAATTCAAGTTGCCTCTTGAGTCCTTTTGATATGGCTCCAGTGATTTTCAATAATCTCCTTACTGAAATCTCAAGGAGATTTCAGGCTAATTTTGTACATTTGCTGCCACAGACCTGGAATCAGCTATCTCTTCAAAGAGCTCTTGTGCCCATTATGGAAATGAGTGTTCAGGGACTACAGTCTGGATGCTTGGGATGATCTTTGCTCTGGGTTAGTAATTTTTTCTAGTCCTTTTCAGTGGACAAACTTAGAAAATATGTAACTTTTGAAGAGAAAACTCATCAGGTTTTTATAAAGTTCGTATTTCCAATTCAAATTTAGGCCTATGGGTTTTTACACAATTTCTTTGATTTTTATATTTGTATCTCTTTCCTCTTATACTGAAAATATTGACTCAACAGCATTAGCATAATTACTTATTTGCTTTATCCATATATATATATACACACACACATATGTGTACATGCATACACACCCCTATTATACACACATTGGTCTAGAAAAAAAACTCAATAACATTAACACTATGGTTACTAAAAACAGCTAAATTTTGTTGTTCTTTTTGTCCATAGGATCTATTCCACAAAGGATATACTGTCAAATTACTGTGTTTTACAATCAATGAAATAATTTTTCTCTCACTGATAAAACCAACTCAATACAGAGTTAGTTTCATTTGTGTCATTTTGCCTTTTATTACTTAGACTTAATTTTGTTAATAATAATGTAAAGAATATACATGATTCCAAATCAAATCTACTACATAAGATACATGCAAAGAAGTCTAGCTTCCATCTTTACCCCTTCCAAACTATTTTCTCCCTCCCCCTAGAGATAACTATTCTTAGGTTTATCCTTCCACTGGTTTTTCAATATAAGCAAATGTAGATATATATTTGTATCCTCTCCTTTCTTAGGTAGAAGTTAGCATAGTTTGCAAGCTTGTCTCCAGAGTGCTTTTTTCATTAAATAAAAAATCCTAGAGATCCCTTTATAGTGCTATACGGAGAGCTTTTTCATCTTCTTTATGCAGCATGGTCCTCCAGTGTCCTGACCTACTAGGGCTTATTCCTCTACTAGTCTACATTTGGCTGGTCTCTAGGCTTTTACTTATCAGAAACAGTGCTGCAATAAATAGTCTAGAACATATATCTTTTCATATTTTTACGATTGTATTTTCTGGATAGATTATTAAAAATGAGATGGCTGAGTTAAAGGGTAAATGCATATGTAATTTTGCTAAATATCACCAATAGTGAATGAGAGTTTTTCCTTTCTCTCAGCCTTGCTGACAATGCATGCTGTCATACTTTTGGATTTTTGCCAATCTGGTATGTGAGAAATGATATCTCAGTGAAATTTTTATTTACATACCTCATATTCTGAGTGAGGTTGATCATCTTTTCTCACACTTCAGGACCATTTGCATTACTTTTATTTTTTTCTAAAGATTTGTTGAAATTTTTCTTCTCTATTTCTAGAAGTCCTTTATACATGAGGTGATATAAGTTGAAGTGTTTTTCCAAGTCAGCCATTTGTCTTTTTACTTGCCTTATCATGTAAAAGTTGTTTCTGGAATTTGAATCGTAAGAGGAAAGTATTCCACACTCCTAATCCATAGAGGAATTCGTCTTTTAGTATTTGTATAATTTTTCACATTTAAATTTCTAATAAATTTGAATTTATTCTAGTACACAGTAGAGGGATAGATTGATTTGTCTCTTTCCAAATGGGTATCTAGTTATGCCAATATCATTTATTAAGAAGTCCACCTTGCTCTTCCTCTTTCTTCCTCTTCCCTTCCTTTCCCTCCATTTTTGGAATAATACACTTTCAAAGCTATTTAGTGGAGTGTCCCCATGTGACACAGAGTGGCAGTGCCTGAGTAGAGTGTGAGAAGGCTCAAAGAGGAAAGGCCTTAAATAGGATATCAGAGTTCGGGTTGTGCCTGAAGGTTGTGTGTGTGAGAGAGAGAGAGTGTGTGTGTGTGTGTGTGTGTGTGTGTGTGTGTGTGTGTTGGTTAGGAGGACCCAGTGTTAGGCGTGAGAACTCAACAAAGGAAGGTGGACATTTACATGTTTGGGAATCAAAGTATGAAACATCAGGGCCAAAGCAGAATGAGGAGGTCATACGCACACAAGGTTGGCCTGGCACACAGTGTTGAAGCCCAAGCAGGGAGAGGAAGATGTCCACACTGGGGGGAACCCCAGCACAGGGTGTCAGAGGCCAAGTAACATGTTGTAGAAAGGCATCTGCATGGAGGAGGAGGTGTGGCAGTAGTGACAGGAGATTGGTTATATCCAGAGGAAATATGTGAGTAAATATGTGAAGGATTTTGAGAGATGATTATCTCATTGTTAAAGAGTTACAACATAAAATGAAACAAAACGAAAATGGACCCCCTTCACTGAAAACTACAAAATAGTGCAGAGAGAAATTAAAGAAAAACTAAGTAACTGCAAAGAAATACAATGTTAATGTATTGAGAAACTCAATTAAGAAGTGAATCTTTCCCAAAGTGATTAATAGAGTCAATGTCATCCCTTTCAAAATTCCAGCGACATTTTGGTAGAAATTAGTAAGTTGATTTTAATGTTTATAATGAAATACAAAGGACCTAGAATAGCTAAAATAATTTTGAAAAAGAAGAAAAAAGTTAGAAGACTACAAGTATGTGGTTTTAAATCTTATTATAAAATTATACTAGTTAATAAAGTATGCTATTGGCATAAGGATAGATATACATCCATGGTATAGGTCTTGTTTAATTTCTCTCTGCAATATTTTATTGTTTTCAGCATAGAAGTTGTACATGTCATTTGTAAGTATATTGAATTTTTGACTCTATTTTAAATGGTGTTGGCTTTTAAATTTGATTTTTTAATTGGCTGTTGCTAGTGTATGTAAATAAAATTAACTTTGCATCTTGACTTCTGTGAGCTTGTTATATTCTCTTTTTAATTTCAGTTGTTCTTGTGGATTCGTTTAGAATTTTCTACATATATAATCATGTCATCTATGAACAAAAATAGCTTTTTATTATTCCTTTCCTCTGTATACTTTTTATTTCATCTTCATGCCTTATTGCACTAGCTAGGACTTCCAGTACAATATTAAATAGAAGTGACGAGAGTGGGAAATTTTGCCTTATTTCTAAACTTAGGAAGAAAAGAAGTCTTTTACCATTAAGTATATTAGCTGTAGTTTTTTTTGCAGGTGTCCTTGATCAGGTTAAAAAAAGCTTCCCTTTATTTCTAATTTGCTGAGAGGTGTTGTCATAAATAGATATTTAATATTTTTCTGTATTTATAGAAATGATCATATGGTTTTATTCCTTTATTCTGTTAAGATAATGAATTACATTGACTGATTTTCAAAAGTTAAACTAACCTTGTATTGCTGGAATAAAACTCAGTTGGTTATAATGTATTATCTTTTTTATATATTTCTGGATTTTATATCCCAATATTTTGTTAAGAATTTTCTAAGTTAATGACACTATAAGTTTGTAATTTTCCTTTCTTATAATATCTTATATGTTTGTCTTATCATCAAAGGCAATATGTTATGTTGGCCTCATAAAACAAGTTTTGCTATATTTCCTCATCTTATGTTTATTGAAAGCACTTGGGTAATATTAGTTTTATTTCTTCTTTAAATGTTTGTTAGAATTCATCACTGAAGCCACAATAGCCTAGACATTTCTCTGAAAGAAAGCATTTAATTATGAATTCAATTTCTCTTAAATAGAGATGAGACTATTCACTTTTTCTATTTAATTTTATGCTATTTTATGTAAATTGTGGGGGTTTTTTTCAAGGAAGTTCTCCATTTCATCTAAGTTGTTAAATTTTTTGGTGTAAACTTGTTCATTGTTTTTTCTTATCACCTTTCAATACCTATAGATCTTGTAGTGATGTTCCTTTATCCTTCCTAATGTTAGTAATTTCTGTCTTCTTTATTCTTTGTCTTTATCAGTCTTGCCAAAGTTTATCAATATTAATAGTCTTTCAACAACCAAACTTTTGGAGTCATGATATTCTTTATTAATTAATTTCTGCCTTTATTTTGGTCATTGCTGGGTATCTCTAAATATATGACACATTTCAATGCTCAAATATGTGGAAGTGACCTGTTTATGCACAGAGGCCAATCAGGAAATGAACTTCTATTTGTCAGAAGTTACTGACTGACTTTCAATAGAAGCTATTTAACTAACTGTTAGACATAATTCAGTTAAGGAAAAAAAACAAAACAACCCCTTTAATAGAATAGGAAATGCAGATAAAAACCCTAATGTTATTTGATAAGACTTATATTTTATTGTTAAATCTAAATCTTCTAAATTAGTCAAGTTCAGTCACCTGGGTTGTAAAAAAGTATATTATTTTCATGGTATAGTACATAATCAATTGCTCATAGCCAAAATTTTTCAGAAAAACCTTTGACTTTTAATGAGAAAAAAATCATAGACCTAAACTTTGAGAAACTAAAGAGAGTGGCTCACATTTAAAGGTATGCCATTGTTAATTGGTAAATTGGTTTTTTAGTTTATTTAATAGGATTTTTTAAATTGGTGATGAATTTGTCATTGATATCTCTGAATTCAAGAAATAATATACATACGTACTTTTCAGAGAAATGGTACTCGGTGTCTGTGTAATGGGTACAGTGTTTTAAAAACATTTTCTGATTTGTTTTTTTCTAACTGTGAATCATTGTGTCTCCCTGTATCTTGGCCAATACGAAAGGCTTGGTTTGAGAAGGGAGAGGCCTGATGTAAAGAAGCCTCAGTGGAGGATGAGAGTGTGAAAAAAAAATGCACTCTGGTCCCTAAAATAGATGGAAGAAAGTGACTGATAGGAAAGTAGTGAGGCACTTGGATCCCTATCTCCTCTTCTGGTATAAAGTCCCAGAGTAGGCTAGGGGAAAGCCAAGGGCAGAGGGGCTTTCCTCCCACTTCCTGCCTGGACTCTGGGAGGAGACCACCTTGCAGGTTGCTCTGCCTCCAAACAGTGGTGGCTTCATCAGAGTAAAGGGCAGTACAGCAAATTTGGAGAGGGGACAAACCATGTGTAAGCCCATGAGCTGCATTGTCCTCCTGCACCTTCAGTAGCTTATTCTGCTATTAGGTGTCAAAGCTGAAATGCCAGCCTGGGCAGTCTAAATTCAGAAACTGAACATTTAATTACCCAGCTGTAGATGGAGAGAGGGGGCATGGAAGAGAATCTCTGCTGTTTCCAAAATGCAGTGAGCCTTCCTAAGATCACTAGTGCTATTGTTTTCCCACCTGAGCGTAAAGGTCCTCCAAGCATGACCAGACTCCTGGAAAGTCTTATGCCCTGCCATCCAGCAAGGCATAGCTACACCTGTATTAAGAGAAAGATGTATAGCCTTAAATGTACTTACCATTAAATAAGAATGAAAATATATAGCCTAATATTCTAAAGAAGTTAGAAAAGCAATGATAAATAACCATTAAAAAAGCAGGTGAGAAGAATTAATGAAGATAAAAGCAGAAATTAACTAATTGGAAAATGAAAATTTTGCAAGAAATAAATACATATTGATTCTTTGAATATACCAGTCATCAAAACAAATCTCTGAAAATCAAATCAATATAAAAATAAAGAAAATATGAATATGAAACATCTGGAATTAGAAAGAGAATATAACTAAAAATACAAAGGGGTATTTTTTGTTTTAAGTTCTAGGGAATGTTATGTATAATTACACGCTGAAACTCTGAAAATTTCATTGATACTGATGACCTTTTAGGAAAAATAAGAAACCAAATTAAAACAAGAAAAGGAAATAAACCTCAACTGAGCAATATTCATGAAAGAAAAGGATGAAGCTTGCAAAGCGCAAAAGCTGCTGCCCCTGGGGAGCCATTTCTCAGGCAAGTTTGTTCAGATTCTAAAAAGTATGTCCTTGCTGTTTAGATTCTTTTTGAGCTTATAAAGTTTCCTTATTAATATTAAAAAGCTAACATAATCCTGATTCCTAACCCTAATAGAAATAACACACAGAGGGTAAAAACAAAACGTATTGCATCTTCATGTATAAATGTTAATGCACAAACCCTAAATAAGATTGAAAATCTAACTTTTTCATGAAAAAGCTGAATTGAAAAAAGTCAAAGAAATTTCCTGGCTTCAAGTCTTCTCAGTGCCTTTAATTTGTTCATATACAAGAAGCAGCAATTATCTTCAGTCTTTCCAAATTTAGTTGATTATAAAATCTTTTTTAATGCCAGACATGATGTGCTTTATAACGCAGTTTGAGAAATATTCAGCAATGTCAATAGATGAAGGCAAGGGAAAGCAGGTGATCATTTTGATAGATGGTAAAACAGAGAATGACAAAATTCATTTTGCTAAAACACTTTGGAAAACCAGAATGGGAGTGTACTTCAAAACTAAGAGCCAACAGAAAATTTCACAATGATGGATTAGAGGCATTTTTGCTAAAGTCAGAAAAAGAAAAAAAGACTCAGCACATTTATGTAAGAATGCTTATATATTCCCACTGGGGTACTGATGAAATAAAAGAAATAACAGACACAAATACAGGGAGGGAAAAATATAGTGTTAGTTTACAATGACTGGTTATCAGGAAAAGAACTCAAAAGAGCCAACCAGTAAAAGTTGAAATCATAAGAATGTTCAACAAGGTAATCAGTTAGCAAAGAAAAGCTCAAAATTATATTAATAAAAAAAAAACTATTAGGAAATGGAAAAATTTTCCTATTTTCCATAACCACAAAATATAGGAAGTAAATAGGAAAAAAGTAAAAGAAGTATCCTGGACTTGAACAAAATGCTCCAACTCCAATGAGGGACATAAATGAAGACTTGGATAGCTAGATAGACAACATGACTCTGACAAAGCAAATATCAAGTTATCTAAAGAAATGCAGTACAAGAAAAGCAAGTAGGCTGATGAGGGGGAGCCAGGAGGGCCAGGATGGTTCCTTACAGAGCTGACCTGACCCGACCAGAATTGCTGGTTATTGGGCAGCTAGTTCATCGCCCTGAAAGAGTATGATGTGATGGTCGAACAAAATCCACCCCAAGGAAAGGTTCTGTGGAGGGCTTTGGGCCCTGGGACAAGTATCTGTTAAGACTTCTGTTGGGAGAAAGCAGATCAGCACTGTGGTGAGCTCCAAACCTACTGAGAACAAACGTGGATAGGCTGAAAAAGAGGGACACAGAAAGCAAGAGTAAGAAGAGCAGAGCAGGGCTTCCCTGGTGGCGCAGTGGTTGAGAGTCCGCCTGCCGATGCAGGGGACATGGGTTCGTGCCCCGTTCCGGGAGGATCCCACGTGCCATGGAGCAGCTGGGCCCGTGAGCCATGGCCGCTGATCCTGCGAGTCCGGAGCCTGTGCTCCGCAACGGGAGAGGCCACAACAGTGAGAGGCCTGCGTACCGCAAAAAAAAAACCCCAAAAAAACAAAAACAAGAAGAACGGAGCAATCCAGTGGGAGGCACAGAATTTCCTGCTTTCAGCCAGATTCCTGGTTCCCCCACAGTAACTGTTTTTTTGTGAGATTAGGGTCATTTTGGAGGAAAGAAAGTTGTAATGTTTACAGGGCAGTTGTGGTAAGAAGCCAGGTTACTTTAGATCTGGCAAATTGGTCTGGGTTGTATGCTTGTGTATGCCTGGACTATAGTTTAGAGTCTCTGCACCCATCTGTGTGAAGAGCAATGTTCACCATTAAGAAAACAAAACAAAGGAAAGAAAAAAGTTACTTTTTGAAGAAAAACAATCAGGGATAGAGTGGGGAAGACTTGGAATCCTAGATGTAAAGCCACATTATTTAACACACTGTGCTATCAGAATAATGTAGGGCATACAAATCAATGACACATATTAGAAGGCCTTGAAACACCCTCTAGTATGTATAAAAATACATTCATTATGAAAGTGATTTATCAGTTAAGATAAATTTGGCTGCATGAAACAGAAATCCAGTTATGCGGAATTCACTCAAGAGGAGTTTCGGTTCTCACAAGCAAGACGTCTAGAGCTAGCGTGATTATTCCAGAAAATCACCTGGGGTCAGAGTTCTCTGACCTCCTGTCCCACCCTCCTCAGCAGGTGGATTTGCCTCAGGCTGGGAAGATGGTTACCTCACTGACTAACAGCATCCACCTCGTATTTCAGGAACAAGGAAGGAAAAAGGTGAAATGACACTTAACAGTGAGACCACCACTTCATAAAATGTGAGCTGTTCTGCTCTCTGGCACACACAGTCAGCTGCAAGGAAATATGTGCCCATCGCTCCCAACAACTGGGTTCTATTAGTCTAAAAAACAATGAGAAATGGTTATGATTAGTAATGAGTCAGCCACGAGTGGCATTTTAAATGGAAGATGAAAGGTCGGATCGATCAACACATAGAGTGATGCTGGCTAAGCATGGCACGGCAGGGGTGGGGGGGGGAAGAAAACTAAATTAGACTTCTCCCTCACTTACTACATAAATATAAATTCCACGTGGATAAAAAATGTAATTGCCAGGATAAATCATGGGTAATACTCATGCAGTCATGCGGTGGTGGGGGGATGCTTTTCTAAGCCCAATGCCACAAGTGTAAAGGAGCATAAAGGAAAAGATTGATGAATTCAGCTATTGAAATGTTGAAAACTTTTTTGCTATAGCTTCCAAGCAACAAAATATCCATGAACATAATTCAACAAAAAACTATTTACTAACAAAAGTCTTTTCAATATATACTACAAAGGGTAAATCTCCTTGATGTAAGATTTAATTAGAGAATAATTAATACAATAAATGGCAAAGGTTCATTAACACAGTTTGGAAGAGAAGAGAAAATTAACCATCTGATACATGCAAATATGCTTAACTTCATTATTAAGCAAAGGAATGCAAATTGACAATAATGAGTTACCATGTCTTACCTATAAAACTGTCAAGTATTAAAAAACCTGATGACATCAGTGACTGGGGTACAGACATATATGTCTACTAGGAGAAAAACTCAAACTGTTTTTCAGTGGACAATATAACAGTATATAATACACAATATATTATCAACAGTATATAATATATTAAATACCTTAAATGCCACTGCTAATGTTTATTCTATAAAAATTTTTAGAGATCTGTGAAAGGCTTAGCTATGAAATTTTTGTCATGATATTGTTATTTAGAGTAAAAATTTGGAGAAGCATAAATGTTCACAACAGGAAATTGGTTAAATAATTTTGTTATACAAAAATAGTTTATTCTCTCATTATTAATTATACTATACATGAAATTTTGTGATATGGAAATACTCTCCTGATATATTAAAAAGAACATACAGGGTAAGAAACATTAAAGAGATTGACAAACAGAGACTAAGAACAAGATCGACATGCAGAGAAGATTCAAATGAATCTTTGAATTTATGTTTCAATATCTGTAATTTCCTTTTATAATTAATATGCAACATTTATAACAACATCAAAAAACAATAAAATTTATCGTGAATAATGTTACACCAAAATATCAATGATGGTTATCCCAGGATCAGAGGACTGTGGAGGCTTTTTTCATTTATAAACTTTTCTGTGTTTCACTTTAATGAAGAAGTAAACTGTAATCTGAAGAAACAAATACTATTTTTTAAAAAATAACACTGAGATGCTCTCTGTTGCTCTCATAATAGAGTCCAAAGTTCATTAGAAGGTATATAAGTTTCTTCATGATCTGGCCTTTACTTGCCATGAGACATCTCTCTTACTATCTGTTCTACCACAGTCCAAGGCTGGCCAGAACTACTTTCAGTTCTCTAAAAATAGCAAAGCTCCCCCTCCCCCTCTGGGCCTTTGCTCCTGCCCACACACCCCTTCCTGACTTCTCACAGCTCCTTCTACTGGAACCCTCCCACCCCCTCACCTTCCCCACCCAGCTTGGTGGGTCAGGTGCCCTGTGCATGCCTACATCTTTGCATTAATCACACACCATTTTCTGTTTGCTTGTCTTTCTCACACACTGGATTCTACATTTCTATAGGGAAGCATTTAATGAGTGATCAACAATTATTGTTGTCAAAGGAGGTAATGAATGAGTAAGAGAACAAATGGAATCAGCCTCTGTGTATCAGATCCTGCTGTGGACATCTCATTTACTTTATCTCATTGAATACTAACCAAGATTTATGAGGCAGGGGTTATGCGCCCCTTTCCAGCTAAGGAGACCAAAAATTTAGGAATTTGGATCACACTCAGCAGCCCCTGGCGTGTAGTAAGTGATAAAAATTACAGAATAAAAGTGCACTCACAGTCTGTGGCCATTTCTATAAAGTCAAAACTAAGTGAAGAAATGAGATAATTAACACAAAAAGCACTTTGCTATGATGAGGTTGAGAGTGGAAATAGAAACAGGTTATTCTACTTTTTTCTTTTCGTCTTGAATTATTTTAGATGTCTACATAGAGTGCCTGGATTCATCTGCATTGAAACCCCTTGAGAATTTTGATAGGTTGAACCAAAACAGAATAATGAAATGCACCCTTCTAGGCAGGAAGGCAGAAGCAGACATAAAAGATGATTTCTCTCTGTTATTTGGCCTTTATGGAAAGGACCATGATGAGCTTCTAGAAAATGCATTATTGATGTGATGTAATAAGGTGAGCTATCTTTCTTCTTTTCAAATAATGACTTATTTTATATTAACCGTGGTATGAAACATTGCCACTAAAGTTGTTTTTCAGCACAAGTGAATTGTATTTGATCTCATACCCTGCCTTTTCCATCTATTTCAATAACTCTCATGTTTCATCAATGAAGCTTTATCCGTGTCATTATTCCATTTCTAGTTCAGCATGGATGCAATGGATTTGAGAAATTTTTCTTGCCTGAATCATACCCTTTGTTCCCTACATTTAGTTTTCTTTGGTTTCTGAGTGATTCTTGGTCAATTCACGCTTACCTTCATATTTCATTTCCTTCTACAAAAAACCTTTAACTGTGCTACAGCTGAGAAAACAGATGTTTGCCAATAATTAAATATTTTGTTTTTTAAAAGGGCAGCTGCCTCTGCTTAATGTCTTGAAAAATATTAAAATCCACAGCCCTGTTCTTTTACTGTATGTGCATATCTTAATTGCATGCAAGATTGTTATTGGAGCACCAGGGCAAACAAACACAAAATCCAAATAAAGGGATTTTTATTTAGAATATCAATTTGGAGGAGAAAAGCTAATTAGGGCTTGATATAACATTTACTAATCCAAATTACACAAACATTAATGTTCTTCCCCAGCTACATTTGATAATGATGTATTTGTTGTCTACTTAGCATTCAGTTGGCACGAACTCATAAATATATACATAGTGAGCGAATATCCATTTTCTTCCTTCCCATGATGGAAAGTCTTTTGTGTGCCAGGCACTCTGCTAGACAGAGTCTCTGTTCTCTCGGAGCTCGCGGTCTTGGAGGAAGATGAAATCACACTGATGAGTGTATAATTACAAGCCAAGGTGAGCGCCCTGAAGAAAAGGAGCATGGTCACAGGAGCTTCTCTGGGGTGAGACATCCACACCTTCCAAACCTCTACACTGTGGTCCCTGGTAAATCTGTGAAATGCCTGCCCTGCCTGAGCTCACACTGACACATTTTCCCTGCCAAATGCTTGAGGCAAAAAACTTGATAGACCTGACCTGGCCAGAATTTTAAAATTCAGTTAGAAAGTCTTCTGCTTCTGCGGTTGATACTGCAATGAATCTTATTTTCAGATTTTTAAAATTTTTAAATTTTAAAAAAAATAAATTTATTTATTTATTTTTGGCTGCATTGGGTCCTTGTTGCTGGGCGCGGGCTTTCTCTAGCTGCAGCGAACGGGGGGCTACTCTTCGTTGCAGTGTACGGGCTTCTCATTGCGGTGGCTTCTCTTGTTGCGGAGCCACGGGCTCTATTTGCACGGGCTTCAGTAGTTGTGGCTCCCGGGCTCTAGAGCGCAGGCTCAGTAGTTGTGGCTCACGGGCTTAGTTGCTCTGCAGCATGTGGCATCTTCCCGGAGCAGGGCTCGAACCTGTGTCCCCTGCATTGGCAGGCAGATTCTTAACCACTGCACCACCAGGGAAGTCCCTTATTTTCAGATTTGAAATGAGAAATTTCATCCAGGTGGCTGCCCACCTACCAAGGCTTTATTTAGAATGTTTGGTTTAAAGAGTATCTGCAGCAAAGAAGGGCCTGGAACAAGCACCAGAGTTAAATCCACTGTGGCAATGGCCAGGCAATGTGGTAGTGCTCGGCAGCAGGCACAGTGTTGCCTGGACAACTCTGTCTCGCTTCACCATTGCTCACAAACTCCCTTTGCATCCCATGTACACACACACATACACACACACACACACACACACACACACACACACACACACACACATAACCCTTACATCAAGTGCGTACTATTAATTAGAATCATTAGGAAAAGATTGATAAAGCAAGAGGTGCTTGAGTCCATCCAGGATAACTGAAATCCAGGGAAGGAACTGAATGAGAAGATTGAAAAATTGGCCTTTTGACAAACACACACGGTCAAGGTAAACACTGTATCTGGGAATGATTGACTGGGCTCCCAGTTAAGTGAGTTCATGTTAGACACTTGATGACTTCACATGGGGTAAGTATTATCTAACCAAGCTGCAGAAAAACACAACTCAGAAAGTTAAGTCTGTTAGCAGAGAAGAGAGGTGAGGAGGGAGGGAGGGAGGGACAGCCCAGTCCTCAGGGTTATTTCATTTCTCTTTGAATGTTCAGTTTCAGATTTGAACCCAAGTCTCTCTGACCTCAAAGCTCTACATTTTCTGCTAAAGTGTAAGCATACAACAAAATCCCCATTTCCAAAAGTCAGCCCTCCACATAAACTCAGTTCATGCTGATTTCGAAAAGCAGAGGAAGTTTTAATGGTTTCCCATGACACGATGAAAACACCCAAACTCCCAGAAAGGCTTTCACAGCCTCCCACCCAACAGCTCGACTATTGATCTGATCTTACTTTCCACTTCCAGGAACAGCTCTAGTCTGCAGCATTTCATGTTGTTGGCTGTCTCCCTCTGGACATCCCCTTCCCACCCACCAAAGTCCTTTGTGTTCTTTGTGTCTCTGCTCCTACCATCCCACCTGCTGTAGGAGGGCTTCCCAGTTCCCTTCCCAATTCTTGCCACTCTCCCTGGACTTCTGTCACCTGTCTAATGTCTGAGGTTATCTTCAGCCATCTGAGCATCTCTCTACAGACCCAGCACAACGCAGGGCACAGAACTGGCTTCGAATAAATATCAGTTACATTGAATTTAAAGATGATGGGTCTGTAACTTTATTTGCAGCTAACCTAAATATCCTTGGGAGGTTTCTCCTGGAAAATGGAAAAATCACATTTCAATGATTAATACAAAATTCAAAAGCAGCAAACCCAGCATGGCTGTCTTGTAAGTGGCTCCTGTTACTTCCGGTACCTGATTAAGAACTTGCCTGCCCAACCAGATTATGTGTTTATGTTAGACCCAATTTGAAGGATGAAATGATGCTGGATAGAAAAAGTCCCATTGATTTTCTTTCATATGCCTCAGCTCAGCAGCTGTGCCTGGGTGCCAGCCATGTCCAGTGTAACAATAACCAGAGGCCTGGGTGTTCTGAGGTGAGCTATAGGCTTGAAAGGCACGTTACTGGGAGATGCACCTGCTTAGATGCCATTTGAACTACCAGTGTCTTGATAAGTTGTCCTTGTACAGCTCCAGCAGACCCTAGGGGGCTGTCTGCACAGCCCTCAGGTTGACGGCTAGCAGACCTGCTCTGCAGGACTCTAGAAATGCAGTGCCTTTGTCTTCCTTAATTCTTTAATTGGCACAGAGGAGATTCCATCCTCCTGGGAAGGCCACAGGGAGACAGAGAGCAGCGTGGTAAAGAAAGCATCCCGCCCATTGAAATGATACCTATTTATTCCATGAGCACTTACACCCAAAAGGAAACAAACATAAAATTACAACGTAGTTTATGCCTTTCTCCTTATTCATTATTTCCAACATTATTCTCCACAGCCACATGCTGCCTTCCTTTAAAAGGCACCAAAACACTTCTCAGATGTTGTCTGGACACAAACATCCTGAACAAAAGAGCAGAGGCTGCTGAGGGTCATATCCTGTCCCTGCTTCAACAGCCTTCTCCAAGTTCAGCATCATTTGAACATGAGGAAGAAAAAAAATGGTAAAGAGAGGAGGTAGACTGGACAGACAGGCAGATATAAGGACCCGACAGAGACAGCCAGAAAGAAAGACAGAGAAGAGATAGACATGGGGAGAGAAAGGGTGTGTCCAAGACAGCCTGCACCCAAGTGAGTGCCAGGGGCTGTGCTGGGCTCAATGGCATCCAAGACCTTTTTTTCCCTCCCAAGCACCACTTCCTCTGCTCCCCTGCTACACTTCCCTCACTCTTCCCTCCCCCAAAACACATCGGCCCTCTAAGATTCGGGATGCCCAAGTTGGACCCAGCCTGGGATGGCAGTGACAAGGGGACGCTCCACAGAGTAAGAAACAGACTCAAGAAAAGAGAACATGAGAAAATAGCCATGGGGAGAAGAAAAGGAAGAGAGAGAGAGACAGGGTGATGCTGAGACAACAATGAATCTCTCTGGGAAGCCATTTTCACATTACAAAGTAAACCTGCTGGGAGCGGGCATGGGAAGGTGTGCGAGGGTTATCTCCCCACGTTGCTTCACCTACGCTGGGGCCAGACTCCCTGAGAGGTGCGGTGGAGGCCTTTTCTCTGTCCCTTGCTTTGTAACTAAGATACCAACCACCCGTGATTTCCAAGTTCCTCAGCTTTTAGGGCTGACCCTGCCTTTTAATATTGAAGTGACAGTGGCTTCTATTTAGGAAATATATGCTTCAGTCTATAGAGTTCAGCTGTCATGATGCCCTGCAACTTATATGCCAATGGCTCCTCCAAAAATAAGGTGAATAATAAAAATTTAAAACATACATAGAAAAAGAGAAATAAAGCAATTGTGGCTAAATGTTAATAATCCTTGACTCCATGTAGTGGGCTTAAGGAAGTCAGAGTGCTATTCTTTCAACATTTCAGGATGTTGAAACTTTTCATGTAATATAAAAGGTTGAAATATCTTTTAAAAATAATAAAAAGCAAGAAAAAAGTTCATGAAGGCCCTTGCCCAGTGAGTGGGAAATTGCCACACTTCCACATTTCTCCCAGGCGTTGCTTGCTGTGACTTCCTGCACCTGCCAGATCCTCTATTCATTCTCTCCTCAGGTTTGCTGATGCTCCCTTCTCTACACCTGACACAGACCAAACATGGACTATGACCCCTTCTTCCTTGATTCCCACAAAACTCCCTACACAAGGCAAGTGTGTGCAATCACTTTGACCAAAGATCCTGGGGCAATGGTTGGGGGCAGGGCTTACGTTACAGAGCATCAGAAGAATACATGAAGGGCTTCCCTGGTGGCGCAGTGGTTGAGAATCCGCCTGCCGATGCAGGGGACACGGGTTCATGCCCCGGTCCGGGAGGATCCCACACGCAGCGGAGCGGCTGGGCCCGTGAGCCATGGCCACTGAGCCTGTGCTCCGCAACAGGAGAGGCCACAACAGTGAGAGGCCCGTGTACCGCAAAAAAAAAAAAAGAATACATGAAAACGGAATATTTTTCTTTTTTAAATTAATTTTTATTGGAGTGTAGTTGCTTTACAATGTTGTGTTAGTTTCTTGCTGTACAGCAAAGTGAATCAGTCATATATATACATATATCCAATATTTTTTGGATTTCCTTCCCATTTAGGTCACCGCAGAGCTTTGAGTAGAGTTCCCTGTGCTATACAGTAAGTTCTCATTGGTTATCTATTTTATACACAGTAGTGTATATATGTCAGTCCCAATCTCCCAATCCATCCCACCCTCCTTACCCCCTTGGTAACCATAAGTTTGTTCTCTACATCTGTGACTCTGTTTCTGCTTTGCAAATAAGTTAATCTCGATATCATTTTTCTAGATTCCACATATAAGCGATATTATACAATATTTGTTTTTCTCTTTCTGACTTACTTCCCTCTGTATGACAATCTCTAGGTCCATCCACGTCTCTGCAAATGGCACTATTTCGTTCCTTTTTTAATGCCTGAGTAATATTCCATTGTATATATGAACCACATCTTCTTTATCCATTCCTCTGTCGATGGACATTTAGGTTGCTTCTGTGTCTTGGCTATTGTAAATAGTGCTGCAGTGAACATCAGGGTGCATGCATCCTTTCAAATTAAGGTTTTCTCTGGATATATGCCTAGGAGTGGGATTGCTGGGTGATATGGTAGCTCTATTTTAAGTTTTGTAAGGAACCTCCATACTGTTCTCCATAGTGGCTGTACCAATTTACATTCCCACCAACAGTGCAGGAGGGTTCCCTTTTCTCCACACCCTCTCCAGCATTTATTGTTTGTAGATTTTTTGATGATGGACATTCTGACCGGTGTGAGGTGATACCTCATTGTAGTTTTGATTTGTATTTCTCTAATAATTAGTGATGTTGAGCATCCTTTCATGTGTTTGTTGGCCATCTGTATGTCTTCTTTGGAGAAATGTCTATTTAGGTCTTCCACCCAAAACATGGAATATTTTTCAATCAAACTTATAAACACCATTTTCCTTTATGGTTTTAAAATGAGTAATGCACTTTAACATCCTACTCTTGAAGTCATATTTTCAATTAAGTAAGACAACTGAAAGGTGGCCATTGATGTTTCCAGAAGTCCCCTGGCCAGTCCTACTACCAGGAGGGCCAGCCTAAGGTTTTTTGCTGCTTTTCTTTTCTCCTCAAGGCCCAGCCTCCCATCACGCACTCAGCTGATTCCCTTTCCTCCTCCACCCCCTCCCTCTCTCTGTCCACACAGACTCTGAATTCAACTCAATTTCTCATGCAAAGCCACTCAGTTCTCTCTATATTCTGTCCCCTGCCTTCAAACCCTGTGTCTCTCTGAGTGGTAGGAGGGAGAGCTACACTCATTAGAGCCACAAATCTATTAATTCATTTGGTTAAGCAAAAAATCATTTGCCCCCGAGAGCAATCATGTTAGAAGAGGGCAAAAGCATAGATGCAGTGTTTGTTTAAATAGCAATTAGAAAACTTGTTGCTACCCTGAACTGTGGCTTCACCAAAGAACCCTATTTTTTTTTAAGAACCCTATTTAAAATGTGGCAAACACTCAGTAGCAATTTGTATGGGAACTTTGTCTGTTTGGCCTGCTGAAGAAAGGCAGTCCTCTTTAAAATGAGCTCTAGGAATGCTACTGTCATCGTATCTTCCTGGGTCACTAGCCAGCCGACAGGACAATTGAGACAATGTAAAGAAGACTCTACCCCCACCCCCTTTTCCCAGCCCAGTGACTTGCCCAACCATCATTGGTATTCTTGACTCAGCCCTGCCACAACAGCTCTATTCAGTCTCTTCAATTCTGTTCAGACTTTTTGACCTGGATCTCAACTCCTTTTGGGGGCCTTACTTTGTACTTCCTATGCCAGGGTCCTGGACCTGTTCTGAATCTACCCTGATCCTGGAAAATCTGCTTTCTGTGCATTGTCCCGACTCCATCTAATCTGTTTGGCTTCATATGAGCAGGATTCAGTGACCTCTGCCTTCATATCAGTTTTGCCAGTCCCAGTTTCCAAAGGTCACATGAAAACCTTGAGGAATATCATCCTTTCCCTGTCATTTCTTCCTCCAATATCCCAACTCCCACTGGGAGTTGACGTTTCTTCCCAGAGTCTTATTCCAATCCTCCACTTTGAGTGGAGTGCACTCTCTGCCTTGCTTCTGGAACTTTGAACCATCAGAAAGAACCACGGAAATATTACTGGTCTAAGACCAGCCAGATGCCTCTTTGTTCTGAGCAAGAGCATGTTGGAGTCGTTTGCTTGCACTAAAATGGAAATTTCAGGACAATAAGAAATAGAAACTTGTTCAAGGTCTCACTCTCCAATCCCCTATTAAATGAAGTACCAGGTGATATTTAAATAGCACCTGCACTCCTGGATAAAGGAGGGCTTCTTCAGCTGCAGACCTGCAGGGAGCCCCAAGCAGTGGGTGATGGCCCTCGAAGCAACCAAAACGCTGTGAGCAACCAGCATGACCCTTTCCAGGGCAGGGTAGCCATCTCTACCCTCTTGCTATTGCATCCAGGCCCAAAGGTATGATCACAACTTATCTTACCAGATTTGGGACAATATGGGGTAAATGTCATCCTAATTTTGGTAGAAACATAAAAGCAAGTAAGCATGATTTCTAAACAGATGGAATTTTAGTCTAGGGTTTGCAAAAGTTATATTCGCCTTCATTGTAATTGTAATTGCCTATAGAGTGGCAAGTAGAACTCCTTGTTCCTTTCCTAAAAATCTGCAACTAATAGCCTCAGCCTGTTAATCCTGTTTCTCATAATTGGGAAACACTATCTGATGGACTTGGGGGTCTCCTGTAACAACCACATGCCAGCGAGTGTTACTGTTCTGAGAAGAACATCTGCCTTCCTTGAGGACCACACACCCTGGTCCTCGTACAGGTGGACACACATACTCTGCCTCAGTGACTAGTCTGGGGTTGGAACATCTTCATGCTGGGCAGTCAGAGCCCTTCCCATGGAATTGTGTAACTTGAGCTCGCCAGAGACAGCCCTTTCCACTCTGGAGGTAAGATTGGGAATATGTGAGTCCAGAGCCATCAGCTGCTCCTGGGCCTAATGCCTGTCCCAAGCGCACCTGCAGGAGGAGAGAAGGAACCTGACACAAACAAGAGAAGCAGAGGTGAGGGACACCGGGAGGGCCCGAGGTTCCAGTGACAGAAGTCCTTAGAAAAGCCGTGGGTACAGCCTTCCTGAGGCTCTGTTTTTAGGTTGTGGTATTTTTCTGATATTGGTTTTGACTTTCTGAACTACCCTAATCCCTCCAATGTATCTTTTTATGCTTAGATGAATCTATTTGGTTTTCTAATACCTGGAACTCAAAGAATCCTAATTACCAAATGGCCCATTATCTTGATAATTGATATAATTACTATGTGCCAGGAATTGTGTGAGGCCTTGAGGAAATGCACGTAAGTAGGATGGCTTCTCCTCTTACGGTACTCACCTTCCAGGGGAAGCCACAGCTGGATAGCACTCCTTTCTCTGAGTTCCTGGATTTATCTGGGTGTCAACGACCCTGTCTGAGGATACTTTAGCATGCTCTCTCCACAGAAGCAGCAATGGCCCTTTTTCCATTTTGTATTCCTATAATCTAGTGCAATCATAAAGACCCTCTGAATATTTGTTATGGGAATAAGTGAAATGCAATAATAATAACAACGAAGATGTTTTATAGTTTTCAAAGCCCTTTCAGATAAATTATATCAAATACCCAGAATATCCATGGGATCTTTATAGTAGAAAGTTGATGTTTTTCAGCATCACAGCCAAATAAAAACATCCTGTAAGACCTTCAGCTTCCTTCCCTTTTCTTATCTAATCTTAATCTGGCTTTCTAAGGAGGCCTTCTTACTGGGAAAAGAATGAGCTAATGACCGAGAGCAGTGGAGGAAGGGTGATAAAAGCATCTGGTTAACTTGGTTGCATTTCCTGAAAATAAAATTAATTGGTTTCTGTCGAAGATGAATCTCAGGGCCTCAGGTACCTAACAACCTGATCCTCCAGTGGTGACCTAGGAAGCAAAGTTCAGGATCTGCAAAGCTGAGGCCCCGACACCTCATTCACTCTTTCATTCAACAAGTTCTACTGAGTGCCAATTATGTATCAAGCATTACGGTAATTGTTGTGACTCTCCCCACCCTCCAGAGTTTACAGCCTAGTACAGTGGTTCTCAAACTGACTTATACCTTGGAATCACCAGGAGAGCTGATACCTGAATCCCACCCCCAGAGATTGTAATTTCATTAGTCTGGGGTGTGATCTGGATATCTGGAGTTTTCAAATGTCCCCAGGTGATTCTAAGTGTGCCACCAAGGCTGAGAACCACTGGTTTAGGGGAAGAGAAAGATGCATAAGCAGGGAATTACTAGCAAGATTTAAGCGCATGATGCAATGGGGCCACGTGAGACCCTCTCTGCCCAGGCTTGGAAGACCCTGAGAGGCTTCCCGGAGGAGGCAATAGAGGCCTAAGGGGCCATGAGGACTGGCCAGGTGATGATATTGGGAAGATGGGAGAAGAGTATTCTGAGCAAAAAGCACAGTAAATGTCATAAGAAAGTGCCCTGAAGAGAGAGAGCAAGCCTGGTGTGTTAGATGAGAATAGAAAAATGGCTTTACAGCAAAAGGAGAGATAGGCAGTGATAAAAATTGAGCTTGAAAAGGTGAGCAAAGGTCAAAACACAAAAATGGAAGTTTTGGGAAGTAATTCAGAAGGCAATGGGGACACGTGACAAGGTGTGCCCCAGGAGAATGAAAGCATCAGCTGTGTTAGAGCCAGAACCCTCATTCATCGGAATAACTCTGATGGCCACACCTGTAAATAGGACCAGCCTAGTGGCAGCATGTTAATGTGGCTTTGTAATTGTGTTAATGATTTATCCTCTATTTAAAAAATCTTGTCTATACCTAGTCATTGTGTGTGATAAATTTATAGGCTTCTTTTTCTCCCCACGAGATCAAAGCCACTGCATCATCTCATTAACCTTCACCACTGGAGAAGATGGTGAGGTAAATGATATTATATTAGGGAAAATTTTAAACACTTAAAGTTTAAAAGACTTGCCAAAAACTCAGTGTGATAAACTGAGAAAATGCCAAGTTCTGGGGCTGCTTTTTCTGCTGATTCTTAGGCTCTGATTTATCTATGAGATGACATTGTGGAGAGAGAGGAACAGGTCAGCTTAGAGCATTTCTGAAGAGCAGGGCAGCACCGAGCTTCAAGCTAACCCGCATTTAGAAAAATATCAGAGGGGCGCTTCCCTGGTGGCCACAAAAAAAAAAAAAAAAAAGAAAAATATCAGAGGGGAACGAAATTGCTTTTTGCTCAGAGAAACTCTTCCAGTTTCAGTTCCAGGGGAAATAGTTAATTCATGAACTGAGCTGTGAGAGAAATGAATGCACTGGTTCCCAGAGGAAAAGGGATCTGGCCAGCTCTCCAACTGTTAATACAAATTTTAGGCTATTTTACATTTGCCTTGAATGCTAGATGAGCTAGCTAGATATTGCTTATCTAAAGGCAGAGGGAGGCCCGCATACCACAAAAAAAAAAAAAAAAAAGAAAAATATCAGAGGGGAACGAAATTGCTTTTTGCTCAGAGGAAACTCTTCCAGTTTCAGTTCCAGGGGAAATAGTTAATTCATGAAACTGAGCTGTGAGAGAAATGAATGCACTGGTTCCCAGAGGAAAAGGGATCTGGCCAGCTCTCCAACTGTTAATACAAATTTTAGGCTATTTTACATTTGCCTTGAATGCTAGATGAGCTAGCTAGATATTGCTTATCTAAAGCTAAAACACTTTGGACTGGGTTTGATGGGTAGATTTTTGCTAACTCAGCCACAACACGATGAGGTTGGCCCATTTATTTGGTTTTGAATTGGTCAACTGTGTTTCCCAACAAACTGCCAGCTCTTGTAGGCCCCCATCTGATTTTCTCTACTCATGCCTGAAGTTCCCTCTCAGCCTGATCACCTGAAAAAGATGGTTCAAGTTTATCTTTCAGTTCCAGCTCTGAACTCAGTCCATTGCCTGAGTTCAAAGAAGTCAGAGTGTGGATTAGACCAGTGCTTCTCAAACTGTAACGCATGTACTCCCAAATCACCTGGGGATCTTGTGAAAGCGCAGACCCCACATGCTGCATTTCTGACAAGCTCCCAAGTGGTGTCAGTGCTGCATGTCCATAAGCCACACCTTTTTCTCTACCTGTTCGGAAGCTCTGAGATCTCTCCTCTCAAAAGCATCTTCCCTGTCAGCCTGCTTCAGTTTCTGTTAGTAGAGCATCTGAGTCTTAAAGGCCTTTTGCCCTTCCAGAGTCTCCTTTTTAAAACACTTTCCCTGGAGGATTAATATTTGATGCTCTGTCTCAGCTAAGAGTATCAGGGATTAGGTTTCAGTTGGTTGAAATACAAACCAAAATGGAATGAGTCAGGACTGTGGATATTAAAGGGACAAAAGCAGCAGGGAACAAAGAAAGGGACTCATTGATGATACATTCTTCCCCAATTAAAGGGAAACTAACAAATGAAAACCAGGCCACTCTTCTTGCCTTCAGCAGAGTTTCAAACCAGAGAATGTTACCTAGAACACACTGGAGAGTCATAACCTTGGAGGTAAATCCCACTCTGCCCTAGGATTGGGACTTGGGGCAAACTATGTAACCTTCTGCATTCGTTTCCTAATCTGTAGAATGGAAATGACAGTACCTACTCCATCCACCCCAGGTTATTGTGAGGATTAAATGAGATATCTAATCTTAGCTATTGCCAAGCACTTAGTATGGTGGCCCTAATAGTCACTCAAAATATAATCAAAATGTAACAAACAATGCTGTTGAGGTCTGCAAAATTCAGATTAGCAGAAGAGCGCTGGAGAAGGACTTCAGGAATTCAATAAGCTCCAGTTTGGGATGTACAAACGAAATACACATCATCATGTCATTTGTCCTCTTGTTATCTTGTACTCCATCTCAGCTCTCCGCCTGCGATGATGCCTTCCTCGACTCCTCCTTTTAATGATTGCTCCTATCTCATTTACTCCTAGATTCTTTTTCTAGGGAAATGCATATTCAAGAAGGAAAACCGCCGGAGGAATTATTACGGATTCTTCTTGGTATACCTTACTTAATTAGAAAAAAACACTGAAAATCCATTACTTCACTTGCCATTTACTAACTGATGCTGGGCAAATAACAAACTTTCCCACCCTTGGTTTCCTGCTCTGTCGAGTGGAAGCAAGAACAGCTATCCCAGAGGGTTGTTGTGCAGCTAATATGGAATATTATGGTACATGGCCCGTCAGTCATTGAACACTGTAGCCCCTTCTACCCCAAACCCCCTTCAGTGTCCCTTCATCCCATGTGTCAAATGGACTAGTCCCTTAGAAGAAAATAAACCAACCTAAACGTTGATTCTAACCTCATTGCTTCATTTTTTTTTCCAAACACGATTATGTTCACTCCTGTTCTCTTAACCCTTCCCAAGCTGATGCTGCCTATTTCCCCCCAGACTGTAGCAGCCCAAAGAACTATTTGGAGAAGCTGAGTTGAATGTGATGTTTTAGGGCTGTTCTTTTCTAACAATAGGTCTAAACAGGGCCAATGTGAATTTCTAAGGAGGTCAGCATCTCAGCCACCCAGCCTCACGGTGGGAACTGCTCATGGGAAAAGGAGGTGTCAGGGACAACACTGCAGGGGACAATGGGGACCCCCCAAGAGGGGCTCTCCTTCTGCCTAGGACTCAAATGGCCCCAAGCCAAGAATCCAAAACAAAATTGTCAACATATGCTTTGTTTCCTGACAAATGATGTTCAGTTTAGGCCATGATAGTTTTTCTAAAATACTATTTAATATAAATTTTGCTTTTTATATGGGTTAGCAGATGGGGCCTGAAACGTGCAGAGCAGAATGGCTGTGCGGTATGTCGTAAGTCAAGTTGGTAGAGTGACAGGTTCCATGTGTCTGCATGGGGTAGGGAGCTGTTAAAAAAAATAAAAAGAAAATCAAGTCAACACTTAGGTGTTATGAAGATGAAAAAAATCATAATTTAAGAATCTAGGGGTTGTTAATCTGATTTTTTTTTTAAGATGGGAAATGAAGTGTTGAAATACCCCTTGGGTAAGAGCACCACTTTTATCAATTCTCACCTCCTCTTTGGGTCTCAGTTTCCTTATCCAGAAAAGGAGGCTAGTTTTGGGTCAGAGATCACAAAGAGATTTCCCTTCATGTGCTAACTCTAACCTGTGGCAGTGGCTGCTCTGAGGGCTGGCCTGAGAAGTCTGAGGCTCCAGCTGGACTGGTGTCACGATAAGTGATTATTATCTGTCATGAGTCTAGGGTAGAGCCGGTTACAGTTGTGCTAAACACTTGAACCCATGCGAATTAGATGGTTTCTGAAGTCCCTTGCATTCTTTGTTTTAAAATATTTATTTATTTTCCTCTTTGTTTGGCTGTGCCGGCTCTTAGTTGTGACACATGGGATCTTCGTTGAGGCGTGCGGGATCTTCTCGTTACGCACGCGGTCTCTTTGTTGTGGTGCTCGGGGCCCTCTCTAGTTGTGGCACGCAGGCTCCAGGGCACATGGGCTCCGTAGTTTGCGACACGTGGGCTCTCTCATCGAGGCTCATGAGCTCAGTAGTTGTGGCACACGGGCTTAGTTGTGGCATGTGGGATCTTAGTTCCCCGACCAGGGATCGAACTTGCGTCCCCTGCATTGGAAGGCGGATTCTTTACCACTGGACCACCAGGGAAGTCCCATCCCTTGCATTCTTAATAGTTATTGAGCCTAATGTGCCCACCATGGGATGAAGGGCACAGGAAGAGGAGGAGCTGCAGAGTATTCGATTGGGAGGCTGCAGACAGAGGAGAGTCACCTACAGGTCACCTAGGAGCATAGCTTTGGTTAAAAGACACCCTGAAATTTGGCTCCCTTTGCCACTAAATGCCACCCACAAAAATTCAAGCCCAGGCAATACGTGTGACACAGAGACCAAGAAACATTTGTTTAAAAAAACAACAAATATATAGGTCCTCACAGTTCCCTCGTTTGGCACGTAGGATGGGTTGAATGGTGGTTCCCAAAAAGATTTTTCCATTTCTTCATGCCTAGAACCTGTGAATGTTCCCTTATTTCATAAAATTACTTGCAGAAGTAATTAAGTTAAAGATCTTGAGATGAAATCATCCAGGATTACTCAGGTGGGTCCTAAATCCAGTGACGAGTGTCCTTATACGAGACAGGAGAGGTGACACAGGAAGAGGAAGAGGGTTTGTGGCCATGGAGGCAGAGGTTGGAGTGATGCAGGCCAAGGAGGCCAAGGAGGGCTGACAGCCACCAGCAGCTAGAAGAGGCAGGGGAGGATCCTCCCCTGGCCCCCAGAAAATAAACATGAGAAAATAAACATCTGTTGTTATAAGCCACCAAGTTTCAGGTCATTTTTACAACAGCCTCGGGAAACTAATATAGCAGCCTATTGGACTAACGGTGGGCACAGAATGGCTCAGGCTGGCCAGAGGAAGAGTCGGTGTCATGGGTTCTGCAGAGGACACTGGCCCAGGTCCCCACCATTCCTTCCAGCCTCCCCTGCCCTTCAGACTCTCTGCCTGACACAGGATCATTTCTGCAGCCCAAGCAAGGAGCCCATGCCCGGATTCCTCTGGGCCTCCACTCAACTGCACCACCTTAGCCTTCAGATGGCCTCATGCAGGCCACCCTCAAGCCTACCTTGACCTCAGCCAAGTGCTATAGTCTAACTCAGCTATAAGCTTAATAATTCAGGTAATTCTAGTTGCACAGAACGCTCCTGGCTCTGTTGGAGAACATACTCTCAAGATAGACTCCCTCCCCTTTATTACCCAAATGACAGCTTATGACTGCACGCACAAATACCACCGAAGCTCGGCCAGCATTTGCCAGCTGAAAATGGAGCAAAAGAGGAACTCAAGTGTGATCAACCTCCCTGAAACAATGTTTGATAAGGAAACGTTGCTCTCCAAGTTGCAATACATAATGGGCAAAGAGACCATTTCTGAAATTTCATCTTGATAACCTCAGAATTTCACTCTATAGGAAGGAACAGCAATTCACAGTAATAACAAGTAGACCAAACCATGAATTTCTTTTGCTGTTATTGCCCCTGCCTTACCTTTTTCTAATGATGGGTATTGCTGGGCATACTGAGGAAATCTGAATTTCACTATATAGCAAGCCCCTCTCCCTCCCCTGAAACTTACACACACTACGCCCACTTCTCATTTCATTCCACAGCCACTTACTAGACCTCTCTAGGAAAAACAGAGCTAGCTGTCCTGTGAGCTCTCCCTCCCCACCCGTCACAGCTTGTGGCAAGAGACTAATGTGGCTCAAATCTCTTGTGTTTTTTTTTTTGTGTGTTACGTGGGCCTCTCACTGTTGTGGCCTCTCCCTTCGCGGAGCACAGGCTCCAGACGTGCAGGCTCAGCGGCCACGGCTCACGGGCCCAGCCGCTTCGCGGCATGTGGGATCCTCCCGGACCGGGGCACGACCCCGCGTCCCTTGCATCGGCAGGCAGACTCTCAACCACTGCGCCACCAGGGAAGCCCAAATCTCGTGTTTTATTATGAGAGTTGTGGAGAGGAAAACCCAGGCCACGGATTCTATTTACTATATATTGCTATAATACCATATATTATTATAGCTTACTATTTACCATCTGTGTGACATAGAGCATTTATTTGATGTCTGGGAAACACTGGCTTCTCATCTATGGGGAAGGAATAATAATAGTTTTCTTGCATGATTACAGTGAGAATCAACGTACTTAATTCTGGGCCTGGCACATCTAAAGTCCTCAGGAAATATTCGTTACTGTGATTCCCATTGCTATTATTGTGATTGTTGTCTTGACCACCCTCCCCCAAAGATACGTAATCCCCTACATCCCCCCCACCAGCTCTGCTCGCCTCCATGTTTGCTCATATGCTGACTGAGGGAGGGATGCAGACCATGGAAGAAATGGAAGCACAGACTTGGAGCCCGCGGATCAGAAGGCATCCGAGCCGTTCCAAGACTAGGAGATGCGTCTGTGTACCAACCTCTTTGATGAACTCTCTTTCATGTTCTGTACACAGAGTCCTCATTAGACACTTTTGCTTCAGAAATCACAGCAGCCTAACTGACACTTGGTTTTATCTCCCAAATCACCAACCTGTGTATGAAATAGGCATCACCCCAAGAAACCATTTTGCTTTGTGAATGATTAGACACGTTACTCCAAAATTGCCCAGTGCAGACCGCCCAGGCTGCTTTGGCCCCTCCCCTCCACCTGGGATGGCCCTGCCAGTCACCTTTGGCTGAGCACAGAGGAAAGGGCTTCTGTTTCTGTCCCCAGCAACCTGGTCTCTGTCCACCAAAAACTCCAGCCTCATCCCGCTTGGGGTGCCGGCTCTATGCAGCACTTTAAACTGTGGTACATCCGACTGCACCCCCTTCACCGCCTCAGCTCTGACTCTTCCCCTCAACCTGCCCACCGCTGCCCTCACCTCTCCATATAGCCATGCTCTTCTGTACCTGTACATACCTGGCTCTTGACCAAAATGCAGGTTATTGACATTGCCTCGGACGTCCTTAGGCAAAGTTCAACCTTCCTGATTGTTCCCACCATTGTACTCCAGCTCTGTTGTAAGCGGGAACTTGCGCCTGGTCATCCAGGCAATGCTCCAAATAGCCCTGCAGTGTCCTCACCCGAATCAAAGGTCTCCCTTTCGCTGTACAATCAATCAGCCTCGAAGTTTACCTGATGGACTTACGTAAATGACGGTGAGAAAGCAAAGGCTCTCCCTTCGGGACTGGTAACCTAACAGGCAGGCATTCCTCAGGGTCCTCTGTTGGCCAAAACATTGGGAACCTTTGCACTCTTTTCAAAAATAAGTTATTTAAACAAAAGTCAGTCAGTGCATTAGTCTGCTAGGGCTGCCATAACAAAGTATCACAAACTGAGTAGCTTAAACAACAGAAATTTATTATCTCAGTGTTCTGGAGGCCAGAAGTCTGAAATCAAGATGTCAGCAGGGTTGCTGCCTTCTAAGGGCTGTGAGGGACAATCTGTCCCACGCCTCTCCTCCAGCTTGTGCTACCCTCAGGAGCTCTTCGCCTTGTAGATGGCTTTCTACCTGTGTCTTCACATCATCTTCCTTCTGCACATATATGTCTGTGCATCCAAATTTCCACATTTTATAAGGACACCAGTCATACTGGATTATGGACCGCCCTAATGACCTCATCTTAATTTGATAATCTGCAAAGACCCTATTTCCAAATAAGGTCACATTCACAGGCCCTGGGGGCTAGGACTCCAACACATTTTGGAGGGGACACAACCCATAACTTAGGTACAGTGTATCCTTATTTATATCAAGTATTCATTCCCGAAAACCTCATATGATATAAAGCTTTCATAATTAATTTTTCTAAAGGAAAAACAATAGTTGAGGGCAAGGTGGAGGGACAATTATCTCAAGATGTATTTATCATGTTGTTCTTTAATATATTTTTTTTTCTTTTCTCAGTCTCTTCTCTAATATCTTCCTTTGGGGACTCACTGAATTTATTGCCTGGCCTATCCCAGTGTTCACTTGGCTCGTGTAATGGCATTTTATGTAAATTTCACTGCAAAGTTACTGATTTTCAGACCTGATTTTCAGCACTTGCACAAGCAATATGACAGTGACATCTTGGATGATACAGTTATGTGATACAGAAATTTTTAAATGTTTAAGTAGCAATGAATATTAAAATAACAGCACAAAAGGGATCAAAACCCCTTGCAGAAATTCTGGTGCATGCAAACCTGAGGGTGATCCACTGCCCTCTGACAGGGAAAGCAGGGTATTTCCATTAAGCAGCTGAAGTGACACTGTCGCCTGGCAATAGTGTGAACACAGGATGCAATTCATACAGGCCCCCTGCTTTGAAATTGTGAGAATTTTTATTTTATTGAAGAATAGTTCATTTACAATGCTGTGCCAGTCTCTGCTGTACAGCAAAGTGACTCAGTTTTACACATATAGACATTCTTTTTAAAATATTCTTTTCCATGATGGTTTATCCCAAGACACTGGATATAGTTCCCTGTGCTGTACAGTAGGGCCTTGTTGTTTATCCATGCCAAAGGTAATCATTTGTGTGAATTTGTTTTTAATTTGAGGAATTTATAGCTTTTTTAAATTTCAAATTTGAGTAACCAGTTGAGACCTTGTTATTACTTCCAGGTCACGCTGTTTCAAATTCACATAGTTCAAATTTGCATTAAGTGCCACTGAACTGTGTAATAAGCATCTTTCCTTTAGCAGGAAGAATCGTAGAATAAAACTACCCAGAGGAAACCAGACAGATGGAAGCCGCATGTCTAGTCACAGACGCCAGCTTCGTGTAGATCAGGAAGAAGTGGGTTTAGACATGTCTCATGGTTTTAAATTATTTATTCCCCAGTCCCTTCTGCCTAGCTCTGAAGTCTACTAACAAAAGAAATATTACCTTTATTATATGTTCTTTTGTCCTCCCCGTCTCCAGCTGCCAAAATAAGCCTGTCGTTTCTTGGTATAAATGCTAAGCTCCTACAGCAAAATGACCTAAAGGTGACATGAGGCAGTTAGCACTCAGCAGTGTCCTGCTGCGGGTGCCCTCATATCGGGAGTCCTGAGACTCAGCTTTTAATTAAGACTTGGCTCTGCCATCAACAAGTGCTACTTCTTGGGACAATTTGTCTGGGTTTCCATGTCTTCATAGTAATTGGTTTTGTGCATTTTTGTTAAAGTGATGGAATGACAAAGGCAACACAGGAGATGCACGACCATCCTCTCTTAGGGAGAAATATGGCTCGTGAGAAGGGGATCTCAAATCATGAGCCCTCTCTTCTCCCCACTAAAACCATGGTTCTCCCGAGTCCCCAGGTGGTGCTGAGGTTTCATGGAGAGCCCCTTGGGCCCTTCCCACCGCTTTTGCTAACGTTCTCATTATGAATGGCCACACACCACCGGCCCCCAAGCTTTAGTCTGCACCTTCACCCAGCCCTTATGAGAAAGAAGAGGCTATCTCGGCAGCGTTGTGCTGATCCTGACTTTAACTGCCCCACGGGTCTTGGACGAGCCCATCCTTGGGCTCTTGGATAGAAGGGCCTCAGGTAGACACGGTGTACATTTTTCTGACTAAAAACACACGATTTGTTTCCCAAGAGATTTGTGAATTTTCAAATAATCTGAAAAATATGACAGTCAAATCATATTTAGTTAAGCCTCTAATTAATCGCCTTGACCAAAAAAGAACAAAATTACATTAAATTCATCTACCCAAGGAAATCAGAGTGGGACCCATGACCACTCACTTCTCCCTTATGAGTGAGAAACAGGAATCCTCTCCCCCACCCCAGCCAATCTCTATTGCTGATTCCACAGTCCAGCCCCATTTCTTCTTTCCAAAATCCTTTCCTCTCTATGTAAAGGAAGACATTAATTTTCAGCCTCATGGAAAGATAAACAAAAGGAAGAATGCATCTTGTCCCAGTCTTTAGGAATTTCAATGTAAAAATGCGTTCCATTTGTAGAACAAAGGCTTGTTATTTTCACCCCATCTTCAGGAATGGTGATCCCAGAAAGGTCTGGAATTTTAACTTTGGGTTTCATGCTTGACATCTGGATGGGTTTGTTTATGTGTGACTGTTTCTCATCTTGGGAAGGCGGGAGTGGCGAGAGAAAGGCATTAAATACTCAACTCTTGCCTGCCCACCAGCACTGGCAGCAACTGGTGTCAATAAAGATAGTGGAAAATGAACTGTGATTCCAACATCTGTGAACCAGGTCTCCCTTGGAGCTGACGTGCAAGTTGGAGACAGGTAGATGGCGCCTTGCCTCTTCAGGCTGCAGTGGGGCAGAGTAACTTCTTAGGGGAGGTTAAACAGGCTTCCCAGGCATGAATATCATTCTACTCATTTTCTTCTGGAAACAGTGCTCCGAAAAAGGCTGATGAAGACGTCAGGATACCCAGTTATTTTAGAGCCAATTGGCAATTTTTTCTGTAGTCGTCCAAAAGGTCATTAGACTTGCCAACAGCCGATGTTGCATACCAGCTTGTCTGCAGGAGAACCCAATTATCACACACAAAAACCCTCCGGTCGCAGATCAGTTTACTCGCCTGCCAGCTTCCAGAAAAGAGAAAGAAACAGATGTTCCTCATGCTCTGACTTCAACAGGCCTCCAACCAACCCCTCCAGCAGCAGAGACCTGATCTCAGCCCAGTGGGCACCTTTGAACCAAAGTCCTGCGTCCCCCCTCTGGCATCTGGTCCACCCCACCCCCTCTGCCCCCAGCCTCCCAGGCCCAGTCAGTGCTCAGAGAAGCCAGGTCTATTCTAACTTGTTTTCCTTTTTTAAAACAGAGAAGTGATTTTTTTTCTGATTTTGAAAATAACCAAGAGCTGCAGTGCTAACTGTCAAGGTGAACTTGGCTGAAAGGAGGCGTAATTGTGGACTCTGTGACCTGCCAGCTTGAGTGACAGGATGTTTACAGTCATTAGGAGACTCTGAGAATTGAAGGCCTCTTGTAGATTTCTTGGTTTTTTTGAATGCTTAAAAATACAGTGGGGCTTCCCTGGTGGCGCAGTGGTTGAGAGTCCGCCTGCTGATGCAGGGGACACAGGTTCGTGCCCCGGTCTGGGGAAGGTCCGACGTGCCGCGG
>NC_041218.1:41340285-41354333 GCF_002837175.3 Physeter macrocephalus
CGGAGCCTGTGCTCCGCAACGGGAGAGGCCACAACAGGGAGAGGCCCGAGTACCGCAAAAAAAAAAAAAAAAAAACAGTGATTTTTTAAAAGAGCATCATTTAGGAATCATCTATCTCATGTTTCCTAATCTGTATATTTAAACTTCTATGTCATTTATCAATACAGTAGAGGCACTAATGATGAATAATTATGAGTGTGGAACTGTAAAAGTTCAGAATATGTAGTCATTTACAGAGGCAGTGCAGCACAGTGGTCAAGGCACAGACTCTGGAGCCAGCCTGCATTTGAACCCTGGCTGTGTGACCTTGGAAAACTGACAACCTCTCTGAGCCTCTTTTCCCTTTTGTAAAAAGCATTATGAGAAAGATCCTTCTTCATATGATTTTTGTGAGGATTAGAACAGTGGTAAATAGGTGAGAGCTAATGGTATTTACTATTTTTTGGAAGCACAAATTTGAATCATGTGTGCTGTGGGATTGACATGCAATAGCTTATCCCCTGACCTGAGAGACAGGCTATTGTAGATCAGTGAGGAAAGAATGAATACATTAATAATGATGCTGGGACAGCTGGTGACCCCAACGGGAAGGCAATGAAAATAGAGCCCTGCTTCCCTACTTTCGTACACAAAAATCAATTATAGACAGAAATAAATTAAGGACTTAAACATGAAAGGTAAAACTTTAATTTTTTTAGAAGAAAACATAAGAGAATATCATTTTGTCCTTAGAACAGGAGACTTTTTTTAAAGACAAAAATAGGTGAAACTATTTTTGAAAGCTAAGAATAAATTCAACTACATTAAAATTAAGCACTTCTGCTCATTAAGATACCATAAAATATTGAAAATATAGGCACAACCTGGGAAAAGAGATTTGTAACACATTTAACTGACAAAAGATTCATGTCCAGAATAAAAGAATGCCCATAAGTCAAGAAGAAAAAAGTAAACAACCTAACAAAAAATTATCAAAAGACCTGAACAGGTATTTCACAGAAGAGAAGACAGGAAAGTTAATGAACATATGAAAGTATATTCAATACTGTTAGAAGACAAGACAATGCAAGTTAAAATCACAGTAAAATGCTATTTCACACCTACCAAGTTGATAAAATACCAAGCATGGCTAGAGGGCAATGATCAGGGACTCAGATGCACTGGTAGTGGGAAGTGCGTGGGTATAACCATTTTGTAACACAACTAGGTATTGGTAAGTAGAGTTGAAAACCCACAACCCTACAGCCTAAGTCCACTCCTAAGAGTGGATCCCCAAATTTGCTGCATGTCACAATCACCTGGCATGCTTTTAGAAATCCTGTGCCCAGGCTGCACCCAGATTAATTTAAATAAGAATCTCTGGGGGTGAGACCAAGGCATCAGTATTTTTTAAAACAGCCAGATGATTCCCATGTGCAGCCAAGCTCTCCAGCCAAGGGTACCCCCTGCCTATGACCTTCGGCTGCTCCTCAGAGGATGCTGAAGAGGAAGAGGCCCAGGTTTGATGAGACACCTGTAAGGCTACAAGCATGGTCAGCAAAATCCCACACAAGCTTCCCTTCCACAGGCACTGCCTGCAGGAGAGGGGTCCTGTCCACTCTGGATTTCTACCTCTTGTGCAACATAAAAAGCAAAGTCCTCCAGCGGCCCATCTGGCCCAAGGCACAGCCATGACCTCTTCCCCTACACCAATTGGGTAGCTGTGCTCAAACTGTATAGCTGAGGATGGGGCTTTCTGCGCTGTGGAGCTGAAGGCTGTGGGGGGAGTGGCGGGACTCCCAGGAGGTGGAGCTTTAGTCAGAGGTCTCTAAATTGGGGACTGCCAGCAGACTGTCGCTGATGTTCTCTTTTACGACATCCATATAGCTGTAGGGTGACTGCACGAATGAGGCAGGCCTCCTCAGCAAATAAGAGCTTCCTCATTATTTTGTAATAGTTGATATAAAAAATTGCGATTGAATTTGAAATCCAGTTGCATTATCAAGGGATTTTTCAACCTAACATTTGTCAATGAAAGAAAAGGAAGAGCTGTTTGATTCTTTAAGTATCCTTCTTCAATTGTTATTACATGGTTTTAAAATTTTTATTCCTAACCTTGAGAATAATGGCTTTTGTCCATGAAGACTATCAAAAATTTAAAGAGATCATCATTTAAAATCTTGATCAAAATTGCATGTAACTATTTCATGCATAAAACCTGATTTTTTAGAAAAGTATGTTCAAGGAGGAAATCTCAAGCTTCTTTTTTTTTAAAAATGTGAAAAGAATCTATATAGAAGTGTTATACTTTTTCCTAACATAATTATGTAATATTAAAAAAATCATTTTCTTAACATAATTATGAAACATAAAAATAGTTCTTTTTTCACCCGTACCTATAGAGATGCCCCCAAATCCCCTGCAGCTTACCCCAATATGCAGAACAAATACCATCTTTCTCGATGCACCATGACGGCTTGGGAAGCATGGCCTTAAAGAGAAATTTTGCATGAAAAGTATGTAAGAATGTATTTTATAGCAGCATTCTTTATAATGGTAAACAAATAGAAAACCACCCAAAAGATCGACAACAGAATGGATAAATGGTGGCGTGCTCATTCAGTGGAACAGGACACAGCAGGGGTATCAGTGAACTACAGCAACATGTCACCATGAAGCAATCTCAAAAGCTTTACATTAAGCAAGGGGAAAAAAGCAAGTCACAGAAGAAAATGTACAAAGTTCAAAAATAGGTAAAACCAAACAATAAATTTGGGTGAGAGGGGATTAGTGATTTTTTTAAGGAAAAATACAGCCATTCACTGATTCAAGTCCACTCAAACCTTGACACTTGCTGTTTTTTCTGCCTGGAATACTTTCCCCAGAGAGTGATTTGGTTTTTCCAAGATAAGGCACTACCTTATCTGTGAGGTCTTCCCAGATCAGCTGATAGAAAATTGTACAAGAGAACATGCAGCATGGGGGCGTGCACACACACAAACACACACACACACATCCGTCCAGACATACCCCTGCTCACACCACACAAGGATACACATCAAGTGCACACTCCATACCCACCTTATTTGACTTCATAGAATGCAACACCTGGCATATAGATTTATTTGTTTACTGTCTGTCCTTCCCACCCAAGGGAGCAGAAACTTATTTTGTTCACTACTATCTCTCCAGCACCTAGAACAGTGGTTGGCACATACTAGGAATTCAATAAAAATCATTGGATACAGATGGGGATTTATGTAGCAGTTACTTTATTCAGAATACCAAATTCTAGTGCAGGTACAGGATTTAAAGTCACCAACTTGGGTATGTAAAAATGAAACTATTTTGCAATAATTGCATTTTATTTTGTTCTCAGCCCCCACTTTTCACTGGTTGAGAGAATCTAGAACTTTCCATTTCGAGGTAAACCTTTCTTTTCTGGATTTTTCCTCTGGCTCTCCTTTGGATAAATGGTCAATGTAACATTTTACCCCACTCCACATCCCTCTGCCTGGAGGTAAGCTTAGTTCCTGGGGCATGGAAGTTACAGTGCAGTGTGAGAGGCCGGTCTTCTCCTCCATATGGGCCCATCACAGGCTGACATCTATGACAGTGTTCTTGTCCTGCTGGATCTTTGTTCACAGGCATATGTGACCCCACTGCAGCCAAACTGCTGAAAGAACAGAGTCGAAGCTTTCCTGTCTGCCTTGAGCATCCTCCTCTACCAATGAATCTCACTTGACTGAATATCCCTGAAGAGGTGAAACAAGCTCTTCCATCATACTGAATTCTTTCCCAATCTCTAAAAACTCAAAAAAAATTTTCTACCCAAATCTTGGCTTTGGCTCTATTACCAGAAGTTTTCAAAATACTGGACTCTCTTCAGAACCTTGACTGATCTGAATCTACCATCTCCCAGAGCAATGGATGATTCAATGGGTGAGTGATCTGAGGCCAGCAAGCAAACTGAGGCAAGGAGGAACATCTGCTGTTTCCTTGGAATTTTTTCTTACCGAAGCAGAACCCGTGGCACCACAAGACCTTAGCAAATGGTTTTACAAGTTTAAATAATGCTTTATTTACGTAATCCTTTGGGAGATCTGCAGAGGTATTTTTTTCTTTCCAACAGATGTTCACTACCTGCAACTCCCCCTTTTTGTTTTTAATGTAGCAATTTTTGATGGAAATATTTTTACCGGCTATTTCACACCTTCCAAATTTATTCAGTGTACAATCCAGAAGACAATGACCTGATTTTCAAAAGAAGGTTATCTCCTCAAGAATATTAATTATTATCCTTAGTATCCTGGGAGCTGTCATGGGTGAAAGAAATGGGCAGGGTAGCTTGGCTTTCACTACATCCTGGCTCATCTGTTCTTCTTTCTTCCATCAGCTACTCTCAAGGGCGCTAGCCTGTCAGTCAGAAGTGATGCTCCTCACCCTTTCTGTCCATAGCAGGTTGGCCTTGCTTCTCCAGGTGTGGTCCTTGGACCAGCAGCATTAGCATCACCTAGGAGCTTTTAGAAATGTAGAATCTTGGGCCCCTTCCCAGACCCACTGAGGCAGAGTCTGCATTTTATCAGGATCCCAAGGTGATTCGTGAGTTCGTTAAAGTTGGGGAGGCACTGCTCCAAATTCAGCCCTGCCCTCACTCCCAGGACATGTCAATTCTCAGGCTGAGGCCTGAGGTGCCTCTCCCCAACACACACACATGCAATCATGATTTAGTTGACCTGTGGACTCACACTGAGTCAACATTACTAGACACAGAACAATTTCCAGTATAAGATGAGCTAGGACAATTGTCCCTAACCCAGAGTTTGGACTGACCTTGGGACAGTAACTCAGGGAAGCAGCTAATAGGAAAAAGAAAGTGGTGCAAAAAGCAGTCTGAGACACTTTTATGTACATAAACCCCATCAGCTGTATTGTGATGGCAAATCATTGCAATCGCGGTTACAAACACACACACACACTTTGTCCAGCACATCCCCCAGGTTGTACTTTTGTGACTTATTTTTATCTACAAACATCTATTATGAGTTGATTTCACCTGAACTACAATTTTCCCTGGGTTAGTAAGATGAGTGTAGACTGGAAAAGAGAGGGGCAGATAGCGTGAGATTAGCTGAGCTCTTCTCACCCCTGTGTGGATCCTGTAACTACAGGTCAGGAGAAAGTATTCTGGAGCTAGACTGCCTGGGTTCAAGACCTTGCCCTGCTTGTGTCACTGAATAGTACAGTACAAGTTATTTCAACTCTCTGCCTCAGTTTCCTCATTTAAAATATAGAGATGATCATAATTGCACCTGCCTCTCCGGGTGAGTGTAAGAATTATATAAATTAACACACAGAAAGTGCTTAGAACCATAACTGATACATAGTAAGTGCTCAATAAATCATTGTTGTTATTATCTCTAAACCCAAATAGAAGGCGTTAAGCTACTTTTATTTCCTCCTTAAGCCATTTTTAGCTGTGAGACCTTGATTCAATTTACTTACCATCTCTGAGCCTCAGTTTCCTCATCAGTAAAAAGAGGATAAGCATAGTACTTAGCTCACAGTGGAGCAAAAGTAAAATGAGAAGACTTGTAAGGAAGCACCTAGCAGAGTACCTGGCACATTCAGGCTCTGAGCAAATCTTAGCTACTTTCTCTCCTTTGCCATGAAAACAAATAGTCAATACAACTAAATAAGATGTGTTATTTTACATGCAATTCACATTCAAGATACCAGTGCCAGGAAAATTCTATTTACCCAGCTCAAATTCTCCTTCAGTGATGCCCTCCCCCACCTACTCCCTCAGGGACCCCGTGACTCTCTATTCTGACCTGTCCTAAAGCACTTAGCCCACTGGGTCATGGCACATCTGCTTGTACGTACATGTCCTGAACTAGGCTGTGCACTGCTTAGGGGTAGGTATCATATTTTATTCATATCCACATCCCAATACCCCAGGCAGGGCCTTCCACAGAGCGGACAGTATTTGTGGCATGGATGGGGGATGCATTGGTGGGTGGGTGGGAGGGTAAGTGGATGGAGGAAAGCCTAGGGCAGCTCCAAGGCCCTTTTGCAACAGAAAGATGTAGAGGCCTGTTTGGCCCCTGTTGTTTCACAGCTGTGTTGGATGACTTGAGCTGTACATGACTTGGTAAAGAGTGCATTACTCTATTACATTGTGAATAATGAACTCTTTCCAACTAGGTGCATACACAGACAGAAAATAGCAACAAGTTCTTAGAGTTCAGGTAGTTTCAACTCTGTAGCTGAAGAGTACATATGTATTAGGGTTGTTCAGAGTTTATGCAGACCCTTTAGGATGGCGTCCTAAGTCCTCTCTCATCTGGCCCCAACCTCCCTTCCCAGGCTTCCTTGTCCTCTATCTCTTCACTGCCTGCTGAGAACTGCTCAGTCCAAGAACACTTTATGGATATCCCATCATAATCAACTGCCCCCTCTCTGCACACCCTCAGAAAACTACTGTGTTTTTTGTCTTTGCAATGTTATTTGTCCATTTTATAGATAAGGAAACTGAGGATTAGAGAGATTAACTGATTTGCCCAAGCTCACAGAGTTAGTAAGTAGAAGCATCAGGATGTGAACCTGGGCTATCTAACTCCAGAGGAAATGTCCTTGAACACCATGCAAAGAGCGGGGATGTTTACTTATTTTAGCAAATATGTCAATAGTACTTGAAAAAAGGTGCTGATGTGCTGAACTGGCATCAGCCATTATAAAAAAGAATGAGTAATTGACACAAATCATAGCTCTTGGTTACTTCAGTGACTAATCTCTTTATTCAGATTACTATCATGATATATACATATAAACATATACATCAACATATTAATTGTCAATTTCAAATTTATAATCTGTGTTTCCCTGGGCCAGAATAAAGGCTGGAGTTCAAAGCAGGGTCAAATTAACAGTAATTATTATTCTTTTATGATCTTTATTTCCCGCTTGCTATTATAGGACTTAACAACCTACTGCCAAGCTTCCCCAGAATCTGTTTATTGTAGGGAACTCCTTGGAATATCACATACATTAAGGCCCTGTTGGTTACTAACATATGGTATGGACCTTCTCTCCAACTGTGTTCTGACACCTTGGATGAGGCTTGCTAATGCCACCTCTGCTATCACGAGTAAGACAGCACCATATTTTCCCCATTTCACCAAAACCATCTTACAGTCCAAGTATAAAGCAAGAGAATGCCTGTCTCCTTTTATATTTCGCTTAGGACCCTAAACTCAAAACTAGTCTTAGATTGCCCTGGTGTCCACAAGATTTTAACAAAACCATCTCTTTCTGTTTTGACAAGACCCACCTCTATCCTATGCAACCATTCCTTTGGCCCTGCCTAGGACCAACAGGGCACCCTCCCCTAGGGAAACCTTTTGAGGAGGTGGTAGAGTCTGCCCTTGGGTTTGCTACAGCAGAATGCTCAGGAATCCAACTGGCCCTAAGGTCCAAGCTCAAGCTGCCAGTGCCTGGCCTTCACAGCCTCCAGGCTCTGTGTTCATTTTTCTAGTCAGGCCACAGTATAAACTGAATTGGTGACCCTACCCACCCACCCCAATTCATACATCAAAGCCCTACCCCCAGTGTGACTGGCCTTTAGAGAGATAATTAAGGTTAAATGAGGTCATAAGGGTGGGGCCCTAATCCCATAGTACTGGTGTTCTTAAAAGAAGAGGAAGAGACAGACGACAGGGAGCTCCCTCTCTCTCTGCACGTGCACAGGGAAAGGCTAAGTGAGGACACAGTGAGAAGGTGGGAAGAGAGGTTTCACCACCAACCAACCAACAGCACCTTGCTCTTGGACACCCCGCCTCCAGAACTTCAAGAAAATAGATTTCTGTTGTTTAAGCCACCCGGTCTGTGGTATTTTGTGATGACAGCCCTAGCAGACTAATACAGACCATAAAGGTCCAAACAGGTCCACTCAACAACTAATAGGAATCACAATGCAGTAAAATTCCCCACACGCTTTTTCGGAGAAAGACATTTCTGGGACACCTTTTGCCCCAATGATTATTCCTCACCCACTGATTTCTGTGTTTCAAGGAGGAGCTTCCCTTCCTGCTGACTTTAAGCATCCTGTGGAATAAAGATCATCTACAGGAAAGGCATCATCTAATCTCAACCAAGAGACTCCCTGAGGGATCATGGAACACAGCCAGAGAATTTCACTCTCTGGGCATCTCTGCTCCTATGCAAAGAGGGGCTTATGCAGAAAGGATTTACCCACATAACAAAATTGCCATAAGGTAACTGCTAATGACATGGCTGCCACTCCATGCAGAGCACCTGCCACCACCTGACACAGCACAAATCTCCACATTTTGGCAGCACTTCTTTGTCTAACACAAATGATCTTATTTTCACAAGCAGCTGGAACTGCCAAAAGTCCCAGTGAACAAACACAGTCTGGCAGATGCCACAATGGGGCTGAGAATATGAGTTCCTGGGATGGGAACTGGCAGGTCTACACACTTCCCCAGGTCCCAGCAGGCAGAGCACAGGCGACAGACACACACTGACCTGCATGTTAACGTCCCCAAAGTGCAGAGAACAGGACATGGGAGACGCAGAGGTGAAATTGGTATGAAAGTGCTTTAAGGTGAAACGAAATGCTTCTCACCGCTTTAACCACTGAGGAGATTTTCAGATTATTCAAAGGCAAAGGCAGCCTATAAACAAGGTACAGGCACATAAAATATGTTTTTAACTGGAAAAGCAATCCAGGGCTGTCTTAAATGCTTCATATGATAGAAATATTTACATTTACATAGAAGGAAGAAAAATGGTTAATTGGATTCTTTTGAATGAAGGACCATTAAAGTGTATTTTCACAATAATGGGTAGCTTCTTGCCTAGGGGCACTTGCAGCTATAGCAGTCCCTCAGGAATGTGGGAAATCACCCCTTCTCCGGTGGCAGCCTCTTGGATACATCCTCTACACTGCCACCGTGCCCCCCAGAGAGCTTTATAAAATGCACAACTCTTCACATCCTCCCGAGGGTTGTTCTTTTTTGCCCTCAAAGTTGTAGCTACAGTCATCAGCACGGCCCATGCATGAGTCCCCTCATGATGGCCTTTGCCTACCCCTCTGCCATCATCTCCTGCCCTCAGACATCACCCCACACAATAAAGATCCCAAACTACTCACTCTCAAGCTGTCTTCATCTCCATAACTTTGCATATACTCTTTCATCCTCTACTCTGCTGAGTGAATTATGACCCATTCTTCAACATATGGGTCAAATTTACCCTTCTTTTCAAAGCTTGCCTGATGCTTCTAAGCAGTTACTTGCTCCCTCCTTTACATCCCCAGAATACTCGAGGAGTCCCTTTGAAGTGAGGTTTAATATTCCATTTTGTTAGGATGTCTTGACACATATTGAGATGATGGGCCCAGGTGGTAGGTACCATTCTTATTTTTCTTTGAGTCTCTTTAGTATCCTCTAGGGCCAAGCATATTAGCTGTTTGCCTAGAAAAATCTTTTCCTATTAAAATATGTGGAAACAAACAAACAAATGAAAACACAAGGTGATTCATAAAATATATTGAAGCATATGGAAAAGGTAATGTTCCCTAAAAATGTAGAAAAGTATACAACAAAACAACAAAAGAGGAAGGGAGGGAGGAAGGAAGAAAAGAAGAACAAAGAAAATTTTAGAGGACATTAGCTTGATGTCTTCAAAAAGATATGGAGGGCATGACCTCCAGGAAACAGGATCAGGGAACCTCAAGAACAGAAGAGGTTGTGATGAAAGAAGAGACGTGACAGGAGCTTGTGGAACTGGAAAAAAAAAAAAAACAACATGCAAAAAGGCAAGGAATTACAAAATGCAAAAGCAAAACCAAGACTAAATTAGAGCCATAAAAACCTCTTTCTTATTGTTCAGCTGTGTTTCCCCACCTGGCACATCAGGCCCTGGCTTCTTCCTCCTGCCCCGTCTAAGCTACAGGAGTCCCAGCAGATCTCCTGACTTAGCCTCACCCCTGCTAGGAATCTCTATTATCTGGAAGAATCGAAGCTGAGGTAGAAGGTGATAAGAAGAGCATGTAATTAGCCTTCTTGGGTAGGTAATCAGCTGCATCTTGGTCACTGGATGCTGAAAAATTGAAGAAAAAAAGTCATCAAAGAGAGAGAAAAGAAAAACAAAAATTAAAAGAGTAGTAAAAATAAGAACAGAGGCAAAGATTGGTTATCTTTACAAAATATGCATTTTGTGTTTTAAAGATAATAAGTTATGAGTCTGACTCCAAAAGTATAGGCCACAAAAGCAAAAATAAACAAACTGCACCATATCAAACCAAAAATCTTCCGTACAGTAAAGGAAATCATCAACAAAATGAAGGGGCAACCTACTGAATGGGAGAAAATATTTGCAAATCATAGATGTGATAAGGAGTTAATATCGGAAATATATAAAGAACTCTCATAATTCAATAGCAAAACAAAATTGATTAAGAAATAGGCAGATGGGCTTCCCTGGTGACGCAGTGGTTGAGAGTCTGCCTGCCGATGCAGGGGACACGGGTTCGTGCCCCAGTCCGGGAAGATCCCACATGCCGCAGAGCGGCTAGGCCCGTGAGCCATGGCCACTGAGCCTGCACATCCGGAGCCTGTGCTCTGCAACGGGAGAGACCACAACAGTGAGAGGCCCGCGTACCACAAAAAAAAAAAAAAAAAAAAAAAAAATAGGCAGAGGATCTAAATAGACATTTTTCCAAAGGAGACATACAAATGGCCAACAAGTACTGAAAAGATGCTCAATACCACTAACCATCAGGGAAATGCAAATCAAAACCATAGTGAGATATCACCTGACACCTGTTAGAATAGCTATCATCAAAAGGACAAGAAATAACAAGGGTAGGCAAGGATGTGGGGAAAAGGGAACACGTGCACTGTTGTTGGGAATGTAAATTGGTGCAGCAACTATGGAAAACAGTATGGAGGTTCCTCAAAAAATTAAAAATGGAACTACCATATGATCTCACAATTCCACTTCTGGCTATTTATCGAAAGAAAATCAAAACACTAATTCAAAAAGGTATCTGGACTCCCATGTTCTTTGCAGCATTATTTATAATAGCCAAGATATGGAAACAATCTAAGTGTCCATCAATGGATATATGAATAAAGAAGATATGGCCCATATATATATAGATAGATATAGATAGATATATATAGATAGGTACTACTCAGCCATAAAAAGGAATGAAATCTTAGGAAATCTTGCCTCTTGAGTAAACATGGATGGACATTGAGGGCATAATACTAAGTGAAATATGGAACACGGAGAAAGACAAATATTGTATGATCTCACTTATATGTTAAATACTTTAATAAAAACAAACAAGCTCATAGATACAGGGAACAGATTGGTGTTACCAGAGGTAGAGGGTGAGCTAAATGGGTGAAGAAGGTCAAAAAGTGTAAATTTCCAGTTATAAAATAAAGAAGTCCTGGAGAATGTAATGTATAGCACGGTTAGTACAGATAATAATAGTGTATTGCATATTTGAAAGTTGCTAAGAGAGTAGATCTTAAAAGTTCCCATCACAGGAAGAAGATTTTTTGTAACTATGTATGAGGATGGAAGTTAACTATACTTGTTGTTGTGATCATTTCGTAATCTATAAACATATATTGTTACGTCGTACACATGAAACTAATATAACGCTATATGTCAATTATGCCTCAATACATTTTTTTAAAATAAAGGTAGGTTATATTTTTATGACAAACATCAGAAAATACCCCAAAAACAAATACTCAAAAGAAGTAAAAACTATCCCCAAATTATCACTAACATTGTAATCTATATTTTTCCAAAAATTACAGTTTTCATACTCTCATACAGATACCCTACATCAATTCTGTAAGTTCCTGTTGAAGATATTCTGTTAGACCAAATAAATCTAGGTGCTATTGAAAGATAAACCCAGAAATCTGCATGTTAAAATGATAAAAGTGTATTGCTTTCTCAGATCACAGACCATTGCTGACAACAGAGAGATTCTGGTTTTCACTCCAGGGCTCCTTCCAGCTTGTGATGCCAGGAGCTTGGAGGCAACATCTGTGATGTGTCTCCAAGGTCACTATGGAAGGGGAGGAGGGCAAAGTGAGCTTCTGTGGGGACAGAAGGTGTGCGTCACTTCTGCTCACATTCCATTGACTCCACTGACTGAAAGGGATGAGGATCTAAGATTTAGCTTTGTGCCCAACATAACAGGAGACACACAGAGGTTGGGGAGCATTAGCAGTCTTTGGGTTGTGTAGTGGTTTTAAAAGAAGCCCACAAGTTGTCTGACGCTCCTCCCTTCAAAAGGTAGAGCCTAATTCCCCTACCTCTGAGTGTGGGCTCAAGTTCTAACAAATGCATATGATGATGTGTGACTTCTAAGACTGGGTCATAAAACGCCTTGTAGCTTCCTCCTTGTTTACTCTGTCTTCTCTCTTGAATCACTTACTCCGAGCAAATGACAGCTGCCACATCAGGAAGACACTCAAATGGTCCTATAGAGAGGTTAGGGTGATATAGAATTTAAGACTCCTGCCCATAGCCAGCAATAAATCGAGCCAGACTTCCTCCTAACAGCCACAGAGAGGGCCATCTTGGAATTCATCTTCTAACCCCAGTCCAGCCTTCAGATGACGGTAGCCCCAGCCCACATCATGACTGCAACCTCATGAGAGGGCCCCACCAGAAACACCCAGTAAAGCTGCTTGGACTCTGACCCCAAAAAACTGTGAGACAAAAAATGTTTACTGTTTTAAGTCATTACGTTTTGGGTAATTTATTAGGTAGCAATAGATAATCAGGGCAGCATGAATCCACACACAGAGCATATGACTAAGCAAAGTTATATATATCTTTTTCACTAAGTGGGACTTTGGGACCAGACCCAATATGGAACCTTTAATGGAGACTCCATGACTCTCTTGCTTACACTTGGCAGCTATGAGACTTAGGGACAATGCTGAGAGAGACACTTCCTCTATGCATTTCCTTGAGGGCCAAACTCATAGTCTAGCCCTCTAATTATTGCGAGTCAAATGGCCAGGTAAGGACATTCCAAGGAAAACCATGCCAAGTAAAAGCAAGGAAGAGGGAGATGGAATCTGAATCTGACCAACAGGCCCATGGAGGTGGGAGGAGGGGACGAGGAAACAGCTTGTAAGAGGACACAGCCCCTCACCCTCTTCACAGAAGCAATCCCAGAAGAAAAGAGCAAATTTGCAGAAAAGGGAAAACTTTCCATTCTGACCTGGAATCCAAACCTCTTTTCTTGTCTCTCAAAATTCTCCACCTCCAAGTGCTCAGAGTTATTAAATATCTGTAATCAGATCCACTCACATTAGATTCCTCTGACCTGGGATGCAGTGGGGTTAATGCAAAGGAGCTTTATGACTTCCCTGGAGGCCAAATGGCATTATCGCCTGGGCTCCTAGGGCTATTGTTCTCTGCTTTTTAATAATAAAGGCTGGGGTCTGATTAATTCTATGAAAGAATAACAGTTTCTAATAATAGCCTATCTTCTCAAGTTCATTTTCACTTAATAACATCATACTCTAGTACATAGAGTCACTCAAACAAAGAATCAACCGAGTGTTTTCACACTTAACACCTTGCTAAAGTGGCTTTAATGGGCAGGGTATTTAGCACAATAATTGTTTACATAAAGCAACAAAAAATTGCATGAATTCGTTAATGTTTGTAATTTTTTTTCTAAATTAAAACTGTCCCCTTTTTTTTCTTCTTTTTTTAAACATCTTAGTTGGAGTATAATTGCTTTACAATGGTGTGTTAGTTTCTGCTTTACAACAAAGTGAATCAGTTATACATATACATACGTTCCCATATCTCTTCCCTCTTGCGTCTCCCTCCCTCCCACCCTCCCTATCCCACCCCTCTAGGTGGTTACAGACCACCTAGCTGATCTCCCTGTGCTATGCAGTTGCTTCCCACTAGCTAACCACCCTACGTTTGGTAGTGTATGTATGTCCATGCCACTCTCTCACTTCGTCACAGCTTACCCTTCC
>NC_041218.1:41355051-41404558 GCF_002837175.3 Physeter macrocephalus
GAGGTGGGTCAAAAAGGATCTTGCTGTGATTTATGTCATAGAGTGTTCTGCCTAGGTTTTCCTCTAAGAGTTTGATAGTGTCTGGCCTTACATTTAGGTCTTTAATCCATTTTGAGTTTATTTTTTGTACGGTGTTAGGGAGCGTTCTAATTTCATACTTTTACATGTACCTGTCCAGTAAAACTGTCCCATTTTATTGAATTCTCACTAATTATTTTCATCTTGACAGATAGCTCATATTATGCTTTGGGTGAATTATCAGCAAATTGATGAATCTGTGTAGTTTAAATGAAAGAAATATTTCACCAGCAATGGCTATTTGACTATTGCCCAGCAGTCAATTTCATTCCTTGTTTAAAAGACTAACTTGCATGTTGGGCCCTATTTTACATGTATGGATGGATGGATAGATAGAACAGGAGATAGATGCATAGACAGACAGACAGACAGGGAGAGAGAGAAAAAGAGAAAGGGAGAGAGAGCCACTCGGGTGTACAGAAATGGAAGGCAAGGCTGAACCACACAAGAGACAAAAAGTCATTACCACTTGGCAGAAAGCACGACACACTGGAATCTGAGTCCTGGTTCTGTGCCCTGCTCCGGCACTTACAACTTTTTTGCCCAAAGCAAGTAACTGCAACCATTCTCAGGTCCATTTCCTTGTCTGTGGTAGGGGATACCACTGCCCCTGTCCTGCCTGTGGTGTTGAAATACTTGACTAGGTGACAGTGCTCTAAAATGACAATCAACAGTGTAAGAGATCATAAAGATGGGGAGAAAACCCCTCATGTGGCTGCCACCTTGATTCCTACCCCTGTATTTCCAAAATTGCTTATGCTGTTGTAATGGGCACAGTGGAGGCTTCTTGTAAGTATTCCAGTGTTTGGTTCCTTTGAAACACCGCCTCTCAGGGACTATGGCCAAGTACCTAGAGGAGCAGCCAGGGAGTATTTGCATCAGCACCTTTTAGATCATACTCCAAACACTTTGTTCTTGCCTACCCCAAACGCTCACTTCCAGAATGGACCCAAACTCCTGCTAAAATAAAAATTAGCATAAAAGTGACTTTAATATCACTGAGCACACAATAACCAAGACCCAAACTGTGATTAGATGTTCTGCTCTGCTTGGCCCTAAACTAAAACCACCAAAAAAACAAAACTGTTCCCTCTGTCTCTTCCCTCCTTGCTCCTGGTGGGTTGGAGTGACCTTTGATGACCTTTGCCCTCCCTCTAGGACTAAGAATTGTAATCATGGCATCCCGAGGCCTCACTCAAAGCCATGGAGTTCTCCTCATTTTACAAAGCCCACCTTGAGCTGTCAAGACTAGCACACAGTTATACAGCCCCTGGGATGCCCCCACTCCCACCTCCCCAAACACAGGATTGTGCAAAAGAGCATGTTTCTTGCCCATCTTTTCCCCTCATATCCTCTGTTAACCTGTGACACAGTATTTTGGTCAAAGCGTCAATGAATGAATCACAAATGGTGAGAGAGAGTTTCCACTTCACAAATAGTTTTCAGTGTGGGTGGTACCTTACCTTAGTAGATTTGTCAACTGCTTTTTCAAGCTTGGGAATCATGGAAACTTTTGCAGCACTGCATAGAGCCCAAGAAAAATTAGCCGAGAAACCATTAATGTGATATAAAAATGCACATGTGCCCTGGGCCAACGGAGGCGAAGGCAGACGTGTAATGCTAATAAGATGATTCACAGGCACTTCTGGGTCCTCTAAGGATGCCCAGGACCCAGAAATACTTGTATCATCTTTGCAGCTGTTTGTATCAACAAAATACATTTTTCATCGGTCATGAAACAACAACAAAAATGCTCAGAGATAATCTCCAACATCTATTAATCCAGTCTGAATTTTAGGGGAGCCGGGGAAGAATTCTACGGAAACGTGGGTTTTTAGCACCTCTAGGCAACTGAATGAACACGCTCATCACTTTAAGACTCTTTTCCACAAGCCCACAAGTGCCATCCTCTCTGCCAGGAAACCTAAGCATCCATGCCCACTTGTCCCCTCTAGATCTTCACTCTTATGCCTCCCTCAATGGCCACCAGAAAATACATTTATTGGAAGCCACATCAAAACCAGATGGCTTGGGGCTTCCCTGGTGGCGCAGTGGTTAAGAATCCACCTGCCAACTCAGGGGACATGGGTTCGAGCCCTGGTCCGGGAAGATCCCACATGCCGCAGAGCAACTAAGCCCGTGTGCCACAACTACTGAGCCTGCGCTCTAGAGCCCGCGTGCCACAACTACTGAGCCCATGTGCCACAACTACTGAAGCCCGCATGCCTAGAGCCCATGCTCCACAACAAGAGAAGCCACTGCAATGAGAAGCCTGCGCACAGCAATGAAGAGTAGTCCCCGCTCACCACAACTAGAGAAAGCCCGTTCACAGCAACGAAGACCAAAGGCAGCCCAAAATAAATAAATAAAATAAATAATTTTTTTTTAAAAAAAACCACACACACACAAAAAACCAGATGGCTCGTCATGGATTTGGGGAACCTGGCTTCAGCCCACTGTTGCCGTGACTTTCATGACTTTTTATCAGCATTGCCACCACTGCCACCACAGATAATTAATTAAGAGAAACCAGATCTATTATTGTCACACCAAGTGGTGGATCCAAATAATTCTGAGAATCCTAGATGGGTGAGTATGTCATATTTTAGAATCAGGAAAGGAGTGGGGTTTTGCTTATTTTCTTATTCCAAGGAAAAGCAAGCTCTCAGTTGCTGGCCTCCAGCCCAGATTCGTGGTCAAAGACCTGGGCTTTGTGGCCTTGAGCTTTCTCCACTTCCACTCCGCCCTTCCAAACTACATGATGCAGACTCTGCTGATGTCCGTGGAAGATGCTATGATGTACAGCCCAGATCTCCCTTCAGGAATGAAGGGCTCATTTTCCTGGCGGTTCAGTGGGCAGCTGGCCAACAGTGCTTAGCTCTGAGCCCTCTTGGGGAATTGCCTTGGCTGAAGGGAGCCACCTTGTCCAGGGCAGCCCTCATCCAATGACTGGTCCACAGCGGGATATAAAGACCCTGACCCTTTGCCCAAACTCAGGACAACTCTGAAGAGTCATCCTTGCTTCAAAGCTCCCTGAGGGGGGCTTCCCTGGTGGCGCGGTGGTTGAGAGTCCGCCTGCCGATGCAGGGGACACGGGTTCGTGCCCCGGTCCGGGAAGATGCCACATGCCGCGAAGCGGCTGGGCCCGTGAGCCATGGCCGCTGAGCCTGCGCATCCAGAGCCTGTGCTCTGCAACGGGAGAGGCCACAACAGTGAGAGGCCCGCGTACCGTGGAAAAAAAAAAAAAAAAAAAGCTCCCTGAGGGGTCAGCTGCACCTTCCTTAGAACTGCATCACCGCCAAACAAACTTCGCCCTCTGTTCACGCCTGCTTTCTTCCGTCCCCTGCAGGTGTTGATCCCAAGAAAACTTCCTATAATATTTCTTGCATACTCATCTCTACCCCAGAGTCTACCTTCCGGAATCCAACCTGTGGCCATCCCCATGTCCCTCGACCCAACTCCGTTTTGACTTAAGCTGAAGCTGAGGATCTGGTGACTGACAGCGTCCAACCTTGAGCATCTGCATTTCTTGGCATCTCTGCCTGGGCCTTTCTTAGCAAAATGGTACAACTGGGGAGTATGGAAGTTAACACCCCTGGAAGGACCCAGGATAAATGCCCACCTTCCCATATTTGGGTGGCACAGTTCTGAGGCATATTCCACAGTTTCTCCAGAGTCCCTGGGATCTGAGTCTCCACTGTGCCCCCAGCCACCTCACCTGTGCACACATTGTTGGCTTTCTCCTTCTTTGTCTCACTGCTTCACCCCCTGCTTCTCTTCCCGGGATCACCTCCCAATAAGCCACTAGCACCCAGGTTCCTGCCTCAGAGCCCACCTCTGGGTGAGATGTTCTTATTTCTTTCCCTTTCTAAGCTGGAAACTCATCTTCCTGGGGGCAGAACCAAGGGGGCACTTGCAGGAAGGGGGCCATGAGTCACGATGAGTGTGAATGTCAGGACAACCGTGGAAGATGCTAAGGACACAAGCTAGATCCTCCACAATGCCTGGCTAGTGTTGATGTATTTTATGATAAAATTTATTAAGAGAAGGTAGGCTTAAATGTCACCCTTCCTCCATCTTCCTGTGTGGGAACTCCCCAGGTGCTCCAGAGGCTGGATAACAGCAATGACTGTTGCTTACCAAGCCCTGTGCCGATTCAGGGAAGAGCACTGGGCAGGATCTCACTCATCCTTCGAGGTCCATAAAATCATTGACTCAGTTATGACAACTGAGACTGAGAATGGTGAGTGATTTCCATGGTCTCACCATTAATCAGCTCAGAGCCAGGATTCAAATCCAGAGCAGATCACTTCAAACTGCTAATTCCTAATCAGGGGGTAAGAGGTCACTGAAATATGCATGTGCCCAGTCAGGCGAATGCTGGGCAGCTTGGGGTCAGTGATTTGAAGAGGAGACATGAAATGGTCTTTGTGTATTTCAGGGATACCTACCAGAGCATGTAGGAAAAGGGCTAACAGGGTCCCGAAAGCTCTAAACGCAAAAATATATTGAGGAGGGTAGAGACTGAGAAAAGAGAGAAAATAACCACATCATCTTCCAGGTCAGCAGGGAGCCCTTGAGAAATGAGCTTGGTGACAGTCGGAGCAGGCTGAATATGATCTGTCCTGAGGAGGGCCTCTGGTTTCAATAGTGTGCCCCCAGATGTCACTTTTCAACCCATATTTATTGAGCGCTCTTGAACTGGAGACGTGCAAATAAGCAGAAAAGGCAAGTGCCCTGCCCCCAGAAAGCGAATCTACTAGTCAGGGGAAACTGACGAGAGATAAAGAAATTGATATATTATAGACATCCGAGAGTAATAAGAGCTATGAACAAATTAAAGTCGGAGTGTGTTCACAGTTGATAATGGCAGGTGCAATCTTAGATGAGGCAGCAGAGAGGCCTCTGGGGAAGGTCACATTGAGGGAGATGGACGATCGAGAGGCAAAGCATTCAGGGGAGGGACCAGCAGGTACCGAGGCCCTGTGCAGGGCTGGGAAGCAGCAAGCAGGCCAGTGTTGGGGTGCAGAGGAAGCAAGGGAGACAGCAGTGAGAGAGGAGGTGAACCGAACGGAGACATTTTCTTGTGGCCAATAACATACAGGCCTGGGAAAGTTTAAAGCTCTCCCCCAAGTCCCTGTGGGCCTAACACTCCCCACGACCTGCAGCCCCTTCATCCTTCTTTACTGTGTTGGTTTCACCTGGTGACAACCAAGAGTTAACCTATCACAGTTTTTTTTATAAGAAACTAACCACAACTAGCAGTATGGCTGTTCCATGTACTAAGATCCGGGGTATGCATGCGAGGGAAGGCTCGCTTTACCCAGCCCAGTCCATCGGTCCTCTCCCTCCCCCTTTCTTCCTCATTTCTTCACCCCTATGCCCACCTAGTCAGTGCTTCTCCCCCCTCCACGCACTTCCTTTCTCCAACTCTGGAACTATTTCTGCTCCAAGTGGAAGTCTTAAAAGCATTTCTTCACCAAGGTAGATCTTCCCTAAGAGGAATCCTCCAACAACCACTGAGAGAATAAAAGTTCTCCATCTCGTTAGTCCCCTTACCCCCGGGCCAGGCAGGTGTGTGGTAACAGCGCTGGAACCCAGGGGCTGGGCAGCAGGACGGAAGGAGCATCGGTTTGCAACCAACGGAGTCGGCTTGCACACAGAGCCGCATGGCGTGTGCATTTTTCATCTAGAGAAAAATTAGGTCAGCTATAAATGGAGAGGACCTGAGCACCGTGAAGCCTGCAGACCTCTGCTGGGTTTCCTAGGGGATGATCTACGGTACGGAGCTGTGGAGGTGTCCTTGCAATACGGGGCTCAAGTCGGGCATTTAACAGAAAGCTCAGCTTGCTTTCTGATAAATACACACACCGCTTTAATGTTAAGCCTGGGGAAGGTGTGTATTTAGTGGGGTGTTTTATTTTTCTTTCGTGATAATCTAGATTAGGTAGTAAGATAAAAGATGGATTTCAGAAAATAGACAGGCCGTGAATAAACATAAATAGTCCCCAGCCTATGATATCTTTGTGACACAACTCTTTTTCCCTCCCTCTGCACCCCTTCACCCTTCCACCTTGGGGGTGCAGATATAATTACAGTTGCTGCCATTTATTGCACTCCTAATATATGTGCAGGCATTATCTTTAATTCTTCTAAAACAAGAGAGTTAATACTACTTCTGTTTTACCGATGCAGAAACCAAGGCTCACGGGGTGTTGCTCCAGGCCACATGACTAAAACAGAGAAGTGCCTAAGTCCTTCTGAACTGATTTCCCGTTGCCTCCAAAAGAAAAAGTCTTTGGCCTTTTCTTGATTCTGAGAGGAACCAATCTCTCTGTTCTCTGAGAGTGGCTTTTGCAAGATCAATCCTGGGACAAGCCCTCGATTGAGCTTATTCTTTGGCAAAGCCAAGGTGGTTCAGGTCACCAACAGGTACTGAACATCTGCCATGGGAGGCTCAGAACAGAAAGAGCTGAGGGTGAAGGGCAAACGGGAGCATGGAGGTGTCCAAAAAACAAGGGATTGAGTCCCTCCTTCCCAAATTTCTAACGAAATTTTAAACATGCCTACTTGGTGACTTTACCAAGCGGTCAGAAGAATCCAGGAGCAGGAAAGATGCATGTTTCTCCCTGTAGACCTCCTTACGCCTCTCTTTCCCATTTTCATGGCTTACCCTGTGGCTGGTTGAATATTATTCTGTCCCATATCTTCCTCGTTTTGCTGTCAGGAGGATCCAATACGATAAGGTGTATGCCAGTACTTTGTAAACTCTACTAAATTACTCGGGTTCTCGGGTGTGCTATTAAGCCTGGTGGAGGCCATCCATGTGCTTGTTTCAGTGTCCTCACAGGGTGTGCACCTCAGTTATAGCCATTATCCTCACCAGCACCAGCAGCAAGAAATATTCATCGACCTCTTCTGTTATGCCAACCTCTACGCTGAGCACAAATGTAATTCTATCTAACCTTTCAAACCACTCTGCAAGGTTGGTGTTATCACCTCCATTTTACAGAAGAGGATGTTAGGAATTTCGTCCCTAAATAAGATGCTTTGGGTGAATTAGGTATATTGCTTTCTGGAACCAGGTATTTGAACGTTGCATGAAGTAACTTTCTTGGTTAAACTATATCCTTCAAGGAGTTAGAAGAAAAACAGTAAAGACAGGTGTTCTTAGGGAAAACAAGTGTTTAACAGTAAGTGTTATCAGTAAGCATACATGACTGTAAATGTCATCAGTAAGCATAAAATTGTTAAACACCAAAATAAACTCTGATAGGCGCAGCAAAGGACAGTCCTGAATCTAGTTAATATGCTATTCTCTAGTCCTGAATCTAGTGGCACTGACAGTCCTGCCTGGGAAGCCACCACAGAGTAAGGGCCCACCAGGGAGCAGTGTCTGGGAAATACCCTTCCAGATCAGAACTTTTCTCTTTCCACCAAAATCTGGTAGAACTAGAAATTTCCCCCGACACTGCCAGCACCAACAATGAGAAGGATAGTCTATTTGCTTGTTTTTAAACAGCTAGTAGATTTACAGGATGAGAACTTCACCTCTCCCGCAATTGCACAGACTTGTCAAGAGCAAACAGGAACACCAACAACTAGAAATGCAGTAGATAGTAAAGACTCTGTGACATTAAGTGGGAACTCAAGCCCTTGCAGGGAGAAAACCCAATGCACAGGATCTAGATGCCTAGAGTCCCATTCTGAGGGCCTCTGAGCTGAGCGAGGAAGTGGCAGCAGCAGAATCTATGCAGCATTTCCAGTGCTCCAGCATTGCTGGCGACAAGGTGTGCTGCTCGTCAACCCTGGAAGCACAGCGAAATTAGTTTTCTTTTTGTTGTTTGGTCGTTGGCTATACCTGTGTTTAATAAAAGCAACCTCCTGTAGATTCAGTTTGTCTCAACTAATTCTTTTGTCAGTTCTACAGATCTCCAGTTTAGAAACCTCTCGGGCACCTTTAAAGAATCTTTCCAAAATGGGGTCGACCCACATGACAATGACTGTCGAGATCCTGGAGACTCGAGTGAGCCCACAATCTTAAGTCAGCAGCCACCCTTCCATTATAGTGTTTCAGACAAAAAGTGAGATAATGAGAGATACTTGGGATTCAAGGTCTCGAGGTCAAACATATTAAATGAAATGTTAGGTGACTGCACCCATGAGAGAACAGTGAGGAAAGAGCATGTTCTTTACCCCTGGGGAATTTCTTAGTGTCGTAAAAGGTGAGGAACTGCTCTGGAGGACATGGGTTGATTAAAAATATCAATGCAGTGAAACTTTGGAATCTGGAAATCCTAGACTCAAACCAAGCTCTGCCACCTATTAGCTGTGGTCCTTTGTGCAGTTTCGTTATTTGGGCTTTATTTTGAGCCACAGGGTCGTAACAGTGAAGCACCTGCCAGGAGTTGCTATACCGCTCTTCTATCTATTTGCCGCTTTGTTTATGCTGACTGCCTGTCTCCTTCCCTTGCTCGTCAAATATGTACTAATTATATACTCTGTTTCATCTCCCCTCACTGTTACTTATATATACTTTTACTATTTCTTTATACGTAATAAAAATTAACACCTGATTACAAATGGACAAACACTATATGAGGTATTTAGAGTAATCAAATTCATAGAGACAGAATGTATTTAAAATAGTGGTTGCTGGGCTTCCCTCGTGGCGTAGTGGTTGAGAGTCCGCCTGCCAATGCAGGGATGCAGGTTCGGTCCGGGAAGATCCCACGTGCCGCGGAGCCGCTGGGCCCGTGCGCCACAGCTGCTGGGCTTGCGCTCTAGAGCCCGTGCTCTGCAACGCCCCGCTCACAGCAACTGGAGAGGGCCCAAGCGCAGCAACGAAGACCCAATGCAGCCCAAATTAAATAAATAAAATAAATAAAGTATTAAAAAAATAAAAAGTAAAATAAAATAGTGGTTGCCAGGGGTTCCGGGGAGGGTGGTGGTGGTAGGGAAATGCGGAGTTGGTGTTTAATGGGTATAGAATTTCAGTTTTGCAAGATGAAAAAAAGTTCTGGTGATGGATGGTGGTGATGGTTTCAAAATGATGGGAATGTACTTAGTGCCACTGAACTGTACACTGGTTAAAATGGTAAATTTTGTGTTATGTATATCTTATCATAATTTAAAAAATAGAAACAGAAAATAAACACCTGACTCACTCTCCAGACACTTACCTACAAGATCCACCAGAATAGAAATATTTGTCACATCCAGACCCACCTCAACACTGTCTTTTAGGAAGAACTGAGGTAGGAAAATACACACGCTCCCCCCCGCCGCCCCGCCCCCCGGCAAAGAGGATACACACAGTACCCAGCAGAGGGCAGAAGAGAGTCAAGGAGGCATTTCGCCTGGAATTTTGGTTTTGTGATCATTCTTTTCTCATTTGCTGTCTTAATTAAATGTTATTGCCTTTAAAAGTGAAAGTCTTTCTAAGACAACCACATTAGAGGACGGAGGATAAACAACTCTTCCACTGAGTTAAATGATCACATCATTTAAACTATCACATGGAAATAACTGCTCTGTGCTGGGTTTTCTGGTGGTACCAAGTTCCAACTTAACTAGTCGTTTATGTTTTGTGTGTATATCCTGTACCTGGATTATTTTACAAAGTACTCTATGAATAACTGTACTGGTGTTCGCAGAAAGGACAGTAAGAACTGCACTAAGTCTCAGTGGAAACACTATTGTAAAATTAATGGGATTCAGGTATTTAGGTGTTTTCTTTCCTCCCAGCTGAGCTACACTGCCATAACCAAATACCGTAAAGGTGCTGCCATTCACATTCACTTTAACTGAGAAAATAGCTTTCTCCTTCCCTTGATTTTCTCCCTACCTTGATTTCCTACAACATAGTTACAGTTATCCTGATGGGCAGTAATTACTTTGGGGAGACTGCTTTCTGGCTTAAAAGGATATTGCCGTTTTATTATGTTAAAACACCAAGGGAATAATTTTCAAGGAAGAGAGCAGAGTTTTTACGACAAGGGTTTTCTCACTTCTCTCTTAAAGGAAGCCGCATTTAAGGTTGCGGATTGTTTCTTGACGTCTGGTTTCAAACAGCCTGGGAGTCGCAGGGCTGGTATGTGGATTCGAGAGGAAGGTTTTGTTTAATGACGATGAGCATTAGCTCTCGCCTTCTCCCTTGGCAGCTGCTAGGCATCGTGTTAAAACTGGTGGCAGCAGCAGTAACTGCCCAGGCAATTATGGTTCTTCCTTTTTTTCAGGTAATTTGGATGCAGATAGCTTTCTCTTTCCTGCATTGAATATGGTTCAAGTCCCAAATATCCGTTATTATTTCACCTGCCTTGCAACGGGAATTGTAAGCACTCTGATAAATGATTTGAAAGACTGTCTAATTTCCGTAAATACCTCTGCCGGCTGTTAACTTGCGATTTTTTTTTTTTTTTTTTTTTTGCGGTACGCGGGCCTCTCACCGTTGTGGCCCCTCCCTTTGCGGAGGCTCCGGACGCGCAGGCGCAGCGGCCATGGCTCACGGGCCCAGCCGCTCCGCGGCACGTGGGATCTTCCCGGACCGGGGCACGATCCCGCGTCCCCTGCATCGGCAGGCGGACTCTCAACCACTGCGCCACCAGGGAAGCCCTAACTTGCAATTTTATAACGTCTAAAACATTCTGAAATTCCTCTGTGCATACCCCGAGTGAGCTGACAGCCACGTGTCCCCTGCATCAATTCTGCCAAAAAAAAAAGAAAAAAATTAGAAAAGAAAAAGAACTATTTTTCTCTTTCTCTGGCAGTGGAAGAATACTGCTCACAAAATCCCGCTTGTGTGAACAATGAGCCTTTTTCTATAGAATAGAAATGATGGGGGAGCCCATCCCTACGCGTGCTAGGATGGGCTTAAGTCATTTAATTTCTGTCTTCAGAACATTCCCTTCTCCTTTCTCGGAGTCAAGGTGAAGGGAGAGTGGGAGGGCACAGGGATGGGAAGCTAGGAGATCAAAAAAGAACTAAACAACTGAACAGCCCTGAGTTCTTTCAGAGGCTGAAAACCCTCTGCGTTGAGCTACCTTGTGTTGTGTGCTATGTGAATATTTGTGGCAACACAAAGATGGGTCAATGTCATCTCTAAGCTCAGTTGCCCTTCTGTACATGGTAATCGCTTGGTTTACAATAAGCTTCAGGAAAACCCACTTTCATGTGGAATTGACCACATTTAGGAGCTCTGTGAGAGTTATTTTCATAACCTTAAATCCCGAATTTCCATGAGGAGAATCTAAACAAATTGTACAGACTAAATAAACATCATTGTGGTGAAGGAAAGGCTCCAGTATGGAAATCATGGTGACACATGCGTTGGCAGGAGCTGCATGCTACAGTAAAGTAAAATGTAAACAGCTTTCCTTGATAGAGAATCCCATATGGAAAATGTAATCTGGCTGTAGAATGTAGACCACATAAAACACCATGTCTCTGCACTGAGTGGTAAAGCTAAAGAAGACAGTGTAAGGATGCTTGTGTTCATCCAGGCTGCACCAGGAGGGTGAACTTGTCTGTTGAACTCCATTGTGGAAGGTGGGTGCCCAGCTCCCCAGGGCACACTCCACTACAGCTCAGGATCACAGAAGGGTTTGTTTCCTTGGGTCACAACTAAATTCATCACAATAGGGACTTCGTCCTTCTGACAAGGGCTGTGGAAAAGGATCTGAATCCATATTTAGTGTGTCCTATATGCCAGACACTATAAACTTTAATTAAAAATTTAAAATAAAAGTACAGAAAATAATTTAACAAGCACTGTCTCCAGATTAACAAATGCCAGTATTGTATTCTCCTTGGCTCAGATCTTTATGCGTTTGTATAAAAGATGCAAAATATTCCAGCTAAAACAGAAGCTCCCTTTGCTCCCCTCCTGAGTCCTTTTCCTCTCCCTCCCTCCTTCCCTGAAAAGGTGCCACCCTGAATTTGGTGAGTATCATCCTCCTGTGGATATGTTAACCACGTTACCTCATTTATTCCTTCTAGCAACTCTTTGAAAAGGATATTATCCCCATGTTACAGATGAGGAAACTGAGACTCAAGGAGATCAGTATTTGCCTAGGGTCACACAGCAAGTTGGTAAAAGAGTTGAGGTTCAAAGTCAGTTTGATCTTATTTGAAACCTGTGCCCTTTTTACTGCATCCCACATCCAGAAGAGGTGGTCCCGTTCCTCACGGCACCTGAGGATCACAAGGATTCTTCCCAGCTGAATCATTTCACCTCTCCAGATCTTGATTCATGAGCTTTACTTTATGATTCCTTAAAGGAACTATTTTCAAAGTTTTCCTTTTTTGGTTCGTAAAGCCCAAACACAAACCCAACTGGGGAGGGGTAAAATGGGAGAATTACACTATCTTATTATATGCATGTGGACCTCCTATCTAATATTAAATACACCACTGGTGCATGGTTGCCTTCCTGAGGGCTAACTGTGCATCCCATATTTCATTGGTACCATGCCATTAGGGAGCTATCATCTACCTTAAAGATTTGGGAAAACTGAATGGGCTAAAATATGAAACAACTTATCCCACTTACTGGCACCGGGTAGTGCTCAATGAATTGTATCTAAAGGAATGATTACATATATCTAAAAAGGTACAGATCTACTGCAAATTCTAGAAAAATGTCAAGACTGGATTTAAATATATAAAAAGATAAGAATCCGATTTATGTTATGTGCTTTTTACTACAGTAAAAAAAAAAAAGAGCAATCTGATTTGAGCTAATGGTGTAGGGGTGGAAATATTTTCCTCTACCCTCTTAGGTTTTGTACTGGGGGTCTGCAAATTAAACTTATAGCTTAACAAGGAATGCACCAAAAAGTGGCTCTCTGAACAGCTAAAAATGGGAGTTTATATACCTAACTTAATGGCAGGGGAAGAGGGGAAGGAGAGAAGAATATTCTATGAAATGAACGAATGGTTTTCTAGGGGAACAAATGGGAGATAAGAAGGTTTGTGATAATGTCTGTTTATGCAAATGGGAGTGATCTTTTCAGATTTTTTCTTCATGGCCATAAAGCTCCCGGGGTAGGGGATTCTTGGCAGCCTCACTCCCAGAAGTTTCTGCTTTTCGTGGTAAAGGAAGGCTTCTTTCTGCATCTGTTAGATCTAAAATGTCTTTACTAAAATAATCGTCATATCAGTTGTGGAAGTCTGAGTGGGTCTCCACATTGGCATTTAAAACCCTTCCCCACCCCTATATATTAAATAAACGTGCTATAATGTTGTTAGGCAGATTTTATAAAGTTTTAAAATAAAGTGATATCTTCTAAGCTGTTACTGTGTAAACTAAGACAAAGGAAGCCTTTCCAATCCAGGAGAAAAAAGTCCTAGCAGAGTGTAGATTCAGAGACCATTGCAATGGTGAAAAAAGCCCTGGATTAGTAACCCAAGACCTTTGTCACAGGAAGTGTTTACCTCCTGTGTTCCACCGCCCAAGGGTCTGGGACCTGCTGGTCCTCAGTTTTTTCACCTATAAAATGAGGATGATAATAATGTCTAAGTTGCAGGTTTCTTTGAATAAGATCTATGTAGGCTGAAAAATCATTTGGCTTATAAAGGCTCATTTATGTTAGATTAAAACATTTTGAAACAGTATGATCCTATAAATAAGGTGACATTTTATTAATTTAAATCAACAGAGATGGGACGGTGATTAAACTTGAAAACTTAACTTAAAAAATACATACATATATATGTATAAATATTCACCTCCAGGGAATGCCAAGCTGACATTCACCCTTAGGCACTCTGGTGGCTATAGTTTAGCACAACGACAGTCAGTGCTTTTGTTTTGGAGACAAAACTGTTTTTAAAAAACTGGAGTCAAGTAAGAGCCAGAGACCTTACTGAAATAAAGCAATAGCTACTTAAGGACGTCCTTGAGCACGGTGACCTTGTAGAATGCAATTGTTCTTACAGAACGTTGTGTCCTCAATACTTTAGCCTTTTTATTTTCCTGGCTCAAGCCAGAAATGCCAACCTCTCCATCTATTCTAGAATCTCTGGCATGTTTATGGATGGAAAATGGCTGACCATAGGTTCATTTTTGGTTAGGTGATCTTCAGTTAGAACTGAAATTTATCTGCTATTTTAAGCAAGATTTTATAAGCTAGCCACCTACCCTCCCCACCCCAAACACACACGCACACTACCTTTCATAAAGAGTCCTCCCCAACCTCACAGGTTTATCTGGAAAAAAGTGAAGCAATCGTCAGCGTAGCTATTAACACTAACTTCAGAATTGCAAGGTCCAAGTGGATATAAACATCAGTATGAAGTATTCTATGTGCAGTGATTTTTTTAAAATAATATGCTTCTAAAAATTAAGCTTTTGCCGCGGAGCCGCTGGGCCCGTGCGCCACAGCTGCTGGGCTTGCGCTCTAGAGCCCGTGCTCTGCAACGCCCCGCTCACAGCAACTGGAGAGGGCCCAAGCGCAGCAACGAAGACCCAATGCAGCCCAAATTAAATAAATAAAATAAATAAAGTATTAAAAAAATAAAAAGTAAAATAAAATAGTGGTTGCCAGGGGTTCCGGGGAGGGTGGTGGTGGTAGGGAAATGCGGAGTTGGTGTTTAATGGGTATAGAATTTCAGTTTTGCAAGATGAAAAAAAGTTCTGGTGATGGATGGTGGTGATGGTTTCAAAATGATGGGAATGTACTTAGTGCCACTGAACTGTACACTGGTTAAAATGGTAAATTTTGTGTTATGTATATCTTATCATAATTTAAAAAATAGAAACAGAAAATAAACACCTGACTCACTCTCCAGACACTTACCTACAAGATCCACCAGAATAGAAATATTTGTCACATCCAGACCCACCTCAACACTGTCTTTTAGGAAGAACTGAGGTAGGAAAATACACACGCTCCCCCCCGCCGCCCCGCCCCCCGGCAAAGAGGATACACACAGTACCCAGCAGAGGGCAGAAGAGAGTCAAGGAGGCATTTCGCCTGGAATTTTGGTTTTGTGATCATTCTTTTCTCATTTGCTGTCTTAATTAAATGTTATTGCCTTTAAAAGTGAAAGTCTTTCTAAGACAACCACATTAGAGGACGGAGGATAAACAACTCTTCCACTGAGTTAAATGATCACATCATTTAAACTATCACATGGAAATAACTGCTCTGTGCTGGGTTTTCTGGTGGTACCAAGTTCCAACTTAACTAGTCGTTTATGTTTTGTGTGTATATCCTGTACCTGGATTATTTTACAAAGTACTCTATGAATAACTGTACTGGTGTTCGCAGAAAGGACAGTAAGAACTGCACTAAGTCTCAGTGGAAACACTATTGTAAAATTAATGGGATTCAGGTATTTAGGTGTTTTCTTTCCTCCCAGCTGAGCTACACTGCCATAACCAAATACCGTAAAGGTGCTGCCATTCACATTCACTTTAACTGAGAAAATAGCTTTCTCCTTCCCTTGATTTTCTCCCTACCTTGATTTCCTACAACATAGTTACAGTTATCCTGATGGGCAGTAATTACTTTGGGGAGACTGCTTTCTGGCTTAAAAGGATATTGCCGTTTTATTATGTTAAAACACCAAGGGAATAATTTTCAAGGAAGAGAGCAGAGTTTTTACGACAAGGGTTTTCTCACTTCTCTCTTAAAGGAAGCCGCATTTAAGGTTGCGGATTGTTTCTTGACGTCTGGTTTCAAACAGCCTGGGAGTCGCAGGGCTGGTATGTGGATTCGAGAGGAAGGTTTTGTTTAATGACGATGAGCATTAGCTCTCGCCTTCTCCCTTGGCAGCTGCTAGGCATCGTGTTAAAACTGGTGGCAGCAGCAGTAACTGCCCAGGCAATTATGGTTCTTCCTTTTTTTCAGGTAATTTGGATGCAGATAGCTTTCTCTTTCCTGCATTGAATATGGTTCAAGTCCCAAATATCCGTTATTATTTCACCTGCCTTGCAACGGGAATTGTAAGCACTCTGATAAATGATTTGAAAGACTGTCTAATTTCCGTAAATACCTCTGCCGGCTGTTAACTTGCGATTTTTTTTTTTTTTTTTTTTTGCGGTACGCGGGCCTCTCACCGTTGTGGCCCCTCCCATTGCGAAGCACAGGCTCCGGACGCGCAGGCGCAGCGGCCATGGCTCACGGGCCCAGCCGCTCCGCGGCACGTGGGATCTTCCCGGACCGGGGCACGATCCCGCGTCCCCTGCATCGGCAGGCGGACTCTCAACCACTGCGCCACCAGGGAAGCCCTAACTTGCAATTTTATAACGTCTAAAACATTCTGAAATTCCTCTGTGCATACCCCGAGTGAGCTGACAGCCACGTGTCCCCTGCATCAATTCTGCCAAAAAAAAAAGAAAAAAATTAGAAAAGAAAAAGAACTATTTTTCTCTTTCTCTGGCAGTGGAAGAATACTGCTCACAAAATCCCGCTTGTGTGAACAATGAGCCTTTTTCTATAGAATAGAAATGATGGGGGAGCCCATCCCTACGCGTGCTAGGATGGGCTTAAGTCATTTAATTTCTGTCTTCAGAACATTCCCTTCTCCTTTCTCGGAGTCAAGGTGAAGGGAGAGTGGGAGGGCACAGGGATGGGAAGCTAGGAGATCAAAAAAGAACTAAACAACTGAACAGCCCTGAGTTCTTTCAGAGGCTGAAAACCCTCTGCGTTGAGCTACCTTGTGTTGTGTGCTATGTGAATATTTGTGGCAACACAAAGATGGGTCAATGTCATCTCTAAGCTCAGTTGCCCTTCTGTACATGGTAATCGCTTGGTTTACAATAAGCTTCAGGAAAACCCACTTTCATGTGGAATTGACCACATTTAGGAGCTCTGTGAGAGTTATTTTCATAACCTTAAATCCCGAATTTCCATGAGGAGAATCTAAACAAATTGTACAGACTAAATAAACATCATTGTGGTGAAGGAAAGGCTCCAGTATGGAAATCATGGTGACACATGCGTTGGCAGGAGCTGCATGCTACAGTAAAGTAAAATGTAAACAGCTTTCCTTGATAGAGAATCCCATATGGAAAATGTAATCTGGCTGTAGAATGTAGACCACATAAAACACCATGTCTCTGCACTGAGTGGTAAAGCTAAAGAAGACAGTGTAAGGATGCTTGTGTTCATCCAGGCTGCACCAGGAGGGTGAACTTGTCTGTTGAACTCCATTGTGGAAGGTGGGTGCCCAGCTCCCCAGGGCACACTCCACTACAGCTCAGGATCACAGAAGGGTTTGTTTCCTTGGGTCACAACTAAATTCATCACAATAGGGACTTCGTCCTTCTGACAAGGGCTGTGGAAAAGGATCTGAATCCATATTTAGTGTGTCCTATATGCCAGACACTATAAACTTTAATTAAAAATTTAAAATAAAAGTACAGAAAATAATTTAACAAGCACTGTCTCCAGATTAACAAATGCCAGTATTGTATTCTCCTTGGCTCAGATCTTTATGCGTTTGTATAAAAGATGCAAAATAATCCAGCTAAAACAGAAGCTCCCTTTGCTCCCCTCCTGAGTCCTTTTCCTCTCCCTCCCTCCTTCCCTGAAAAGGTGCCACCCTGAATTTGGTGAGTATCATCCTCCTGTGGATATGTTAACCACGTTACCTCATTTATTCCTTCTAGCAACTCTTTGAAAAGGATATTATCCCCATGTTACAGATGAGGAAACTGAGACTCAAGGAGATCAGTATTTGCCTAGGGTCACACAGCAAGTTGGTAAAAGAGTTGAGGTTCAAAGTCAGTTTGATCTTATTCGAAACCTGTGCCCTTTTTACTGCATCCCACATCCAGAAGAGGTGGTCCCGTTCCTCACGGCACCTGAGGATCACAAGGATTCTTCCCAGCTGAATCATTTCACCTCTCCAGATCTTGATTCATGAGCTTTACTTTATGATTCCTTAAAGGAACTATTTTCAAAGTTTTCCTTTTTTGGTTCGTAAAGCCCAAACACAAACCCAACTGGGGAGGGGTAAAATGGGAGAATTACACTATCTTATTATATGCATGTGGACCTCCTATCTAATATTAAATACACCACTGGTGCATGGTTGCCTTCCTGAGGGCTAACTGTGCATCCCATATTTCATTGGTACCATGCCATTAGGGAGCTATCATCTACCTTAAAGATTTGGGAAAACTGAATGGGCTAAAATATGAAACAACTTATCCCACTTACTGGCACCGGGTAGTGCTCAATGAATTGTATCTAAAGGAATGATTACATATATCTAAAAAGGTACAGATCTACTGCAAATTCTAGAAAAATGTCAAGACTGGATTTAAATATATAAAAAGATAAGAATCCGATTTATGTTATGTGCTTTTTACTACAGTAAAAAAAAAAAAAGAGCAATCTGATTTGAGCTAATGGTGTAGGGGTGGAAATATTTTCCTCTACCCTCTTAGGTTTTGTACTGGGGGTCTGCAAATTAAACTTATAGCTTAACAAGGAATGCACCAAAAAGTGGCTCTCTGAACAGCTAAAAATGGGAGTTTATATACCTAACTTAATGGCAGGGGAAGAGGGGAAGGAGAGAAGAATATTCTATGAAATGAACGAATGGTTTTCTAGGGGAACAAATGGGAGATAAGAAGGTTTGTGATAATGTCTGTTTATGCAAATGGGAGTGATCTTTTCAGATTTTTTCTTCATGGCCATAAAGCTCCCGGGGTAGGGGATTCTTGGCAGCCTCACTCCCAGAAGTTTCTGCTTTTCGTGGTAAAGGAAGGCTTCTTTCTGCATCTGTTAGATCTAAAATGTCTTTACTAAAATAATCGTCATATCAGTTGTGGAAGTCTGAGTGGGTCTCCACATTGGCATTTAAAACCCTTCCCCACCCCTATATATTAAATAAACGTGCTATAATGTTGTTAGGCAGATTTTATAAAGTTTTAAAATAAAGTGATATCTTCTAAGCTGTTACTGTGTAAACTAAGACAAAGGAAGCCTTTCCAATCCAGGAGAAAAAAGTCCTAGCAGAGTGTAGATTCAGAGACCATTGCAATGGTGAAAAAAGCCCTGGATTAGTAACCCAAGACCTTTGTCACAGGAAGTGTTTACCTCCTGTGTTCCACCGCCCAAGGGTCTGGGACCTGCTGGTCCTCAGTTTTTTCACCTATAAAATGAGGATGATAATAATGTCTAAGTTGCAGGTTTCTTTGAATAAGATCTATGTAGGCTGAAAAATCATTTGGCTTATAAAGGCTCATTTATGTTAGATTAAAACATTTTGAAACAGTATGATCCTATAAATAAGGTGACATTTTATTAATTTAAATCAACAGAGATGGGACGGTGATTAAACTTGAAAACTTAACTTAAAAAATACATACATATATATGTATAAATATTCACCTCCAGGGAATGCCAAGCTGACATTCACCCTTAGGCACTCTGGTGGCTATAGTTTAGCACAACGACAGTCAGTGCTTTTGTTTTGGAGACAAAACTGTTTTTAAAAAACTGGAGTCAAGTAAGAGCCAGAGACCTTACTGAAATAAAGCAATAGCTACTTAAGGACGTCCTTGAGCACGGTGACCTTGTAGAATGCAATTGTTCTTACAGAACGTTGTGTCCTCAATACTTTAGCCTTTTTATTTTCCTGGCTCAAGCCAGAAATGCCAACCTCTCCATCTATTCTAGAATCTCTGGCATGTTTATGGATGGAAAATGGCTGACCATAGGTTCATTTTTGGTTAGGTGATCTTCAGTTAGAACTGAAATTTATCTGCTATTTTAAGCAAGATTTTATAAGCTAGCCACCTACCCTCCCCACCCCAAACACACACGCACACTACCTTTCATAAAGAGTCCTCCCCAACCTCACAGGTTTATCTGGAAAAAAGTGAAGCAATCGTCAGCGTAGCTATTAACACTAACTTCAGAATTGCAAGGTCCAAGTGGATATAAACATCAGTATGAAGTATTCTATGTGCAGTGATTTTTTTAAAATAATATGCTTCTAAAAATTAAGCTTTTCATGTGGAAATTGTCAAATAAATAGCTGTGCTCATTTCTAAAGGGATAAATAGCTCCAGGGTTTCCTTATTTGCTACAAATTTTCAAAAGAATTGATTAAAACTCACATCTGGCTAGCAGTCCCTGAGAGACTCTCCTATTTTCCACTAAAATACATACGAAGTTGCTTTTTGTTTGTTTGTTTTTAAATGTCAGTCATAAAAAAAAAAAAAAAAAAAGAACCACTATGCTCAAACTCCTTTCATGGTCTGGCCTTTCCCTACCTGCACTTTCATCTTACCCTTTTCCTTCTTAATGAAACAAACTTCCCACCTATTATACCACGTGATCTTCTATGCCTCAGGCTCACGTGCCCCACCTGACTCCAGTTCTTTGAATTACTGTTTATTCTTCAATACTCAGCTCAAACACTCTCCTCCAAGACCCACAGTCCATTGAATGACTTAAAAACCCAGTCTTATGGAGTTCCAGAGCATTCTGTAGCAGTAGTTCAAAAACCTCTTCACATTACATTGAAGCTATCTCTTCCCCTGTTTCTGCTGTTAACCTAAAACATTATAAAAGAGCCAGTTATTTTACCAGCAAAACAGGGTTTACTTGGGAGCAACAAAGAATTGCAATCCTAGACACGCATTTATGGCGAACCACATGCATGTCAGGTTTAGCAAGGCAGAGGAGAAGGGGAAGTGGGAGAGGCTGTTATAAACAAAAAGTTCATTGGAGGGAACTGGGAGTTCAAAGTATAGTGGTTTTTTATTGGCTGAGCTGTTGCCAGGCAAGGAGAAAACCTTTCTTCTTCCTGCTGGCGATAGTAATGTCACTTTCTGCCAGAGATCTAAGAAGGTGTATCTCTCCCTATTGGGATCTGTACTGATACAAGTGGTAGGTGCATGAGAGCTCCCCCTTCTGGCCTCCCAAGTCCATTTTCATGAAATTTCCCTTTTAATTTTCACAGCTCCCACTCCGCCGAGGTCTTCAGGACAGAGCTGATGTGCTGTTTAGCAATTCCTAACTCAAGGTTTCACCATGCAATGATTATTTCCATTTTATAATGGATAGTTAAAATGTCATTATCCTCAAATTAACAGTAAACTATGTAGTTAATTACAGAGCACAGAGAACAATGGTTCAGTTGTTCTAAATTCATGTGTAACATATGCATGCACATCGTATGTGTGTATGTGCACAAAATACTTCTGAGTTAAAATAACCCATGAAACCAACATTTTCTAAAGCAAATTTCTAGAAACATTTGTTTCAAGAGCTACTCAATGAAAAAAGGAAAATTGAAATTAAATATTCTGAGATATCCTACACTAAGAACATTGCAGACATCGTTGAACACAATGGTTCCAACAGTTATCTGACCATGACACCAATTTTGTCAAGTACACTTTTGAACATTCAGAGTAAGTAGAGTTCTGTGGACATACATTTTGAGAAATTCTTCATGACTTACTCTAACCAGCCAGTTGCTAATGTGGCAGAAAGGTCAGACCTAGATGTCCCAGCACAGATGGAAGATTTTTGCTGGAGTGGACTATGCTCTTACCATATAGCACAACCAGAAGGAACAGACACATTCCAAGTGGTACTCTTTTGGAGGACTATCCATCTTATCTTTTCCAGTACTAAAAATTCTGCTCTGCTTTCACAGGCAGTCCTTCTAATTCAATGAATAATGTTTTCTCCTTTTGGGGCATGTGTAACTGGATTGTTATCTATTTTTAAAAGTACCCATCTGTGACAATAGTCATGCTTATGGGTGGCAGTTAATTGAGACAATTTGGGAGATGATGATGATTCACAAACAGGAGGGAAGAAAGGGCAGAGAGGCGCCCCCTTTCTTTATAATATCATATTTATTTTTAATATCATATTTTCATATTTATTTTGTATTTGTGTATAGTATCATATTTGTAATATATTTTCCATTTAGGTGTTTTTTAAATTAAAGCATAGTTTGGGGAGTAGGTACCAAAATGCACTCCTAATTTACAATTTTGGGTGGAATAAGGACAATTTAGCTTCTCCTACTTTATTCATGAAATCAGCACAGGAAATGCTACACTATCATTTGTTTGTGGCTTCATCTTCAGCACAAAATTAAGTTTTCTGCCTGGTGTCATTTGTCAAACAGTCTTTTAAAGCAGTAATTTCCCTGCATCCCTTAGGAAGGCAGCCCATCTTTAAAACCACTGCATGCCTACGTCACACAACAAACTGTCACTAAGGATAAGGAACATGCTGAGAGTTATAACGCTGACCAAGTGCAGAGCAGACAATCTCTCTGACCATCATCTTATCACAAATGCAGACTCAACTGTTAACTTTGGTAATAGTTCAGAAGGTTAACACTCTGCCCTATGTCCCACGAAGTAGGCATAACTACATAATACACAAAATCGTACATGTGTTGAACATACCAACTATACAGAGGAGCCCAGTGTGCCATAAAATATACATGTATCATATACAAAATGATGAAATGCCAGTCTAAATATTAAAGAAATTTTACCCTAAACTGAATGTTTGTTCCAGCAATAATAATTTACAATATTTGATTAAATATACATTTGCTAAATGCTTAGGATTTAAAGATGCTGTAAGGAAATTATAGGGAGTCCATATCTTTTTGAAATGTTGGACAGAAAAGTCCGGTTTTCAAATCCCTACCTAAAGTAGCATTCAAATCACTTTGCATTTTCAGGAGAACCTGTAATTACCACCTTTCACGCTAGGTGGTGTACTCAAGAACAGAAAAAGCTATCAAATGGATGAATACATTTGATTTAGTAAGATCAAAAGAAACAGAGAGGATAATTTTAAACTTGGAAAGAGGTAACCATCTTATAAAGAATTCCAATGTGTCTGATAAAGAAAACAGACTGAGAGACAGAGAGGTATGGAAAAGTGGTTCAAATAGTCTTGGGGATACCTCTCAACAGGGATTCTCCAAGAGTAAGCCACCTACCACCAGGGGAGCTGGTTAAAACAAACATTCCTAGGGCACACTGGCACACCCCCAAATTACTGCATCGCACTGGTGAGGATGAATTAGAGACCTGAATCTGTCTAGTAGTAAGAAACCCCAGTTGGTTGACAAGTTCTTGATGTTCAAAAACTTTGTTTTCAGCTTCCTATGGCTCAGAGGTCCCCAACCTTTTCGGCACCAGGGACCAGTTTCGTAGAAGACAATTTTTCCACGGATGGGGTAGGGGTGAATTGTTCAGGGGGTAATGAAAGCGATGGGGAGCGGCATTTAGCTTGCCCGCCACTCACCTCCTGCTGTGCGGCCCGCGGGGTGTGTGGGAGGTTGGGAGACCCCTGCTATAGCTTGTATCTTGAAGATCAGCCGTTGTAGGTTTCACTCTAAAATCTCCAGATGAACTTTTGCTAAGTTACTATCACTCCAAGAAAATTCAGAGTGGCAGGTTCAACCCTGTATGTAATAAAATATTTGGAAAGCAGTTTGAGCTTTGTAGAATGGGAAAAATGTGTTTTATGAAATGCAGTGAAAATAAATCTCTTCTGGGAGGAATGGGTGGTATTTATATTAGGTATTCAAAAGTCGAACCACATTGATCTGCTTTTCGAAGTAATTACATTGATCTCTGGAGTTTAGAGAAATGTATTGCTTATTCCCTGTGGATATTTTCAAAACCTCTTTTAAAAAACCAAAGCAGTTTTCTTCCTCTAGTCTGAGTCACAAAGGAAAACATCTTCCTGAATTGCAGCTAATTATCGTGAGTAATGTGTGTGTGTGCACACGCGCGTGCATGTGTGTTTGTGTGCTCTCTAGAACCTCCTGAAATGAGTTTTCTGGGTTTTATTTTAAATTAGAATTTTTTGGTATAGTCAAAAGCTTGCTCTTTTAAACTCACCTGTTTTAAAATATTTTAAAATGGATAATATACTAAGATAACCACTCCAACTTCAACTGAGTATACAGAATAAAATAAAACCATTGCTTTAAGACTTAGCACAATCCGTGTGAAAATATATTCTGTACAGAGTGTGAAGTAGTGGCTTCTTCAGGGCCCACTGAGGACTATTGGCCCCTACAGTACATGAACCCAGGCATCTTTGCTCTTTGAATATTTGTACCTACATTGTATGGTTTTCTTATTTTTTCCTTACTTTCAATTGTTATTTCATGTCACTATCAATACACCAAAGCAGTAGGGAGGACTCTTTCTATTTCTAATCTACAGAAGTCTTGGAAGGTGATAACCACATTTAGTTTGTTAGAAATGTGTATAGAACAAGGAGAGTAGGGGTCCAGTGGAGTTAAGGAATGCTGCATTAGTGAAGTGGCAGATACTTCACAATATCTACTCTGCCAATGCTTTCTAATTATTTTCTCATTCTTGACTGTTTTTCCAAAAGGTGAAACTGCAGGTAGTTGAATTGTGGGTAGTTGAACTATTATTTCAAGCAAATCTTCCTAATCTACTTTACTTGTGATTATAATCATAATATTTCTAGAAAAGATTTGTGGCCCCCTCCAATTATATGTCTTCTTAATAATAGTAGAGCTTATTTTCTTTCTTAAATAAATCTAAATGTGCTTCAGAGTTTTCATTGATAAGAAAGTATATCTGTATTATTTTCTAGGCATATATGTATATGTGCATACACACATATATATGCACATATGTGAGTGTGTATTTAATATGGGACAGAGTGAAAAAGGAGCTCATTCTTCCACTTTGGGAAATGACTTCACATGCATCTGCTTTCTTTGAGTTACTTTCATTGCTTAATTATCTTTATCAAGGTCACTAAAAGGTAGAAATGCCAACAAAAGCAGGAATAAGGGTACTTTACAAAGGATCAGTACACCAGGACTGGAACTGTTTGTCTGCTCTCTCTGGGGCAGGGTAGGGGAGTTGCTGAACAAAAGTAGCCATTTCCCAGAACAAACAATGGCATTCTCTGTGACCTGGAGTACAGCTGGCAACCCTGGATGCTCAGACATAACTCCCTCCCATGCTGACTTTTCCTCCAGCCACGTCTACAGTGCCAGCAACTCAGACACGTTGAGGATCTTACTGTTTCTTTTTGATTTTAAAAAACATTTCTTCTAATGGAAAAATATTAGCATTTTCTTATTATTTTTCTTTTAACTAAAGAACAACTTTGGTAAATTTATAAATCTCTAAATACATGAGTTTGTTTGTTGGGACTTTTATCTGGAATTACTAAATACCTACGTGACCAAGTGCTGCAGGAGGATGAAGACAGGATTTGCTTTGCTCAACATGGTCTGTCTAGCATGGCCCAGTGCCTGGCACACAGTAGGCCCACACTAAACATTGTTCATCAACTGATTGATGATAGTTACAAACAGAAACTCATCTGTGGGTGGAGATTAAGGTTAGCCATTACAGGGATCAGTTGGATCACAACATAAATGTGATTTTTTGTGTGTCTCTTACTGATATATTTCCTCTTGTTCCCCTCACATAGCTTTGAAAACATATTTTAAATTTCATGAGGAGCAAATGACATGTTCCACTATGCCATCTAAAACCTCCTTCTCTGAATTCAGGTTTCATCTTAAGTGTAGAAAAAGTGATACAGGCTCACTGTAGAAAAAGTAAATACAGAAAAGTATATTTTTGAAAATACCCATAATCTCACTGCCCAGAAATAACAAACACTAAAATGTTTGTTCTTTCCTTATATTTTTCTGTATTTACATCTTTAATTTATATCTACATTCACATAATTGGATATTGTAAATATAATTTCATATTCTGCTTTTAAAGTTAATGTTATTTCTTAAGCATATGCAATATCATTAAAACCTCTTTAAAAAAGCATAATGTTGATAGCCGTGTTGTATTCTACCATAGAGAGATGCCCCATAATCAAGTTAAATTCATTTTTCTATTGTTGAGTATTTAGGTCATATGGAATATTTTATCTTTATGACCATCTTTGCACATAATGTTTGTGAACATCAGAGTACTTTCTTGGAACACTTTCCTAAAAATATATTTAATTATTTTTAAGGCTTTTGATTAAGTATTGCCATATTGCTTTCTGGTTTTATTACAATTAGTAGATTAAACTTCTATCAGCAGTGAATGAGACTCTAATAGCAGCTGATAGCAGCTACCTTTTTTGTTGAAGTCTTATTATCTGCCAGATACCATGCTAAATGCTTTACATGTATTATCTCATTTAACTTTAGCCATAACAATATAAAGTACGTATTATTTTATACCCATTTAGAGATGATAACCTGAGGCACAAAGAGGTTATATAACTTCCCCAAAGTCATACAACCAGATTTTTGGACCCAATGATCTGACACCAGAGCCCTGGCCCTCACTATACTGAAGGAATCTACGGCAGCATTGAAAGGTACACCTTATATCCAGTATTTTAATTCTTTGCTAATTTCATAGAAGAAAAAGCAGTATCTCATTGTTGTTTCTAAGTTTCATTATTTTAATATTAGCAACTTTATGTGCTTTGCTGATATAGTTATTCAGCCAGTTGTTTTTCTTCCAGTGTGAATTGTGTGTTTCCATCATTTGCTACTTAGTGACTTTTTTCTTGAATATAAACTTACTAAGTATTAAAAATATTCTCATTTGTCTGTCCCTGTGCCTGTTGTGGTTAAATATGGTTCCTGTTTGGCATTTAATTGTATTTATGATATTCTGGATATATGAAACTTATTCATTTTTAAGCAGTTGAATATATTGATAGTTCTCTTTGTGATTCCTTCCATCTCTTTTATGCCCAGAAAGTAGTTCCATATCCAGATACCAGATCGATGTTAACTTAAATTTTCTTTAAAAACTATGTCCTTTCCTGGAAAAAGAAAATCTTACTGATAGCCTCGGGTTTCTTCTATTTGTCTGAGACTGCATTGTTAGAATCAAAGTGGAAACAAATATTTTCTAATATTTTTGGTACTCTGAAAACACAATGCATAGAAATTTCAAGGCAGCAATTTTGTCTGCCCCTCCCACCCCTCCCCACCAAGAAGGGGAAAACAAAGAAAGCATAGGTACACATTGCTGATGACAATCTGATACAAAGGATTGGGTTTTGGTTCCGGGCATTCTGTTTTGGTGTCACCAACGTAGGTTCCCCCTTCCTGGCACTGTAATACACTTGGACTGGTTCTCCGTATAAGACGCCAAAAGACTACAGTTACTCATGAGGTGTTACTTTTAAAATTTAAGCCCTAACAGGATGTAGTTCTAATCAGAAATATCTGCCTTCTGAGCTAGATCACTGTAGAGTAGTCTTTGTTTACAAAGCATCACATTAAATGGCAACAAAGCCTCCTAATGCCACAATTAGGGCTCCTTTCATTTTGCTAACACTATTTGCTGATAATTCTTCACGTAAAAACTTTGATATAAACCACTTTTTCTTCATTCTACTAACTTTATCAACATATTTGGGAGTATAATATTCTGTTTAAAAAGAACATATTTGGGGGAGACAGTGCAAAGCTTCTTCATCCACTCTAAAATCTAAGCCTAAAGTTATTTACATGCAATTTTCAGTGATTTATTAATTAATTATCAACTAAAGTAGGGCTGATGTTGAAAAGGGTAGATTTGCTATTGGTTACTGATGTGCCAGGAAAAGAAAACCTATAATTATAAACAAGACACAGGCAACCATGGTAACAGAGAGATCTACTTTTCATAACAAATAAAAAATTTTCAAAAACAACTAATGTTCCTTAATGTTTGAATAGTTGTCACAAGCAATTCCAATGGCCTCTGTTACATTTTTTAAGAAGTTAACGTCTAGATAACTATAGATCTAGACCCGTTAACTTTAGACTAGCTATATGGACTTGGGTTTTACTGACTTAAGATTTTAAAATCCTGCAACTGTTTTTTGATCCAATTTTAGACTATTCTATAATGTAAGTAACTTATCAACAAACAGTCAATAATGTGGAAGTTACACAGTGATTTATAATGCATTATAGGATAGTGAGCAATTACTCTTTTAAAATAATAACTGTAATGGGAATCAAAATGGTTTTCCAAATATAATGAACAGTCACTCTCATCCAGCTACTTTTCATACCACAAGACTAGAAGATATTTCACAAATTATCTGGACCAGCTTTGAAAATAAATCCAAGAAACTGAAGGGAATAAAAATCACTTCCCAGAATATCCTAATCAGAGATAATTATTCATAGCAACAGCTAAAATTTATTGAGCACCTACTAGATGCCTGAGAGTTTCCAATCAACTGGCATTGATTTCTCAGGTGCTGTGTTGTCCTCATTTCATGCATAAGAAAAATGAGGCTTAGAGAGTCAAGTAACTTGTTTAAAGTTAACCTTCTGGTAAGGGGCAAGCCTGGGACTTAAACTTGACCTGTCTGAGTTCAGGATTCAAGCTCCTAACTCCTATGTAATAAATAAACGTCAACCACATTTTGCCAACCCATCCTAGGTACATGACTATTAATAAGGGTGACTCTTCCATCCTTCCCTAAGCTTCATTCAGCCAACATAGTGTTCAAGATATCTGGGAAATGATCCCACAAAAGATGCCAAGAGTGACCCAATTAGCCAAGATCACTTATCTTTAAAGATAACTAAGACTGTTTGAAGGTCTCTTATTTTTGGAATAAAGGACCCCTCCTCCCTCAGAGTAATGCACCACCTTTTACACAGAAATTTTTCTGTGTGGGAATAGAGTTCAAGGTGGCCCGGAATCGCTTTTAATGGGATCCTTTTTTTTCATGACACATGGAATGTCCGTGTGTGACTAAATTATAGCCATTCTTTAAGCAAATAGTGGACCAGAACTCCAAATACTAAGTGTACCCCTCAGGCTTTTTGATGCCCATTCTCTCTTGCCATAAAAACATTGCTAATTTCTTGATTGTGTTAATGTACTGTATTATATAAGATGGCATCATTGGGGAAAGCTGAGTGATAAGAACATGGGACCTCTCCGTACTGGTTTTGCAACTTCTCATCAGTCTATAATTATTTCAAAGTAGAAAAGTTTTAAACTATTGCCAAATCTCCATTTTGCCTGGGAAATGAACTTCTGATTTTTGTAGCTGGTAACTTTCAAGGTTCCTTTTGGGGAATTGGCCATCGGTTTGAAGAATCACTGATGTGTGAGACGGGCACAATTTGTTAGCATACAAGGAACAACAGAGCGTGTCCATAAACCTGCCTCAGAGGGTCAATCACATGCCCTTCTCCAGGAATCCAGCTGAGGGCCAGGCTGCCTCTGAAAAGCCTCATTAGAAATGAAAGTCAGCCTGTTGTGGAAGAATCCCAGCTATCTCTGGTGCCACTAACACCCCTGAACAAGAAGAACTCACCAGGTGACAGGAAGAGCCGGAGATTCCTGTCACTTATTCCGGAGAGGAATAAGCCAAACTCCTCGCCTGACTGCTGCCTCTGCATGTTTACTGAAATGTATCAGTTTCAAATCCTGACAAGGACAGATCACAGGACTGCTGGGTTCCAGGAACAGAGTGTGCAATAGAGAGAAAAGCAAAGCAATCTTGCAGGGGAGATCAAGGCCAGCCTTGAGCAGAGCCTCTGGAGGGTGCAGGTCCCTTGTCACTGGGGGATAGTACACCCTGTCACCCAGGAAGTTTACTCTCTGTAAAACGCCTTGAGCAATGCCTTGAGCAACTAGGAACAGTTGCTGAAATAAGACACTGATGTGAAGAACTGAAGGATGCTAAACGAAAACATTGAAAGATTTGTTCTGGAGGCACCTGTCTGAAATACGATCATTGCCTTTTTTTTTTTTTTTTTTTTTTTTTAAGAGGGAGAGGAGGGAAATAAAGGACTCAGTAGCTTCATCTAGTTAATGAGGCTGATCCTGGAAGTTCCTGGAACTCACTTTGGCTCATCCTGCCCAGAAATGCTGTGCCAATAAAGGTTTGTCTCCAGTCGGTAGTAGAGGAACCTGTTAAAGGTAGTATTCGGAAAAAAGGCTGCAACTTTGAAAAGATAGTTTCATGCTGCACACAGCATGAATTCAGAGATGGAAGAAGATCTGCTAACAGAATCTTGGAAGACAAATGACAGGGCAAGGAATACAAGGAGCTCTCGCATGAGCCATTTCACAGGCTGCCTCGAAACTGCCCGTCCGTCTTCTGCCATCAACCAACTAAAGGCCCTGTTGGCCTCTCTGGAAATAGATTGCTAAATAAGCCTAAGCTTTTTTGGTTTGTAGGATTGGTGAATCAAAGGGGCAGCAGATTTATTTCATGCCTCTAAATATCATTTATAACATGGCTAAGTGGCCCAGAGTAAAACCACAATAAAGGTGATTCATGCAGGAAACCCACTCTGTTGAGGCAGAAATGAAAATCCACATTAAATCACAGTCCATTCTGTGCACGGGAGGAGTTAGATCAAGCCAAGCTCAGTGGATTCCCAGGCACACTGAAGGCTGAATGCAATTGCTCTTGTAAAATGGGTATATGAGACTCCTTTATAGTGAGAATGCAGCCTCCAGCTCTGGGAGCAGGGGCACCCCTGACCGGGGTGAGTTACCCAGTAGCCCTGCCAGGTGGGTGTCTGGGACCATATTCCCAGATGGCAGCCAGCCTGGGGATCTATTCAGTTACCACAAGCTCTTTGCCGGGATGTTTTCATCAGCTCCACTATCTACCGAGACAACTGCACCCAGTACAGAAACCCACCTTTGCAAATTGCCCTTAAAGGGGCATCTGTATGACTGAGTCAGGGATGTCCACTGCCTCTTGGCACTTGAACTCAACCATAAAGTTGATCACCTGAAAAAGTTGTTGATCCTCACCTTCACCTTCCTTTCTTGCCCTGAAGATCTAAGGTATTAAAGAATGATGTAAGTGCAAGAACGGGACATAGACATAGAGAACAAAGGTATGGATACCAAGGGGGAAAGGGGTTGGGTGGGAGGCACTGGGAGACTGGGATTGATACATATACATTATTGATACTATGTATAAAATAGACAATTGATGGGAACATACTGTACAGCACAGGGAACTCTACTGAAGGTACCGTGGTAACCTAAATAGGAGGGAAGTTCAAAAGGGAGGGGATATCTGTATGTGTATGGCTGATTCATTTTGTTATGCAGTGGAGGCTAACACGACATTGTAAAGTAACTATACTCCAATAAAAATTAATAGAAAAAGAGACATATAACCAAAATAAATAAATAAATAAATAAAATTTCAGTAAGCTAAAAAAAAAAGAACAGGTCATAGAGCATGTGTGGCGGCCCACTATTTTCCACGTGACTTATTTTTTGTGACATTAAATTCCTCCTAGCTTTTTCTCCTTCCTTCAGCTGGCACCACATTTCTTCCCTTTTTCCTTCTGATATCTATCAGTTCTCACACCTGGGCATTGGTAATGATCAAGTGAAATGATTTCTGCTCCCAAATCCTCACTTTTCAGTGAGAAGTTGACTGGGGCTCCATCATAAGGCCTCCAATTACACTGTAAATTAATCAAAAATGTAAAATCTTTTTAGTACATCTGATTTGGGGTTTTCCTTCTCCATTGGTTCTTTGCTTTGCGTTAGTAATGTTGCAACTTCACATATAGTCACTCAATCATAGTGAACGATCTCTAATGCAAGCTGGTTGACAGCAAGGGAGTCTGAAATGGAGACAGTCTGTAACTACACACAGATCAGAGTGGTACTGGCCATAAATCATTGGTCCTCATCTGTTGTCTTTACTGAAAGCTGACAGTGGTCATTGTGACACATTCTAAAGGGTGGTCTAAGCAGCATGTCCAGAGCTGTGATAAAGGTAGTATTCCATCCACGATGAATTTAGCAAAGACAAAACCTCATCAAAGCAAAGCTCTTTCCCTGAAAAAAAGGAAAATCTATTAACTTGTTACACTTTTATCAAAAGCGCTGATGTCGGGTCTTCCCTGGTGGCGCAGTGGTTGAGTCCGCCTGCCAATGCAGGGGACGCGGGGTCGTGCCCCGGTCCGGGAAGATCCCACGTGCCGCGGAGCAGCTGGGCCCGTGAGCCACGGCCTCTGAGCCTGCACGTCCGGAGCCTGTGCTCCGCAACGGGAGAGGCCACAACGGTGAGAGGCCCGCGTACCGCAAAAAAAAAAAAAAAAAAGTGCTGATGTCCTTAGAGGTAATAGTAAGCTATCTTGTCTATTGACAAAACACTTGAAAACTGGATTTAGATGGGAATCGTTGGCTTTCTTCAAAAATATTTCATGTCTATTACTATGCCTGGAAGGGATGCACTGCAAACATCAGCAATAAAGAAGGCTTATTTTATGGGAAAAGCAATCTGGTAGATTGCAGACAGAACACTAAATTTGTGTGGTCATGCAAATCTCATAAGCATGAACTAAAACATACTGAGTGCATCAATTAACCAGAGCTCTTATGGGATTTTTTTTCTACAAAAATGGTTTCTCATCTCAAAACAGTCAGTATTTTAATTTGTTTCCTTTTCAAAGACTGAGGATGTGCTCCTGCTAACAAGCTGCTGCTCATCAAACTATAAGGAGAGAATTAATTTAATGAAGAGTTTCTATTTAGGAAGAAGCAGTAGGAGGAAAGGGCAACAGTTGGAGCTTCCACCAGGCTGGCTAGGGTGTTACATGCTGGAGAAGCAGCTGGAAATTTGGATGACAGTTTTCAAAGATGGATGATAAGGAAAAGGTCACTGAAATTGAAATGATGGGTGGGAAAATGGAGCAGACCAGAATAATGTGGCAAAACTGAATCATCTCATGCGTGTTAAAGCTTTTAAGGAACTCTTTTCTTTTTGTTTCAAACAGTTTGCTATTCTCCCTGATGACTAACTGTCCCACGAATGGCATAGATTATTGGCCCTTTTCTTCCACCCAAATCAATTCTAAAAGCAATTTTTAAAGTTCAGTTTATATGATAGAGGATGTTCCCCTCAGACCCAAGAAAAATTGTGAATGTGTGTCTTTTGCTTAAGTATGATTTTTTTAAGCGAATGTTTGTTTCCAAACTACCTTAAAAACAGTGTGTATATTTACAAAACTAACAAATACTACAGCTTGGAAAATTCCTTTGGCATAGATTGGAGCGATCAGCCACAAACGCTCCTGACTTAAAAGCTGAACCAAATAAAACTTGACAGCAAGGCAAAATATTTTATAGGCAAAGTGACATTTTATAATAATGGAATAATAAATGCAGAAGGCAAAATGAAGCAAGGCTGAAATATCATCTCAGAGCCATTGGATGCTAAAGAGGGGTAAATCTCAATTAGACTTTTCCTGTTTTTATTGCGCTAATAATTATGGCTATGACTGAAGCACTCAAACCTCGAGAACTTCAGTATTTCTAATCATGGTGCCACATGTCTCCAATCACTTGTCTATATGAGAATGTGATGATAGAGTGCAAAAGCCTTGGCAGCATACTGAAGTGGATGGAAGAAAGTGATGGGAAAATCACAGGACCACTTTATCAAGCACTTCAATTTGGAACCAAATCAAGCAATGTTTTAATCATCCTGATGAACACAATCCAACCCAAAACATCTAGAACTTGACAGAAATCAGATTACAAATGGAATTAATAAAGACCAAGTAAGTTTACTTGCCTGTCTCCATCTTCCTCCCCTCCATGAAACTCAACTACCAGAGGTGATTTGGGCCACTTCAGGAAAATCAGCAAGGGTCTATCAATCACCCTTCTATTCTATAGCACAACAATTGTAAAGAGGGTTAAAAAAAAAACAAACAAACCCTGATGTTTAACTCTGGGAAAAGAGAAACAGTCAAGGCTGGTCTTAACACAGCGGTTTTTTAGATTAGGATGAAAAGACAGCCAGGGTAACAAGGAGAGGAAAGTTGGGGTGTGTTTTCACTCAGTTCTAGAGATATGCATCTGCCTTTCTCTAAGTCCTGGTCAAATGTACTTTGGGACAGATGGTAGCTAGACTTATTGTGATGACCATGTCGAAATGTATATAAATATTGAATCACTATGATGTACACCTGAAACTAATATGATACTGTATGTCAATTGTATTTCAATTTTAAAAAAATGTACTTTGGGTTCACAATGGACTCCAGACTGGAAAAACCCTGTAAGTCCTCATTTTCATCACTCAGAAACAGATGTTTCCACAAAAGAATGACCATGGTGTAACACAGAAGAAATAAACCAAGGCAGCAAGGAACTCAAAATCATCAAATTAGTAGATAAAACAATGATTTAGCTAAGGCATTAATTATTCATTCATTTGATAGCCATTTATTGCTGCCCATTTTATCCAAGGTACTTATGAGGTGATGGAGTACAACTGGAAAAGACTCAAGCATCTTATCTCTGGATAGTTGGTTTCATTAGGTCTGGAGTGGGGTTTAGAAACAGGTCACTGTTTGTTTTTTTTTTCTTTTTAACTACTAAGATAATTCTAAGGATCAGCAAATTGGGAACTCATGACCTGAAACAGTGATTATCAATCTCTTTGTTGTCTGGTAGGTCAGAGAGAGAACAGTAGGGAGGAATTAGAGCTGATCCAGAGACCATTGATCATAACTCCAGTCTCTGTGGTTGTAGGACAGCAGCTACAGGGTGTGTTGCTGGGGAAGACTCAGGACTCTTGATTCAAACACCATGTTACTGCTTAGAAGCTGTGTGACCAGGATCAAGTCATTAAACTCGAAGAGGAAACACCCACTTTCAGAATTGTTCAGCATTCTAAGTGAGATCATAACAAGGCTCTGCCCAGTGCCTGGTCCATCGTAAGGCTGAGTTTCTGTCCTTTTCTTGCATGTGGCATACCCTCTCTTTTTTCCCTTTTACTTTTAAAAATTGTTTTCATTTTCCACAACCCAATCCCAACCCACATTCCCCATGAAAGCTTCTCGACACCCCACTACTCCCACCTCTAAGGCTCACTGACCTCCCTCTTCTGTACTCCTTCAGCCCTCATGTTCAGGATCACAAACTCTGATGCTGAATTGTCCTCCAATTACTTCATGAGTATTGCTTTAGTTTTCCTGGCTGGGTTCTTGTTGAGCACTTGGACAATGTTTTCCTCCATAGAGATGCAAAAGAATTACTTGTTGGTTAGTCAAAAGTACCTGTTGGGCTGCTGCCATAAGAGACATCTAAAGAGGGAGGGGATACCCTCACTTTTCTGTCCGCATAATGCAGTCAAGACCAGCCAACCCTGCCACCGCCTCTGGTAGGCATTAGTATTCTGAAAAAATCATCAGAATGCCAGTCTCCTTCCACCCCCACTCATTTATTTTGTTGGAAAAATGCAGGTTTTGCATTTTTCCATGAACCAGATTTTACTCTATGCACAGAGTGAATGCAGCGTCTGTGTTTAGCATCCCAATGTGATAATTACGCATTATGCTTACTCCGTGGCTAAATCCTACACTTCTACACTAAAACACAAAGGAATGACTAAATACTCTAGTGTGTTATCTTGCCCTTCCTTTCCATTGTGTTTTTTTTTTTCTTATCATCCAGATTGCCCCCATGCTGAACCGTGACTGTAAAAATAACGGAGAAACCTCAGATGTGTATATAACTTGAAAGGTGAGTGACAAGAAGAGGGGAATTGCAGGGACATCTGTGCCAGCAAACACATGAGCATATTGGGAAGAGGTAGCAGTGTGTGTATCTGTGTGTGTGTGTGTGGAACAGTATGCCTATGGAGAAAAGAGATTTTTTTTTTTAATGAGAAACAAAAGCTGGGTTATGTAAGCAGCATGGTTCGAAATGGCTTTTATAGCAAGAATGGAAACAAGGTATGAATATTCATAAGTAAAATGGAAGAAGTGTTCATTTGCAAGGAGGAAGTGAAGATGAAATTCTGAATATCATCTGACCACAGTTTTATCCAGGAAGCTTTAGATGTGTAGATCACATAATATATCATACAAATTCAAAACCAACTAACCCCATTGCCTAAATTTCCCCCTTCAGCACACTAATAACCAGTTTATTAATATTTCCACATATTACTCAGACAATTTGCCTTAAACAAATTAGAATTTTACATCTCTGAAGACCTAAAAGTGAAAGAAAAAAGAAATAACAAAACAAGAACCATATACAAAAATTAACTCCGAATGGATCAAAGGATTAAATGTAAGAGCCAAAACTATAAAACTCACACAAGAAAACATAAGGGTAAATCTTTGTGGCCTTGGGTTGGACAATGGATTCTTAGACATGACCCCAAAACATAAGCAAGGTAAGAAGAAAAAATAGATATGTTGGACTTCTTTGAAATTAATTAGGTACTTTCAAAAGACACTATCAAGAAAGTGAGAAGACAACCCACAGAATGGGAGGAAATATTTGCAAATCATGTATCTGATAAGGGCCTTGCATCTAGAATATATAAAGAACCCTTATAACTCAGTAATAACAAGTAACCCAATTAAAAATTGGCAAAGCATCTGAATAGACATTTCTCCAGAGAAGATAAACAAATGGCCAGTACGCACATGAAAAGATGCCCAACATCACTAGTCATTAGGGAAATGCAAATCAAAACCACAATGAGATTCCACTTCACATTCACTAGAATGGCAATAAAGGCATACCTTGGAGATATTGCAGGTTTGATTCCAGACCACTGAAATAAAGTGATTAGCTCAATGAAGGGAGTCACACAACTTTTTTGATTTCCCAGTACATGTAAAAGTTATGTTTACACTACACTGCAGTCTATTAAGTGTGCAATAGCATTATGTCTAAAAAATAATGTACATACCTTAATTTAAAAATACTTCAGTGCTAATCATCTGACAACTCAGGGTTGCCACAAACTTTCAATATTTAAAAATGCACTATCTGTAAAGCACAATAAAATGAGATATGCCTGTAACTCAAAAGTCAGATAATAATAAGTGTGGGTGAGGATGTCGAGAAAATGCAACCCTCATACACTGCTAGTGGGAATGTAAAATGGTACAGCTACTTTGGAAAACCGTTTAGCAGTTCCCCAGACAGTTAAACATAGAATTGACATTTGACTCAGTAATTCCACTCTATATACTCAAGATAAACGAAAACACATGTCCACACAATAATTTGTATACAAATATTAATAGTAGCATTATTGACAATAGCCAAAATGTAGAAACAACCCAAATATTCATCAACTGATGAATGGACAAACAAAATGTGGTTATCCATACAATGGGATATTAATCAGCCATAAAAAGGAATTAAGTACTGATTTCATGCTATATCGTGGATAAACTTTGAAAACATTGTGCTAAGTAAAAGCAGCCAGTCACAAAAGACCACATATCATACGATTCCATTTATATAAAATGTCTACATAGGCAAATTTCTAGAGATAGAGAGTTGAGTAGTGTTTACTTAGGTCTGTGGAGAATATAATGGTGACAGCTAAAAAGATATGGGGTTCCCTTTTGAAGTGATGAAAAATGTTCTAAAATTGACTATTATGGTAGTTGCACAACTCTGTGAATATACCAAAAACCACTGAATTGCATACTTTAAATGGGTAATGTATGTGAATTATTATTTCAACAACACTTTGCAAAAGAAAAAAAAGAAGAAAGAGAGAAGAAAAAGGAAAAATGAAACAATAAACATGATCTTGGACTCTGTTAAAAGCTCAAACTATCAAATAAAACTGTATCAATGAAATTGTTAGTGAATTAAATGATAGAACAAAATGAAAAGAAAATGCTCACATGAAACCCCATCCCAACCTCTAATCCATTCCCTAAAGCTCATGCACCATGATGTGAATTTCAATGTTGGGCTCTTACATAAGTGAGATTTTCTTCCTCAAGCAGAACTTTGATCCTCCATACATTTGCCTTGAAAATTGGAAGCCTCAAAGCGAAGTTGGTGTCAAATGGCCGACTACCAGGTGGCATTTGTCACAGTGTTCAACCTCCGGAGCCTAAACCTGATAGTATTTTTGTTGAGTAATCTCCCAGAATTTGATTAGGAAATCAGTGAATCTCGAGAATGAGATCAAATGACCAAATCTTAACTCCTGAATCAGGGATAGTAAGGGCAAAGATTAAATATACTTCCACCTGTTCATGGAATCTAATTAGCCCAGAATGGATCTCTAGGCCAGTGTTTTCAAACTGTGCCCTGTGGAGGCTACTGTGGGGAGAGACCCCAGGAGGATATGCTTCAGGGCCTCCCCCAGAGAATCTCCGCTTCTACCTGTTCTAAATACAGAGTTTCCACTTAAAGAAGAGATTTAGCAGATTTTCGGCTAAAACAAGTATTGAAACCTAGGGATCTAGACCATATTAATTCACAGAAGCATCCTCACAAGGTTTTTGGCAAAAAATAGATCGCATTCAGGTCCTGATATCACTCACAGAGGAAACCTCACCAGCTCACAGAAGACCTGCTTCCTACAAAGGACCCTCACCCAAAATATTTCTGGGAGGGTCGTGGGGGCATTTTGCATACTCTCAAGAACAAGTCAACATTTATTCACTCAAAAAGCATCAACTCTGTGCCTGGCACAATGCAAGTATGTGCCATGCTTCAGGTGAGGAGTTCCTGCCCTTCCCTCATCCTTGACTTAGTTTTTTTGGCCAGACAATACTAACACTTCCAACCATGAGAGACAGCCTATCTTTCCAGTCACTTTTGACCAGCTACCAGTAAAAAAAAATGCTTTAACACCTTGATGTTTCCTTGAGGAAACATGATTCTCCCTAATCCTTCCAACACAAATACATACCAAGAAGATTTTCTGGCTCTTCAAAAACGATCGTCTTAGGTTAGAGATAAAGCTAGATTTTCATCATGTAGCTTTAGACTATGGGGTTTCTAATATTAATGGACTATCTGCTGTTTGCAGAATAAACAGGCTTTTGAAAATCTAACTTCCAAAACCAGCCATTGCTGGTTTCATGTGGAATCTAACTAGCAGTTTCTGACTTGGCCTCACCCAGCTTCCCACTAAAATACCCATGGGGACTCAGAACAATGAACCCTCAGACAGACAACCCACCCATTACCAGAGTATGTATGGCAACTGCACTAACTCATTAGTGGTGTTCAATATTTGTCGGGAAGAAACTAGCTTTGGCAGAACCAATGAAAAAACCTTATGCCTTACACCCTGACTCAGGGATCTGAGTCTCTCCCAGCCATAACTTGGACAAGTGCTCTTTTGCCTTACTCCATCTGGGAAGTCAAAGCATTAGAATAAGTCAATCTTTTCAGAGCAACCTAGGTAGAAAAAAATTGGATATTTAGATTTTTTTTTTTTTTTTTTTAACGCGGTACGCGGACCTCTCACCGCTGTGGCCTCTCCCGTTGCGGAGCACAGGCTCCGGACGTGCAGGCTCAGCGGCCATGGCTCACGGGCCCAGCTGCTCCGCGGCACGTGGGATCTTCCCGGACCAGGGCACAAACCCGCGTTCCCTGCATCGGCAGGCGGACTCTCAACCACTGCGCCACCAGGGAAGCCCGGATATTTAGATTTTTATCTCTATATTTTCGGCAATATTGCTTCTATACGCCAATACTATGGTGAAATTATCTTAAATTTAAACGATGATAGAAAGAATTCTATTTTGTTCACTGATGTGCACCCAGTACCTAAAACAGTGCCTGGCCATAGAGTAAACACTCAATATTCACTGTTTAAATGTTGGTATGTAATTAGTTTTAAAAAAATCAATAGGACCTCAACTGGCTTCTAACCACACTTGCACTTTAGTTTTTGAAGAGAATTTAGGCATGGAATTCTTTAATAATTGATGGATAAATAATTTCATAAAGAATTTAATCATGAAATTCACCAAGAACTTAGAGGAATAAAAGCAGGAGCTTGATGAAAGAAAGAATAGTCCATTTAACAGCAAAGGAATTTAAATAAAAAGAAAATTTGTTTATTCGTGACCTTCAAGGAATCAGCCCCGCATCCTCTCCCTGCCCACCAGAAGCCAGTGCTAGCAAGTCTGCTCATCTGCCAGAGCAGAGCTGGGTTCCCTGTCAGTGGTGCTGACAGCAAAAACAAAATAATTACTTCTTAAAGCCATGCATTAATTGAAGCACTTGGGAGAATTCAATTTGTAAAAAATAAAGAATTCAGTGGGAACAAAAGAAATACTGTGTTTAAAGTCAGAATAGACAGGTTAAAGACTAAAGAGAGGTGAACTGAACGAAGTGTGGGGGAAACATCGTGAGCGGAAAGCACTAGGGAGACCAACCCCGCACGGCAGCGTGCTTTGCACACACCTCTCCGCCTGCCAGTGTGGGCACCGCCCTCTGCACACTTACACCACCTGCCTCCCGCTATCCAGACAAGGTGGGGAAGACTCACTAACCTCCTGGTGTTGATTCTAGAACCTACTTATTTTAGGAAAGGGCACCAATGTCATGAGTACTGATTGAGGATTGAAGTCCACATGGAGTTAGAGGTAGCTCTGGGGCCTTCTTTTTTTCTCTTTTCTCCCTGTCCCAACTCCTATGACTCTTATCTCTAAATTATTCTCTGACTTCCTCAGCTTTGAGGAATAAACATAAAGTAGGAGGCTAAAACAGTTTTAATTCTGTCATTTAAAGGTGCTTTCAAATATAGGTTTTATTATGCTTTAAGCATGGTAAGGCCTCCAGATCAGGAGACAACTGCCACTGACAAGATAGTTTGTTATACTCACAGATGCCAAGAAGAGGGGCATACTACATCATGGAGGGCTACATAGGGAAGCACCAGGGTTGGTCAGGAGGTAGAGGGAGAGGGGAAAATTGTGAGCAAGAGCCTTTATTATGATTTCTGAAGGAAGGAATGGGTCTGGCATGGTACACGGACTTAGGATTGGCTAATTTGGACCATTTCAATGGGCTCTGGGGCACAGAGTCTGTCCCTAGTCTGTCAGTTTTCTAGTACCTGACCCTGTGGAGATTAGGGCAAGTGGACAGTGGCCCAGAATGCGAAAGCTGGATAAACGCAGTGACTGGGGATAAGGGCTCTGGATTGGTCGCTTTGCATTTGAAAGGCGTGCTCACTGTCCGGTTGTTCACTAGCTCTAGGAATCGGCTATAGCCCCGGGAGGGGTAGTCCCTCCAAGGTCAGCAAGGCCCTAGAAGTGAAAGCATCAGGACACAGAAAATAAAAGACGTGGTTCATAGAAGAGGCATTTGCATAGATTGAGTTTACTGGACTAGTAAAGCATTTCACTTGGTGACTTCCATCATAGCACGGAACTCCAGTTTTTGGAAGGTCAGGCTCCCTATAAATTCAAAACCATAAAGGGGGCTTCCCTGGTGGCGCAGTGGTTGAGAGTACGCCTGCCGATGCAGGGGACGTGGGTTCGTGCCCCGGTCCGGGAAGATCCCACATGCCTGCGCGTCCGGAGCCTGTGCTCCGCAACGGGAGAGGCCACAACAGTGAGAGGCCCGCGTACCACAAAAAAAAAAAACACAACAAAACACCAAAAAGGGTCCCACAGGGAACGTGAATAAACTGCTTCTATTTCTTGGGAACCACCCTCATCCTTACCCTGGGGATTTGCCCTCTCTGAATACTAAGAAAAATGCTTCAGGAGAAGGATGCTTTATATTTCATTATTGACGGTTAACTTGTCACAATATGAAGGAAAAGGATGGTTTAGGAACTGTTGATGAGAACAGGGAGATTTTTCTCTCCATCGCAAGGTGAAAATCCAGCCTAGTACATCAATAGTAGAAGCTCTTACCAGTCAATAGAAGTTCAGTCTTGGAGAAACGGGTCTGCAGGAAATTACTTTGCTGGAGTGAAAAAAAAAATGACATCAGGTTATTGGCCCCAAGTGGCTCTTAACTTCCAAAAATAAAATACAGATGAAGATGTCAAAAGAAGGGGGAATGTTCAACCACACTAAAAATTAAGATTTCCTACTAGCATATTACTGGAGTTTGGAAAGAATTCTCTCTAGCACTAAGGCTGATGGAATTTAATTGAAAAATATAATCAGTGGCTCATCAATGAATACCAGTTTGCCAAACGGTAAGAAGAGCTTGCTTTCTTCTTGCACTGTTTATACCCTGGTTGCTGGAACCCAAGAGGGGGTATATAAATTTATCTTTCTCTGGGATGGATAGACAAGCAAAGCAAAAACAGAAGCAAAATATGCCCATGGAAAAAATGTATTAACGATGAATAAAGGATGTCAGACCTGATGCTAAAAACTATAGAGGAAAAATAAGCCTCCGAAATGGCTTTATTTCAGAAACCAAAGGAAATTGTTAAAAACTGTAAACCTTAACAGGATGAAAGATATAACTTTTGTGGAAATGAAGCAGGAAAAAAATAGGAATAGAAGAGTCTGAGGTGAAAAGGGGACTGGGTGAGATAAGGAAGGTAGTCAAGAAAAGTAAAAATGTAATAATAGCAGAACCCCAAACCACAACAATTACTGGGAAAAACCCGAAACTGTCAGAAAATCAAATCAGTGTAGAGGAGGCAAGATTTAGAAACTCTTCAGGAAAACAGAAAGAAAATAAAGAAATAAAAAATGATAAGAAAGAGGATGATAAATGTCTAGGACAGAGAACAGAGAGTCAGCCGAGAAATTGTGTGGTGGACCTGAGGAAGGAAACACAATGACAGAACAAGAGCAAGAATCAGACAGAAATGTGTGACACTTCCTCAGATCAAAAAAACTGGGGAATTTGACTCGGTAGGCTTCATCACATTCCTAGAAAATTTAGTACATCTTGACAAAATACTTGATATACAAGAACTACAGAAAGGAAAAAATATATATAAGCCTGTAAGCCAAAAAGTGGGTTATGTGCAAAGGATAAAAATCAGGTTAGCCTCTGTGACACTAATCTGTGACTAGATTTTATGGTGTGAAAAGTCAGCTGATAATGACAGGAACCACTTAGTGCAAATAACTGTTGAGAATTTAGTTACAATGTCAAAGACAAGACTAAAAACACTTTTTGAAAAAGAAGGTATATATGACAAAAGAATAATTTAATTCTTAAAATTTAAGTCAAAAACTTAAAATTGTGTTACAAAACCCAAGAATTAGGGCAATTAAGGTAGGAAAAAGGTTTTAAATCCCACATATCATATGAGGACTCAGAAGATTGCTATCCTCTTTTTTTTTTTTTTTTTTTTTTTTGTGGTACGCGGGCCTCTCACTGTTGTGGTCTCTCCCGTTGCGGAGCACAGGCTCCGGACACACAGGCTCAGCGGCCATGGCTCACGGGCCCAGCCGCTCCGCGGCATGTGGGATCTTCCCGGACTGGGGCATGAACCTGTGTCCCCTGCACCGGCAGGCGGATTCTCAACCACTGCGCCACCAGGGAAGCCCCATTCTTGATTTGATGTAAGAAGATTACAGTTTTTAATGTTATTAAAAAAAATAAAACCTTAAAGACAACCAACAGCAACATGAAATGCACTATACATGACCTGCAAATCAGGGAAGATAAATGCAAACATATCACAATGTGATCCTGGTTTTAGTTTTAAAAATGCCTATTAAAAAACTCAAAATGAATTAAAGACCTAAATGTAAGGCCAGACACTATCAAACTCTTACAGGAAAATATAGTCAGAACATTCTCTGACATAAATCACAGGAAGATCCTTTTTGACCCACCTCCTAGAGAAATGGAAATTAAAAAAAAAAAATAAACAAATGGGATCTAATGAAACTTAAAAGCTTTTGCACAGAAAAGGAAACCATAAACAAGATGAAAAAACAACCCTCAGAATGGGAGAAAATATTTGCGAATGAAGCAACTGACAAAGGATTAATCTCCAAAATATCCATATGACCCAGCAATCCCACTACTGGGCATATACCCTGAGAAAACCACAATTCAAAAAGAGTCATGTACCACAATGTTCATTGCCGCACTTTTTACAATAGTCAGGACATGGAAGCAACCTAAGTGTCCATCGAAAGAGGAATGAATAAAGAAGATGTAGCACATATATACAATGGAATATTACTCAGCCATAAAAGGAAATGAAACTGAGTTATTTGTAGTGAGGTGGATGGTCCTAGAGTCTGTCATACAGAGTGAAGTAAGTCAGAAAAAGAAAAACAAATACCATATGGGGGGAGGGGGAAGGGTAAGCTGGGACAAAGTGAGAGAGTGGCATTGACATAGATACACTACCAAATGTAAAATAGATAGCTAGTGGAAGCAGCCACATAGCACAGGGAGATCAGCTCGGTGCTTTGTGACCACCTAGAGGGGTGGGATAGGGAGGGTGGGACGGAGACCCAAGGGGAGGGGATGTGGGGATATATGTGAAATATAGCTGATTCACTTTGTTATACAGCAGAAACTAACTCAACATTGTAAAGCAATTATACTCCAATAAAGATGTGAAAAAAAAAAAAAAGGAAAAGAAAATACATTGGTATCCCTCACAATACTGGTATGTCTTTACATTTACTGGGGGATAAGTAAACTTGAAAATATATTTAAATGTAGCAATTTTTATACATGCATTAAAAACAGACACAATAGCTGTGTAAAAAAAAAGTCTATTAAAATCTATATGTAATAGGCATGTATTTATTTTCATTTCAATTTTTGGTGTTTTCTAAAATAAATATAAATATGGATAAATAAATATATATTTATTATATAATCTAAATAATTTAAACAAATATTAATAATTAATTAGCATTAATTAATAATATAAATAAGTAATAATTATTGATTAATTAACAATACAAATTATATATTTATATAATATAAATATAAATTTTATATTTATATAATAAATAAAGTTAATTTTATATTAACTTTAAATATAAAATGTTTTATTCTTAAGAAAGAGATGTCTCTCATACATGAATGAAAAGAAATTCATTGGCACTTTCCAACCAGTTTCCATGACCAGCATTTGTTTATTCTGTGCAATTCACCATCGGAACGGTCCTCATGGGCAGACTCAATTAAAAAGCCTATGAGAAAATGGTCTTAGTACAAACTTCAGTTGGATTTTTGGAAAAAAATAATCTGCATTGCTTTAGATAACTATTTTGAACATTTACTGAGGTTATATAGAAGGTTCTTCTTTTCTTTAAATTCTAGATTGGCAATTCTTCATGTGCCTTTGTCTTGGATTATACTATGGTCTCTTGGAGGCCCAAGATTTTTTTTTTTCCAATTCCCACTACCTATCCCAGAACCTGAATATATGATTGTTCCATTGAAGTGAAATGAAATGATATAAATGAAATAATTCTGCCACATGGTTGTTGCCGTCACCATGTTCATTCCCATTACTGGATGAAAGGCATTGAACTCACAGCTTCAGCTTTCTTTACTTGCATCTTGGGCAATTTCAAACTATTCCTCCCTCCAATTTTTTTTAAAGTTTACTCACACCTGCAAAACCCAGGTGGTGTTTGTTACTATATATGCTTTTAATTACCAGTAGCTTAAATGTACCATAGTGGTAAAATTGCATATTTTTTTGCTTACATTTAAAACTTTTTCCATCATCTGACTTTATTTAGGTCCTGACTTTTCTTCCCCCAAGTTCTATATAGCTGCATTAATTTCACTTTCTTCAGAAAACTTGTTTGAGCTAGTAATTTAAACATGACATGCTTTTTCACAGCTCCAGGCTTTCGCTTATGCTGTTCACTTGGCCCAAGCCTCCTTTCCCTTCCTTTCCCCTCATCATATTTATACTCATCTGAATTCAGATGTCACCTCTTCATTGAAGCTTCTTTCCCTATGAGTTTTCATTGCACGCTGTATGGTCATTATGCTAATGCTTCTCCAGCAGGGCAGCGCCTGTCTCCTTCACACCCAGCCCCCTTCTTAGAACACTATGATATACAAGTATTCAATAAACCCAATTTACTGAGAGCTGACCATGTGCAAAGTCCTCTACCAGACCCCCAGGGTACAGCATTGAACAGGCAAGTAACAGTGACAAGGTACTGTCCTCAAGTAGCTCCCAAGCTTGTCTAATAAGATAAAGATTAGTTTTGATAGAGCTGTGACCAAAATAGAATGAATACGTGCACGGTCTGTTTTGATAGGAAGGGTCTATTCTGATAGGTGATCAAGGCAGTCCTACTTGAGGGGAATCTAAGGCCAAGGTCTGAAGTATAAGAAGGAGCTCGCCATGCGGAGAACCAGGTAAGCACCTTCCAGGCAGACAGGAGAGCATGTACAAAGGCCCTGAGGAAGGCACACGCTTGCTCCGTTCAAGGAAAAGGCCAGTGTGCCTGGAGCAGAGGGTGAGAATCACCCCCAGTGGAGAAGAGTGGTATGAGTTGAAGTCAGGCAGGGGGGCCCCCGATAACGCTGGCTCTGCAGCCAGCAGGGAATTTTGTTTTAATTCCATTGGCCATGAGTTCCCACTCAAGAGTTTTAAATTGGGAAGTGACATTACCTCATTTCTATTTTTAAAAGATCACCGTGGAAGTGGATTGTTACAAGACATATTTTGGGTGGATAGTGGTGCTGTTTACCAAGGTTGGGAAGAAGGTGGGGTGTGGAGTGTGTTTCCGGGGCTGGGGGTAGGTTTTAGACACAATGTGTTTGAAAGTGGAACAATCAAGTAGGTAGGCAGATTTATGCATTCACACTTCATGAGAAATGTCTGGCTCAGAGATTTAATTTAGGAGATAGTCGCAGCTAATGGTATTTCAGGCTATGGGATAGGAAAAGATTATTTTGGAAGAAATGGAATAGGACCCAGGTCAAGTCCTGAGGCAACCAATCATTCAGAGGTCAGATGGAAGAGGGAAAACTAGCAAAGGAGTCCAAGAAAGAGAAGCCAGTAATGTTGGGGGAGTGTGACTTGAAGGGAAACAAAAGGAGAGTATTTTAGAAGGAGGAAACAGCCTGCTGTGTGGAATGATGCTGGCAGAGTGAGTGAAGGAGGTTACAAGATGTCCTTCTGTGTTGATAAATCCCAGGTGGTTGGCCACTTTGTCAAAAGCAGTTTTGATGGGGTGGAGGGAACAGAAGTCAGGTTGGCATGGATTGTAGAGAGGGTGGAAGTGAGAAAGGAGAGACAGTGAGGGAGTTGGCCTTCGAGACAAATTTTGCTGTGAAGGGGAGCAGAGAAGTCACTTTCTACCTATCTCCATAATACATACAGGACATAAGGTTTTGAACACACTATAATACTTCTTCTTCACTACTGCTCAAAATATAGCAAGAATCAACTGACCAAACAGCAATATTTACAAGAAATGGTGTGGTTGGGAGAAGTTTTCTTTTAATCACATATTGAAACCAAGTTCCCCTAAGACTGAGCTCCCCTGCCAAGTTTATGATTAACTTCTTTATCCAAAATTTTGTTCCTTTTCTTATCCCCTCTGACCTCAATACTGTGCTAACTGAATGCTAAACATCCAGAGTCAGATGAATAACACTGCTGGTGTCGATAACACTGTTAATGTACTGAGACTCAGGTTGCTTCTCCTGGGCAAGATGAGCTAACAGACCCACCCCTCCGTGCCCCCGGTCATGGACCACCAGACCAGAGACCCCTAAACTGTAGGCATCTTGACTCCCCAAACTACACCTAAGAAATGCATCGGCAGGCGGACTCTCAACCACTGCGCCACCAGGGAAGCCCGGATATTTAGATTTTTATCTCTATATTTTCGGCAATATTGCTTCTATACGCCAATACTATGGTGAAATTATCTTAAATTTAAACGATGATAGAAAGAATTCTATTTTGTTCACTGATGTGCACCCAGTACCTAAAACAGTGCCTGGCCATAGAGTAAACACTCAATATTCACTGTTTAAATGTTGGTATGTAATTAGTTTTAAAAAAATCAATAGGACCTCAACTGGCTTCTAACCACACTTGCACTTTAGTTTTTGAAGAGAATTTAGGCATGGAATTCTTTAATAATTGATGGATAAATAATTTCATAAAGAATTTAATCATGAAATTCACCAAGAACTTAGAGGAATAAAAGCAGGAGCTTGATGAAAGAAAGAATAGTCCATTTAACAGCAAAGGAATTTAAATAAAAAGAAAATTTGTTTATTCGTGACCTTCAAGGAATCAGCCCCGCATCCTCTCCCTGCCCACCAGAAGCCAGTGCTAGCAAGTCTGCTCATCTGCCAGAGCAGAGCTGGGTTCCCTGTCAGTGGTGCTGACAGCAAAAACAAAATAATTACTTCTTAAAGCCATGCATTAATTGAAGCACTTGGGAGAATTCAATTTGTAAAAAATAAAGAATTCAGTGGGAACAAAAGAAATACTGTGTTTAAAGTCAGAATAGACAGGTTAAAGACTAAAGAGAGGTGAACTGAACGAAGTGTGGGGGAAACATCGTGAGCGGAAAGCACTAGGGAGACCAACCCCGCACGGCAGCGTGCTTTGCACACACCTCTCCGCCTGCCAGTGTGGGCACCGCCCTCTGCACACTTACACCACCTGCCTCCCGCTATCCAGACAAGGTGGGGAAGACTCACTAACCTCCTGGTGTTGATTCTAGAACCTACTTATTTTAGGAAAGGGCACCAATGTCATGAGTACTGATTGAGGATTGAAGTCCACATGGAGTTAAAGGTAGCTCTGGGGCCTTCTTTTTTTCTCTTTTCTCCCTGTCCCAACTCCTATGACTCTTATCTCTAAATTATTCTCTGACTTCCTCAGCTTTGAGGAATAAACATAAAGTAGGAGGCTAAAACAGTTTTAATTCTGTCATTTAAAGGTGCTTTCAAATATAGGTTTTATTATGCTTTAAGCATGGTAAGGCCTCCAGATCAGGAGACAACTGCCACTGACAAGATAGTTTGTTATACTCACAGATGCCAAGAAGAGGGGCATACTACATCATGGAGGGCTACATAGGGAAGCACCAGGGAGAGGGGAAAATTGTGAGCAAGAGCCTTTATTATGATTTCTGAAGGAAGGAATGGGTCTGGCATGGTACACGGACTTAGGATTGGCTAATTTGGACCATTTCAATGGGCTCTGGGGCACAGAGTCTGTCCCTAGTCTGTCAGTTTTCTAGTACCTGACCCTGTGGAGATTAGGGCAAGTGGACAGTGGCCCAGAATGCGAAAGCTGGATAAACGCAGTGACTGGGGATAAGGGCTCTGGATTGGTCGCTTTGCATTTGAAAGGCGTGCTCACTGTCCGGTTGTTCACTAGCTCTAGGAATCGGCTATAGCCCCGGGAGGGGTAGTCCCTCCAAGGTCAGCAAGGCCCTAGAAGTGAAAGCATCAGGACACAGAAAATAAAAGACGTGGTTCATAGAAGAGGCATTTGCATAGATTGAGTTTACTGGACTAGTAAAGCATTTCACTTGGTGACTTCCATCATAGCACGGAACTCCAGTTTTTGGAAGGTCAGGCTCCCTATAAATTCAAAACCATAAAGGGGGCTTCCCTGGTGGCGCAGTGGTTGAGAGTACGCCTGCCGATGCAGGGGACGTGGGTTCGTGCCCCGGTCCGGGAAGATCCCACATGCCGCGGAGCGGCTGGGCCCGTGAGCCATGGCCGCTGAGCCTGCGCGTC
>NC_041218.1:41410590-41429276 GCF_002837175.3 Physeter macrocephalus
GCTCCGCAACGGGAGAGGCCACAGCAGAGGGAGGCCCGCATACCACAAAAAAAAAAAAAAAAAAAAAAAAAAAATCCCTTACTCAAAGACCAAGTTGGAGTGGATCTGAGGCTTGTCTCCCACTCTCTTGCTTGGCACCCTGCAATAAATCCTGACTTTGCTGCAAACACCTGCCGTCAGTTTGGCTTTCTGTGCCGTGTGCACATGAGCCCTTGCTTGGTTACAGTGTTTTTTCGTTCATTTCTGTACTATCCTACACAGCTAAATTAACAATAGCTGACATCTTCAAGGGAATTATAATTTTCCAACTAAAATATTATTTTATTTCAATACTCCTAACAACCCTATGAGACAGATACTCTGACTATCCCATTTCATAGATGAGGAATCCAAGAGAGTTAAGAGATTACACCAGACCACAGAGCTAGTGAGTGGTAGAGGCAGAATGAAGACCCAAGTTCTAACTCCAACGTCTGCATTCCCAACCTTTGCAAAACAAGAGGTGGAGATAAGAAAGAAGATATTAATGGCTTAGGATAAACACTGGAATCTTAGCCATCCTCAGTTAAAGAAAAATGGTCTTTCTCAATTCACTAATAATTTTGGTAACAAGATGAATGGATTTGTTGAATAATCCTTAGCAGTAATTTAAATAATTCTGCTGGTAGCTGAGAATAAATGAATGGAGGCCTTAGGTATGATTCCTTCCCTTTTTTTAGTGCTAGAAGGAAAGGGATTTAGGAAACGCTGTGAACTTCCTACTAAATTTGGAATACTGAAGACAATATTCTAAATAAGGTCTCTGACAATATGCCCTAGATATTCATAAGAGAAGTGTCTGAGTAAAAGTAGTAGTACATGCTTTATTTACTGGATTTATGAAAATGTGCTTATAGCAGTAGCTTCTAGGCATGTTTAAAAAGAAAGTAGGTTCCCCAAACATTTGACAAACTTCCATCAGTAGTTAAGGCAACAGCCAGGTAGAAAAGTTGAGTCACATGCATTACCTAAAGAGATCGCCAAATGCATAAACATCAAGAAATGACACACAGGAAGTGTGAGCATACACAGGATGGATGCCCCCTTAAAACAGAACCCATATGGCTCTTCAAATCAATGCTCTATGCATTAAGAGAGCAAAGTGACACAACTCAACTCTAAGAGATGTTTAAGGCAGACAGTCATTCAATCATACATGCAGTTAGTCATCTCACAAATGGTTTTGAGTTTTTCTAAGCATTCAGCATTGCAAAAGAAGAGGCTCAAGCTCTTGGGGAATTTATGATCTTCATGGAGAGTTGAGTTCTTTGGCTTATTTGTTGAGCGCCATAGGAGTGATAGACATAAGAGTGACATTAGGATGAATGAATACAAGGCATAGTTAAAAAAAATTTTTTTGCAATTTTTAAAGGAAATATGTGCCCGGTGTTTAAATTACAAACAAAAGAAGTAAAACAAACACACACAATTCATCCTTAGAGAGCACTGATATTTTTGGATATGCATTTATACAGTTGAAATATAATGTACATACAAACATCTATCTCTTTTTTTCATTCAATGATATGTAGTGTTGCATACCACATGATATAATTTCTAACATCATTAAAAATTCTTCATATATACAGGCCATTTTAATGATCATTTATACTCCATTATATGGATGGATGAACTGTAACTTATTAAAGCACTGCCCTATTGTTGACCATTTGAGTTTCATGCAACTTTTGATTGTTGTAGCTATAAGCTAAGCTGGAATAAACACATTTGTGCCAATCATGTTTGTCTTTTCTTTTTTTTATAAATTTATTTTATTTTTGGCTGTGTTGGGTCTTTGTTGCAGTGCGTGGGCTTCTCATTGTGGTGGCTTCTTTTGTTGCAGAGCATGGGCTCTAGGCACATGGGCTTCAGTAGTTGTGGCGCACGGGCTCAGTAGTTGTGGCTCACAGGCTCTAGAGCACAGGCTCAGTAGTTGTGGCGCACGGGCTTAGTTGCTCCGCGGCATGTGGGATCTTCCCAGACCAGGGTTCGAACCCGTGTCCCCTGCATTGGCAGGTGGATTCTTAACCACTGCGCCACCAGGGAAGCCCTCATGTTTGTCTCTATCCCTTATTATTTCCTTAAGTATACATCACCAAGAGTGAGTGAAACTTCAGGGTCAAAAGATATGAACGTTTTTAAGGCTCTTGTCAGATCACTTTCCAGAAAGACTGCAGCAATTTCTACCTCTTCAAGGAATGTACAGGTGTGTCTGTCTCATTAAACTTTGGACCACTATCATCCTAACTTTAAAAAACATACATTTGTTAGTTTGATGAGGAAAACAATTAGTCATAGTTGTTTGAATTCTTTGAGATTTTATTTAAATTCCGTTAATGTTCCATAAGCCACCTGCATTTCCCCTTTTATAAACTATCTGTTAATATCCTTGCTCATTTGCTTTTTGGAGTTTTAGTGTTTTAATGATGTGTTTGAATTAATTGTATATCAATATCACACCTATTAACAAATATTTCAAAATGTCTCCCTCACTAACAGTTTGCCTTTCAATTGTGTCTCTGCTTCCTGTCCACAGGATGGACAGGAAGTAGAGGCAGAGATGCATTAAAGCATCACTTTGGGAGGAAGAGGGTTCAGGTGGGTGTCAAGTGTCTAGACACATGTATGCCTCTATTCTGGCAGATGAGGGTGAAAAGTGTGCTGGTAAGGGCTGTGTATGGTTCATACTTCACATTCTTGTTAGTATGTAGCGATGAACTATTGGAGGCTTAAAAAAAGTGACATAATCAGATCTACATCTTAGAAATCAAGATCTAGTGGTAGGGAGGAGGATGGATTAGAGGGAAAGACATTTTCAGTCAGCTCCTGGACTCCTGGAAGACCCTCCTCAGTGGTCTTCTGGGTTTAACTGATACAACTTTAAGTTTCTTTACGTTTAAATTTAAATATTTAAACTTAAACTAAAATATGGAATGAAGTAGGGTCAGTATTTCTTTCTGAGAGAAAGAAATAAAATAGGTAAAGATGAGTGAAGAGATCAATAAATTGAAAGTGTTTATGGGACCGATGTTAAAGGAACACAGGCCTTTCTTTTGCAATATGTGCCTGTTTGGTGAAATATTTGACTAAATCCTGGTAATCATATAGAAAAGTAGCAGAGATGAAACTGTAAGAGATGGGCTAGCCTGACAGCAGAAGGCATTAGTGTTAGAAGTTAGAATTATTTGTAGATAATGGGTAATCTAAAAGTTTTAGACATGAATAGAGTAGCTTATTGGGAACATTAGCCTGGGAATGTGCAGTTTGGATTGGAAAGAGACCAACTAGAAGCAGAAAGCTCAGTTATGAGTTCATTGTTTTGGCACAATATTTCCAGAGGGCAATTTGGTAATAATGCAGCAACATATATAATACACCCATCTTTTGACCCTACAATTTCACTCCTAGGAATTTATTAAAGAAATAATAGGGAAAGTGTTTAGAGTTGTATGTTCAAAGATGTTCATTGAATTGCCGTATATAATAAAGAAAATGTAAAAACTAAACTTCCAACAATTCATAAGATGAAATACTGTGAAGTGATTAAGCATCATGAAGTAAATCTGTATTTATGAACTTAGAAATGGCTTCATAATATACTTAAATATACTTAAATACTCTACATTTAGAGTGCCTCCTTCTTCACTTTAATCCATATATCATCCTATCCTGGTGATGCTTGTAAGATTGTTATCACAGTGGTGATTTCTAAAGCAAATCTTATTTAAAGTAAACTTCACAAAATAGAATGGTTCAATTCTCCTCTTTCCTTCCTATAAGGAATGAAGTAAAACAGGACAAGGGCCAGGGCTTGTTTATACACAGTTCCTGATGCAAAATAGCACTCAGTAAGTCTGTGCCTAATGTTAAATTAGTGCAGGTTCTGTGTTCTGTAGAGTAATACATAGTAATATACCAACTCTTTTTCATATCAATGACTGCAAAGGCACCTTTCTCCAAATACAGTTAGTCATCTGATGGCTTCTAACTTAAGTCTTCAGCAGTCCCCATAAGGTCCGCTAGAGAGATGCGGTGTGGATTTCTACTATAGCAGAATGATCCTGGCTCTGAATTGAGAAATTTGCTTTCAGTTTGCATCTGTCACTTTACAGTTGTATAAATTTGGCAAGTCACCTAACCCCTTTGAGTCTCTGCTTCATCTTTAAAATGCGGATGATAAAATATCTTTCCTTTAGTTGTTGTGTAACTGAACACAAACAAAAGCCCTCCCATTACTTAATCCTTGCTACTCCACATTAGAAATTTCAGACAAGGGATATCAATATCTAGAAAAAGTTATTTTTTATCTTACTTAAAAGTAACATACCCACAACCCACTATCTAGAATGCTAAACTGTTTTCTCTTTATAATTAATCTCTTTGGAATAAACCACAGATCATTTCCCCCCAATATTACAGAACTTTCCTATTTTCATAAGTTCATATGCAAATTGAAGAAGATCTCACCTCAGTTATGAGTACTCAAGATAACATAATTATGTTATTCATGTAACCTACCTTGAACTTATCTTCAAATCCATGGTGTATTTTCCAGAAAAGAGGGCCTACCTTCTTTAGGTTCATCTAAAACGTTTTGCTCGTGGAAATGAAATGCTATTTAAGATTTTTGCCTTCAGGCAAATATATAGGGAATCTCACTTGCCCTTTACGTTCCCTGTTCATGTCCCAAATACTAGACTCATTAGGGGAACAAATTCACATGCTTAGAAGCGAATAATTGCTGTACTTGGTAATAAATGTTATTGTATTAACATGAAACCTAATGTTGTTCCTCTAAATTTTATCCAAGAATTTAGCAAAACTTAAAAAAAATTTTAAATACAAGAATCACATCAACTCCAAAGCCTTAAAATTGGCAATTAATAGTAGAAGTACTACACTGTCTTTAAATTATCTTTTCACATTTAATCCCCCCCTTTTCCTTTGAAATGAAAGAAGAGTTAAGGTCATGTTTGGGGGCAAACAATAGAGAGTGTTGACAAAGAACTGCAAAAATTGGGACTTTGATCTTAAAATAAAATAGATGTCATGGAGGAACTTTATGAAAGTAACCTTCAAGCAAAATCTGGGACCTCAATTCAAAAAAAATCAATGTATATAAAATCATAGATGAGCTAAATTTCTCCAGGTATATATGTCTTTGGAGATACCAAGCTAGAGGATGAGCTCAGGTGTGCTGGCCCCGAGTTGCATGTGGTGACCCATGAGGGGAAGCTGGAAGATGTGATTGTGATTCTTGGAGACCACGTGATCAAGGAGAGAAGTGGATGAGGGAAATGGCTTTGAGGGCCTGATTCATGTGTCATATGCCTCGACAAAGCAGGAACAGTGTTTCAGGAAAATTCTGACTGGCCTCTGGAGGGGGCAACTGAGTTCTACAGACTGAAAGGAGAACTTTTAAAAAAATCAACTTGAACAAGGCACAATCCACTCACCTTTTAAAAAATTCACCCCTTTAAAATTTTTAGATTTTCGTTTTGAGATAATTGTATATTTACATGCAGTTGTAAGAAATAATACAGAAAGATTCCATGAACTGTTTACCCAAGCTAGTAGATGAGTGAAACTATAGTAAAGTATCACAATATTGTTTTATAAAATATAGTACTATATAAGAAGATATATTAAAAATATAGAGAGAGTACAATATCACAACAAGGATATTGACATTGATACAGTGGAAAAGAGGAGCGGTTCCATCACAAGGATCCCACATGCAACCCTTATATAACCATACACCTCCTTTCTCCCTCACTTTCCCATCCACCATTGCTGACCCCTGGCAACCATTAATCTGTTCTCCATTTTTATAGGTTTGTCATTTCAGGAATGATATTTAAATGAAATCACACAGTGTGTGATGTGTGACCTTTTAGGGTAGGATTTTCTTTTTTACTTAGCATGATTCCCTGGAAATTCATCCAAGTAGTCATCAATATTTCATTCCTTTATATTGCTGAGTATTATTCCATGGTATGGATGACCACAGTTTGCTTAGCCAGCCCCCTACTGAATGACAAAATGACTTATTTTAAGTTTAAGTTTTTGATGAGTTTTGACAAATTGATATGCCCTGGAATCATTGCCATAATCAATAAATAGGACATTTACCCAAGAGAAAAGAAAATATATGTTCACACATCAGCTACATGAACTTCTGTAGCAGTTTAATTCATAATAACTAAAAACTAGAACTAAACCAAATGGCCAACCACAGATGAGTAAATAAATGAATAGATAATGATATATTTGTACAATGCAATACTACTCAGCAGTAAGAAGTGAACTACTGATAGAAACGTCACACATAGTGAAAAAAGGCAAGACATAAAAGAGTATATGCTCTATGATTCTGTTTATATGGATTTCTAGAACAGGTAAAGCTAATCCATAGTGTCAGAGAGCAGATCAGTGATTACCTAGAGCTGGGTGAAGGGAGGGGAGAGATTGACTGCAAAGGGGCACAAGAAAACTTTTCATGGTTTAAGAGAACATTTTAAACCCGCAACCTGGAGAGAAACTACTGCTCAGAACAGAAGGGCCTTACTTTCACAGAAATCAAGAAACTGGTGCAAATTAAATTTGTTTATGGAGGATAGGAAAAAGAGTAAAGTAGGAATAGAGGCCCAAAGAACCAAGGTATAGAAGAATAATGAACCCCAAAGGTGAAAATAGAGGAAACTTAGAAAAAAACTTACCAAAGCTTCAAACTGCAGAAGGCTGATGGGAACATTGTAACACGAGGATGGGAGCTTCATCTATTCGACATCAAGTTTGTAGTATGCAAATTCCCCCTCCTTGGCTTGTGATCTTTACACAGCTGTGTGTCTGCCTTTCTTTGGGTCCTGCAGGAGAAGTTAACCCAGTAAACGCAGAAGGAAAGGGTGCTGAGATTGCAGGTGTGGTCTTTGACAGGAAAATTCTCTGATTCCACTAATTAGTAAAGACATGAAATTACCTCTAATAGCAGAAAGCAAACAAGGAACAGTTTCTTCGCTTTTCTTGGGACCCTTTCATGACAAAATACATTGTCATATTTTCCACCAAGATCCTTCTGGAAGCCCTCTCTATCCTTCTGAAAAGCATGTAGTGCTAATGTAGTAAATGGCATGCCTAGATAGAAATAAGCCCTTATGGCACAATATATGCCAAATTCTTTCCGCCTTTGAAGGAGACAGTACTTACCTGGGTAGTAGGGAGAGAAACTGGAGCAAAGACAATGGAAGACTAGCGACATGAGTTGAGTCTGAAAGAGAACAAAAGAAGGGAGGTTCAAATCCAGGTGAGAGTAGGGATAAACGTCCATTCCAGGGTCCTTGTAGGTGAAAGAGAAGTGAGATATGGTTACTGGAATTCAGAACTGGGGAAATAAACTAAAGTAAATAGGAAGCCAGCTGGAATTAAATTGTAATTGGGGAGAATTATCAGTAGATGCTAAAATCACTGGGTAAAAGATTGTTCTGGAATAGGCTATTTGTACAGTGTAAAATATCCTCCCACAGATTTCTTATTAGTTGTCAAAGGAAAATGTACTTTTTAACTGGCCTAGTCTAGCTGGTGGTGACAACCTTCCCAAGAACGGCACAGACTGACAATGCATATAGGATGTGATGCAGCATCAAGCACCCGTATCACCCATGAAGTGTTCATGCCAAAAATGTTTAACCTGAAGCTCATCACACCTAACTCCTACAGAAGCACAAAGGATAGAGGGATAAATAAAATGACACCATAGGTAACAGGCAAATCCAGAGTGTTTGCTGTTCTATAAGAGGATTTGCCTGTACCCTATACATTATTAGTAATAGTAATTAGTAATAGTTCTAGATAGAAGGGAGCATTTCACCTCCCAATACTGTAGGCCCTAGATAAAGTTAATTGACAAGTTATAACTCAGATGACTAAAGAAGAAACTCCAGATAGATCTTTAGACCCAGTGCTTAATAAGAAAAAAATTGGAGGTTAAGGCCAGGGTTTCATGCTATAGAATTTGTAGAATATAAGTATGCAGGTTAACTAAACAATTAAATATGTATAGTTTTTATTCAACACGAGTTCAGTCACTTTCAATTTGTCCTTTTGTTGTCCTTATAGAGTTTCACATAAAAGATGTCTCTTCAGATATTCTTGTAGCTTTTTACAAGAACTTGGTAGACCCCACTTCATTCCAGTAGACAAGATTCTAAGGCTCAGGGAGAGCACCTTACAGGAGAAATCTATTAATTCAGTGGAATCGGCCCAAGTATTCTGCATCAGCTAGCCAATACAGGTAAATCTAAGTCCCTGCTGGCTTTCGATAAAATAACTCAGGACTGCTCCCTCCAAAAAACATAATTTTGTCCCTTACATTTTATTTCGAAAAATTTCAAGCATATAGAAAATTTGAAAGGCTATTTAAATAAATGCCTTTGTACCCTCCTTGTAGGTTCAAGAATTGTTTACATTGTGCCCAATTTCATTTATATATATATATATATATATATATATATATACACACATATATGTTAAGACATTCTCCTCCATAAGCCCAATACTATTTTTATACACAAGGAAGTGAAAAATAGCATATCATCTACTATACAGTGACTAAATTCCCCAGTTGTCCCAATAATACATTTTGTAGCTTTCCCCAGTGAATCAGGATCTAATAAAAACTTACTCATTGTATTATTTATGTGTGATTAATATTTTTTATCTCTTATAGTCTGGAATAATCTCTTTATTTTTTCCTCACTGGTTTTTTTCTTCTTTCTTTTTTAAATCTTCATGACACTGACATTTTGAAGAATCCAGGTAAGCCCTCCTGTTCATGAGGAGTGGGAAAGCTTGGCTGCATGGGGGCCAGAGCATGGGGAACTGAGTGCCAGGGCTTTGGAAACCATGGCAAGCAAGATCTCCATGCGTGGCAGAGAGTGAGCTGCAACGCCAGCAGACTTGTCAGCCCTCAACATGGAGGCTCCAACGTGAAGAAGCCACAGACCAAAAGACCTCTTTGGGGGTCACCCATAAACATTCTCATCCACTCATATGATCGTGGAGGGGGTGATGGACCTATATAATCAACCGAGATTGGATCTCCAGCCAACTCAGTAAGTGGGTGCTACATTAGAGTAAAGTGATTTGGAAAATTAAGGGAGCTTTGTGTTGAAGATGGTAGCCTGAACACTTGGGTTTTCTCACCTTTGTCCAAAAATCCCATTGAAATAACAGTAAAGGTATACAAAAGGGGATCAATAGGTAACCACAGAGAGAATAGAATGGGGGAACAGAGGCCAGAGTTTTGATGAAATTATGTAGCATGGAAGGTGGACTCAATCTTCGTGATCATCTATCAGAGTGGAAGGAGATGCTACTTAGAAGAGACTCAGGGGAAGGATGATACAAAGACATAGGGGCAGATCTGTCCAGCAAACCTTATGCTGGCTCAGAGGCTGCAGGCACTGGGAACGAGAATGGACTACGGAGCAGTACTCAAGGAATTTAATTAAGCAATAATCCAGGACTGAGTACAGAACAGCTGGGTCAGTGGGTCCCACCTATATTTAGAGGGTGACCAGCATCAATACTGTTTACCACTTAGTTAAAAATGGAAAGCTAGTGTCTGAAGAAACTAAAAGATATGCCTGAAAATACCTACACATATACTATCCATGTTCACAGACATAAATATTAGGAAATATAAACTGATAATCTGTGATCACTGGACTATCAAAGAAAACCATCAGTCCCAGGGACAAGAACCAAGGTGAACAAAGAGAAAAAAATGAACCTCAAATTAACAGATAATTCTGGAAACAGAGAGAGAATTTACAAACAAAACAAAACAGTTTTTCATTAGAATCCTGGAAGAGGTTCAAGAAGACATGTCCTTAAAAAAGGAATTGGCTGCTATGAAAAACTGAACAATCAGAAATACTAAAAAAAAAACACCAAAAAACCTGATGGCTGATACTAAAAGAATTCACTAAAAGGGTCAGAGGATAAAGTCAGGAATCTTCTAGAAAAGCACAGAGCAAAAAAAGGGAAGAAACGTAGGAGATAAGGAGATGTGATACAGAAGGTCCAACAATGATTTAGATAGAACTTCCAGAAAAGAGAATATAAAAAATTAGATGAAAATGAAGAAAATACAGAAAGAAATTTCCCGAGGTTGAAAGGGACAAGTCTTCGTTTGAAAGGCTTACATAGTGCCAAGAGGGAATGGTGATAAAATACCCACACCCATTTCCATCCTGACAACAGTTCAGAATGTCAACGATAAGGAGAATATTCTAAGTGCTTCTAGAAATGAAAACACATACACATAGGCACACACACAGTTACATGAAGCAAACCACAAAAGAAGAAGATGGTTTTGACCTCTGACTTCTTATCAGCTGGAAGACAGGAAACCATGTTTTTAAGAGTTCTGATGGCTACTAATCTGCCAATCAAATGTAACTGCAAAGTAAGGATAGTCTCAGACATGAAGGTTCTCAGAAATGTTGGCCTTGCATTCACACTTTCTAAAAAAAATAATTTGGTTATGTATTTCAGTGAAAAAAAAAGAGTCTTAGAAAGCAGAAGACAAGGTATTCGAGAAACGGGGGACATAACTAGAGGGTAAAGGAAAGAAATTCTAGGAAAACAGTGAGGGAGTAGGTGACAATGGGACAGAAAATCTGAAGGCTCTGTAGAGAATGTCTTCAAGAGTAAAGTGGATTCCATGTGTAAGGACATGGAAGACTTTAATATGTTCTGGCAATTTCAGACTCCAAGGAGGGAAAAAACCATAAAGTCACGATGCCTCCATGAAGTAAGTTAAAATATACCCAAATTGTGGACAACTGACAGACTTTAGAAGAGAGAATCTGTTCAGTCTTGACTCCTGACACATTCTTCTTCAGGGGTGACTGGTTTAATGACATAGGATTATATTCCTTTTCTTTCAGTGCAGTCATGCTATTTGGCTCTGCCATGTGTAATAACATATGATATAATACTGTAAACTCTGCTTTAAAATTTTTAGAATCAACTAATAGGCAATATATAAAGAAACTTTCATTATAGTGTCAGGAAAGAAGGTAGCAGAATATAAATGTAATAAACACTGAAAATGTAAAACTAGTATTAAGTTTGGAAATATAATGTCATAATTACACACATCTAGTCCTCCTCTAGTCCCAACCCCCTGGGGCTAAAAAGAAGAGTTTGTAGCCATACCAGAAAAGGAAGGAAGGAAAGAAGGAAAAGAGGGAGGGAGGGAGGGAAGGAAGGAGAAAGAAAGGCCACCAGAGTTTTGGAGAGTAGACTGGATCAGATATAGAGAAAATTAAAATGGGAGGAAATCTCAGCTGATCTCTTTTTGGCTCTAGAGCTGGGATGGCCTTGAAGAGATGCTCTGAACTGGGCAAGGGAAGGCAATTCAGGGAAAGGTACTCAGGCATGAGGTATCAACACCGATATTCTCAGCAGCCTGGGGGGATCAGGGACAGGGTGGTGATTTGACAACTGAGGACCTTCGTCCTGAGGTGGGGGTGGAGGGTAGAAAGGAAAGGGGAAGGGGTTCATGTGGTGCACACAGCATCCACTAGAGGTAATTATAAAAAGTGTCAATTAGAGAATCTGGAAATTAAAATTTTGATCATCAAAAACAAACAAAAAACTAAAATAAATTAAAGGGAAGAATGGACAAGGCTAAAGAGTGAATAAACGAGCTGGAAGACAGAGCCAGTGTATTCTCCTAGAGGACAATATAAAGACTCATAGGATAAAAAGAATGAGAGAAAGTGAAGTGACACGAATGACAATATCAGAAGGTCTGTGTCAATAAATAAAACACTGTCATCAATAAAACACCAAAATGTGATGTTATAATCAGAAAGAAGAAGAATTGAGAAAGAGGGGGTAAGCCAAAGTTTTAGAAATCTTTCATAGAAAGGAGTAAATAGGTACTGTATGAAATTGATAAACCAAGAGATAATAGTATAGACAATTAGAACCATGGCACTAATCACCTAAATAATTAAAAACAGAAATGATTAAGTGTGTTGACCTCTAGGGACTAGGACTGGAGATGGCGGGGGTGGAGGGGAGAGAGCTTTATTTTTCATTTACTATTTTATATTTTAAAAAAACATTTGACATATATTCCTTTAAGAATTTTTTTAAAGAAAAAATAAAGATTATCGTACTTCCACCTGACCATTATAGAAGAGATTGATAGCCATTACTAGTGCAGTGTGGTTAACATTCATCTTGGCTAAATTTCCTGAGTATTTACTATACGCTAGGCATTGCTTGAGAGAAGTATCATCATATAATCAACTCCATATTATAGGCTCAGAGAAAAATACAATAATTTGTTCAAGGTCACATGGCTATTAAGAAGTAGAGCTGGGATTTCTTTCCATATCTGTAAACTCCGCAAGCCTGGACATTTGAATACTTTGCAGATTTTGCTCTGATGAGACTGATGGGTCAATCCTCTTGTCAGTGTTTACTGTAACACTGTAGGGATTCCTTGAGTTATTGATCAATGCAATTTCTTTGGCCATCATTCTTTGGGCAAGGGGAGGTAGAGAGTGGATATAGATCTGAAAGTCTTGATAAATGCCCTGCTAAACACAAATCCAAACAGGAGAATGCATTTGGTTAATGGATGACTTGGCAGTCCATGGAGACATTTTTTGTTTAAAAATAGGGTGGGATGGCTAGAGCAGAGTGAGCTGGTGCAGGGAGTAAAGTTTACATGTTTTGATGGGTGTCCTCCACCACTGGACAATTTATAATGACTATGAAATGGGGATCTGCTGGGCATGAACCCAGAGTAATGGTGTCACAGAAATGATCAGTAGCCAAACAAGAGTAGAGTCACCCCTTACATTTCTCGAGCCCATCCTTGACCTGGGGGCAAGTGTTGCAGGTAGTACCATGTTGGACACAGGGTTACAAGAAGGCCAACCAAGTTCAGTGTTTGGTTGGGCCGAGGCAGCAAGGCAAAAGCAAATCGTTTGTTTGTGGGCCTCTACAACTAGGATGACCGACCATCTGTTCTACGGGCCCTCTGCTTCCTTTGTAATATTTCCGTTTCTCCAGTTCTCCCCAGCCCCTTGGTTTTGGTGACTTAGGCTCCATCTTCTCTAGCCTTAGCTTCCTGCAATGACTCCCTATCTGTGCCTTTTTGTCTCCCCTCTAATCCATTCTCTATTCGGTAGGATGAACCTTTAAAATAAAAAAACAATCATGATAGTCTCTTGCTTAAAATATGCCACTTGGAAAACAAAACAATCCCAAACAAAAAACTTTCAGTGCCTTCCCATTATCCTTAATATATTCAGTATGACTGCCAAGGGCTTCCAAATTTTGGCTTTTGCCCTGTGCTCTTAGATTCAATTCTGATATTCTCACACTTTAACCAGATTGACTTTTTTAAGGTTTTGCCTGCACTATGATCCCTATAGACCTTTGTGCAAACTGCTTTTTTTGATCTAGAACCCCTCCCCATTACCCAGCCCACCGCCTTCCCCCACTGTCCTGGCTAACATATACTCACTCACCCTTCAGGTTTCAACTCTAGCAGGGCTTCCCAGGGAGACTTACAGGTGATGGTAGCATCCCTGCCTCCACATGGTACTCCAATATTGGGTTATTACTATTACTACATTCTGTCTTCTTAACTAGGTTGGAAGTGCCAGGAGGGGCCCCCCATGCTTCTCATGCTCACCATTGTAGCCTCCCTTCCTCCCACGGTAGCTCACATTTAAGGCCTTCAGTGCACACTGAATTAAGGAATGATGGAGAGAAGGAAGGCCCTGGCACACAGACCCCCTTGGCACTCCGCTTGTCCCAGGGCTGACCCCAGTGGCTCTGGACTGCAGGTGTCTGTCTGCCTGCTACCCAGACATTGTTATCTCTGGTACAGCAGCTTCCTGGAGCTGAGGTCACTCTCTCTGCCCCCAGAGCTGTTTCAAGACTGGAGTCAAGCCATCGTGAGCCTGATTCTAAGACAGGAAAAGAGAATGGATTTTTCAAGCTTTAGATCAAGGAAGTTGAGGCTGATTTGAGGCAAAATTCTGAAGCAAATTATGAAATGTATTATTAAATGCACAGGGCTTATTTGCAGTTCACTAAGTGTTTTTTAAAAATGAATTGGAAATGAATATTTGTGAATGCTTAGGAAGGAAAGAGTTGATCAACATGAGTCATCATTGATTAAAAATATAACAGGCCATTTTTGCAATTTGGGGTTTCATGGTGACATTTGGGTACTCATCCCTCCTCTCTTGGAGTTCTGTAAACACAAGGAAGAATAAAGATGTTAGAAACACAGGATCGAGTTATTAAATCTGGGAAATTCGCCCAAATACCTCTCTATCCATCAACAATGCAAAGCTGTCTTGTAAGCATGGTTGCGGGAAGCAGTTTAGACTTCAGGCTTCAGTGAATTTTGTTCTTTAGCCAGCTCTCTCTGCCATGCTTCCTTTTTCTCCTAGCCATCTTGAAACTGAGATGGGTGGTCCTATAGGGGAGATCCTGAGTCCACTTCCCCAACTGTTTGAGATGTAGATGAGGCTGGCCCATCTGCAGAGAGCCTAGCCCTGCCCTGGTGGACTTACTGCAAGTACTAGTGATGAGCTGCCCGTGGATTCTGATCCTTATTATAAAATGGCCACCCTCTCTACCACAGCATGACCTGATGATTGAATGGCCCAGTCTCTGACCAGGAGCTGAAATAAAATCAGAGTCGTGATACTAGCTCTTTCCCTGCCCTATGGGTAGAAACTGATGCGTGGGAAAAGGGAGGAGATGTTGCTCTTATTTACTGATTAGAGGACTGTTATAGATAATAGCTAAGCTAACATTTAGTGAGTGCTTCTATGTGCCAAGCCCTGTTCTAAGAGCTTTACTGTATCAACTCATTTAATCCTCACTCAACCCTCCCAGGTAGGTATGGTTTTAGTCCATAAGTTAAGTCACTTGCATAGGGTAATGCAGCTAGTAAATGGCAATGCTGGAATTTATATCCAACAACCAAGTCCAGAGATGGAGTCCTTCTACATGTTACCACCACACTGCCCGCTCTACACAAAGTGCCCACTGCAGACCTCCAGCTAGCCCAGGGTGAAGGTGGATTTCTCTAAGGCATTTGACACATCTAAGATGTCTTTATGAATACAATAGAAAAATAAGGCTTGGTAATTGCACAGTTAAGAAGGTCATTAGTAACTGAATGAACCAGTGAACCCAAACATGGGGAGACACTGGATGCCTGAATCAAATCCAAAGAGACTTAGAGAAGGTGGACCAGAAACTGGTTTCCAAGACTAACCTCATAAGCATGGACATGGCCTAATCGTAACACAGCAAAGAATTTCGTCTTCCTCTTGCACTGGGATCAACAGTGAGATGTATCTGAAAAATAATTGACAAGAGCTTATAAATTGTTTTTAATGGTTAGTTAGTTAGCTAGTTAATTTATATGACAACTAACTTTTTTAAAAGGCAGAGACAGGTGTCCTTTAAAAAACGGTGAAAGAGATTTGAAGCCATATCACATGAAAAGGAGTTACAGTAGCTGAGAATGTTTAATCCTCAGAAGAGAAAGTTTAGGTAGAATTCTAGGACTATCTTCAAAGATCTGAAAGATTATCTCTTGCAGGAAGGATGTGACTTACTCTGTGTTAACTGCAGAGGGCAGAGCTGTGGGACCAAAGGTTACAGGGAGGTGGATTTGCCTAATTGCTGTGCAAAGTTCCCTGTCTACCCTTGGAACAATTCTGACACCTAACATTTACCGAGTATTCATGGTGTCTGCACTAAAGTAAAGGCCTTTATGTGCCTTAGCTAGAAAGTTGTGGATCAGATTCATACTTATCACTATAAGAGTCTCATCATCATTAGTAAAGGCTCCATCTACTGACTGCTTATTAAATTACCTCATTTGATAGCTGCCCTGTTGACTGTTATTATTGTATCATTTACAGATGAAGAAATAAAGAAGTGAAATTACTTTCCTGGAATCATCCTGTTTTAAGTTATTGGTTTATAATGATCTGGACCTGAATATTCCAGCTACTAATACTGCCTCCTGGGGTTATGCATATAATAAGGGGTCAGATCAGGGCAGTTCATTAGAAATATAATGGAAGCTGCTAATGAGAACCATGTGTATAATCTTACTTTTCCTAGTAGTCGTGTTAAAAATGTAAAAACAAACCAGTGAAATTATTTTTAGTGAATATAATATACATTTTATATCTTAACCCAATACATTAACCCATTTGAGTCATCACATGTAAACTATCATCATTTGTTGGAACGATGTAATCAACATTAAAATTATTAACGAGCTATTTTACATTCTGTTTTTCACACGAAGTCTAGTGTCTATTTTACACTTAACAGAACATCTCAGCATTAGCCACATTTCAAGCGTTCAATAGCTGCTTGGAACTCTTAGCTGCTAATGGACAGTTGGCTCATGGTTAAAATTGAAGTCTCCTTGGGGGGCTAGGGGGTGGGATTGAAACTTAAAGAACAGGTTTGCTTCCACCTTACATTCTAATGCCTCCCTGCCCCCGACTTACCTCCTTTGTCATTTTTCAGGGAATGTATAGCAACTGCCTTTGCCTTTTCTGGTAGAGCCAGCGTAGATATTTCTGAATTTGGAGAGGACAGGTGTTTCTCCTGAAACCTTCCAACAACTGTCATTTCCCTCCTGACAGCTACTCAGAGTTAACGTGTTTGTTTTCTGCTTTGAAAAGGACTGAAGTAGGTTGTATGAATCAAATAATGTACCCTAAATACCAAATTGGGGGCAGCACGTTTTGCTTTATGCAAAGTTATGCAAAATCAGGGAGTCCCTGGCTTAATTGATGAGAAATAAATCCTTTGGTCGGTAAATGCACAGGTGACTGAGGAGGAGGAAACGTTCTCTTGTTATTTTTGTCGCGCCGTCCAAGGGTCCAGGCAGAACGTCAAAACAAACACATCAGCCTCTTAAGGTAGCTTTAAAACAGTCCACCGAAGTTTCTCCTCAAAATTCCAAACCAGCTGCCCAAATTGAAAGCTTATAAAAAGATGCCGCGCACTCTCGGCCTCCCGGAGGTGGCGCTATGACGGTGACGGAGTTAGTGCCTGCAAAACGCCGCGTGTGAGCTCATTCGAGAAGTCATGCTCTGCACACATATTATTTATAGCAGAACTGAGGCGTGCACGGTGTTCGACATTTTCTTCTTTTTAAGTAGGGGGACTTCAAAAAGTCGTGGGCACCCCCATCCCCCAGGCAAAGTGCAGTGGGCCGGCGTCAGGGCGCCGGCTGGAGGCGAACGCGCCAACCACGCGTGTCCGGGCGCAGGTGCGGGGGGCGACGGCGGCCACTCCGCAGCGTCCGCTCGGGAGGAGATTTCGCGGCTAATCTCGGGATGCCTTGCAGATGCAAAATGTGTCTCTGGCCAGCAGGAGGAAGGAAGAGGAAGTGAGAGCAGCGGCCGCCGGCGGCGCAGCAGCCGGCCGACCCGGAGTGTAAGTGCGTGTGCTCTGGCGAGCGCGAACCGGCGAGGATGGGCAAGGGATAGAAGCAGAGCCACTCACACCGCCGGGGCCCCGAGTTGGGCGACAGACCCTCCGGTCCCCCTTCAGTGGTCGCGGGGTCACCAGAGCTCTGATTGCTGGGAACCCTCGCCGCCGCCGCCGCCGCCGTCCTGCGACCCCGGGCAGGTTCGTAAAGTTTCCTGGGCTGGCGCGGCGCCCTGACTCGCTGACCTCAGCGCAACCGGGGAGGGAGCTGGGGCAAGGAGGAGGCTTCCTGCGCGGGGGGACTCTGGGCGCCGCGGAGACACTTTTGTTTTCTCCCTGGGGGCGCCGCGGCGCAGGCGGGGGCTGGCCGCCGGGGTGAAGGCTGCGGGCGCGTGGGGCACTCAGCCCCAGTTGGGGAAGTCAGGGCGGAGGGGGCGGCGGGAGGGCGAGTGGGAGCGGAGGGAGGGGCGCAGACGAGGGAGCGCACGGCCGGTGGCCAGGGAACCCTCAGAGATGTTTCGGTCAGACCGGGCTGGAGGGGGCTGACCGAGGGCTGGGCTGCTGGCGCCGGGGGGCTGGGGACAGGGAGAGTGTGGGATTGTGGGCTTGGAGACCCGAGAGGCTGCGCGGGAGAAGGGACTGGCAGCTAGGACTCCCGGCTTTTCTCAGGCACTCGCAGATGGAAGGGAATCCCCCGGCGAGCGCGCTCCTGGGAGGGGGCGGTGATGGTCTAGAGGCGTGGAGGGCCGGGAGGGACGCGAGGGGGCGGTTGGGGCATCTGGGAGCTCCGGGCGACTGTTAGTAAATACCCGCCTCCCGGGGACACGCCGAAGTCCCCGCTGGGACCGGGAAAGGAGGTGGGGGGCTTCGATGGGTGATCCCTGCATCAGAGAGGGGGCGCACCGGGTGCCTGCAGAGAAGGAAGGCAGCCGAGCTTCGGGGGCCCTGGAATCCGAGCAGAGAGGGGCGGCCGAGATCGCAAGAGTAGCTTTGAGGAAGAGGAAATACAGAACTCAGCCGGCCCGGGGGTGCGCGCGTGTGTTTAGGATTGGGAAGTCCGTGTGGTGCCGCGGGCGCGCGCGAGGGCGGCGAGCGTGTGTGTGCGTGTGTGTGTGTGTGTGTGTGTG
>NC_041218.1:41429371-41460355 GCF_002837175.3 Physeter macrocephalus
TGTGTGTGTGTGTGTGTGCGTGCGTGTGTGTGTGTGTGTGTGTGTGTGTGACCGCGAGCGGCTCCAGAGCCGAGTGACCCTCTGCCACCTAGGGGCTGTTTGAAATTGGCTGCTCCGGGCAGGGGTTGCTGGCGGCGGGACCTGCGTTGACCTAAAGCCTAGCGCTTGGCCCCCGGTAGTGACCCTGCTCTGCGGGCCTCTGGACAGATCCGGGGACTCGCGGGGCATATTTCGTGATGCCCAGTGCCCCAGACGTAGGGCCTGCTAACACCACTGGCCATAAATGATGCGGATCTGGTTCGTTATATTTAAGATTTCAGAGAACCTATGGCAAGGGTTTCTGCCTCTGGAGGCAGAGCCCACAGGCTCCTCATTTACGGCTGCCAGTGACTTGGGGGTGGTGTGTGGGGCAGTGGAAGAATTTCTGAGTTGTTGTTCTTGTTTTTTTTTGTCTATAAAAAAATAAAAGTTACTGTCTAACCCTAACCGAACTAATAAATAAAAGTAATTAATGACCCGTATTTATATATCAGCTTTACAGAACTGGGCACTGTAAGTTAGAAGGTCAGATCCCCTGCTCTCAAGTAGCAGACTTTTCTTCCTTACAGCTGACCTTCTGAACCTGCTCTTTACTATGGTACATTTCCTATCTCTTAAGGGCTGTGGTTAAAGGTTCATGTTGATTTCTTACCACACTTATTACTCACTTTTGTTTGTTTTTAATTAGATGGATTGTACCTCCTCTGGGGAAATTGTGAGGGAATGACCTAGAATGTTGGGACTCTGCAGGGGGATGGTGTGACGAGGGAAGGGAACTAGGGAAGAAGCTTGGTAGGTGTCAGGGAGGGACGTGCTGGGAGGCTGACCCAGACCTGGGTCTGGTGGAATTCAGGACCTGGAGCAGTCACTGGGTTACAGGATGGGTGGTTCTATTGATGGCCTTATTCCCCTTTCCGCCCCCTTTCCCGTGTCTCATCTCCCTGCCTTTCTTGACTACAGCTCCTCTGACTGCCTTACATTCTTCTTTTTCACCAAGTTCTCTCATGAGTGCCTTGGCACGTATTATTCCTTTTGCGCAAGGAGCCTCTCCCCACCGTGTCCAGTTGGCTCACTCCGTTGCTTCCTTCAGGTCTCTGCCCAGCTGTCAGTTTGCAGGAGGGCTTCCCTGACTGCCTCATATAAAATAGCAACCAGCCACTCGCTGGTCCTTTTAAATCACTCAATTTTCCCTCTTAGCACTTATTACCCTCTGGCATCATATATTCACTTGTTTGTTTGATTATTGTTCATCTCTTCCCTTAGAATGGAAGATCCACGAGGGCAGGAACCTTGTCTTGTTTACAGGTCCAGAACTTAGACTGGTTCCCACATAGTAGGTGCTCAAGAAATACTTGTTGACTGTCTAAGATACACCTTTATGGGAGAGGCTCACCAGGGAAATATACCAACAAAATACTGCAGCATCAGCGGCAAGTAAGAAGCCCAGGTAACGGGCTTTTGCTTTTTCTCCTCTGTCCTCTCCCCATGCCCAGCCACACTTCTTGCAGATCCCTTTCTACCTTGAGTAAACTCCTCCCCTTAGAATTTCAGCCTGAAGAAAGGAACAGAGAGTTGATTCCTTGGGGGAGTGGAAAACCAGAACAGTTTATTAATAACGCATAACTGCTTCAGATCTGCTGTCTGTGTCATCACTCTCCTTGGAGAATGTCTTTTAAAAGTGTGTGGTACTTTAGCCAAAGAAAGACTCCCCTGGGAAGAAGGGAATTACTGTGAGTGGAGTGAAGTCAGAGACATCCACTGTTTCCCACTCTACTCCCCCAGCAGATGGGAGACAAGGAGAGGAGAGGAGTAAGGGAAGAAGGAGAAGGGGACAGAAAGGGACTGGATGGCAGATGCTGGGGAGAAGAGAGATGAGAAATGCCCAGGAGAAGAAAAATGAAAGAGAGAAAATGGATGAGGGGTTTCTACAGTGCTGCTAAATCATAAGCGTTTATTAAATTGAGATAGGGCAATATTTGAGTGTTTTAAAGTAACATACCCCTTTGGGTGTTGGGTGTGAACGGGTGGGGAAAGGTGGAGGAAGGGAGTGCTTTGAAGCCTTGCAGAGAGGATGTGGCTAGGGGTGTGCGGAGGGGCTCTGAGTACACGCTTTGCTGACATTATTATCTTTCTTAACACTGAAGGTTTAGGGGTAATCATTCCTACGGAGGACTTTTCCTGTCCGTATCTAAGACAGTGGGTACCCTTAAGGTTTGTAACTGAAGCCTGCAACCACTTTTCAATGCCTGAAACCATCCAAGTGGGTAGTTTGATTTATAAGACATTCATTTTGTTGAACTTAGAAAAGGTGAGGAATTACTAAACCCTCTTTGCATCACAAAGCCTCAAGTGTTTGCTGCTAATTGTGCAACTCCAGTTCTGCTTCTTCTAATTAACTAGTCTAGTGTTTTTGAAGCTTAGCGTTACGACTAGGAATGGATCATAATATCAATTTATTAGGTCCGGACCAGCAGTTGAAAACATGAAATAGAAGAGAGTACAATGGAAAATTGAGTGTTTTACAAAACGGACACCAAATCTTAATGTCAACTGTATCACTTAATGTGGGTCATGATGAAAAAGTCTGTTTTAATAATTCTGGAGGCCCTAGGAATGTACATTTTAAACCATTTGCCAGGGGTTCTGATGAAAGTGGCTCATAGGGCCATACTTTAAAAAACACTTAGCTCCCTGCCCCCCAAAATGCTATTGGTTTAATCTCCTGAAAGAGATGCTGTTTCCAAATGTTGAATCAGATACAGTAAAAGCATCAGTCATTGACTTAACTTTTAAAATACTACTGTTTATAGAACTTGATGGTCTGCTAGGCCCCGAGGCTGACGTCTTGGCAAAGCTGGAGAGCCAAGTATATGTTTTTCACTTTAGTGATATGGAGAGACAGTAGATTCTCTGTAATAACTCTTTAAGTTAGAATAAAACGAGTGAAAATACTCTTTTCTGGACAAGTTTTAGTTTAAGCTTTTGAGGTCTTTAAGCTTTTGAGGTCTTTGGAACCTTACTTCACTGAACTTTTCCTTTCATATTTTATGCCTCACGGTCCCCATATGCATGCTTTTAATTACTTTCAGAGGTTTGCAAAGACAGAAGTAATCTCTTCTGGTGGCAGCCACACTGCTGTGATACACAATCAGATTAAGCTTCTTAGCTGACCAGGGCTTGGGACTGGCTAACCAAAGAAGAAAAAGGCTGAGAACTTCAGCACTGTCCAAAACATCAGGATTTTGAAGACCAGCCATCCAGGGTACAGAGTGTGGCTCCCATGAAATGCGTGTGGCCCGTGAAAGCCTTTGAATACGCCAAGCACAGCATTTTTAGGTACAACAAAGCCAGCCTGCAAGCACAATGCAACACTGGTTGCAGTTTTCGGTGCCCTGGATAATTTAGGTTGTCTGAGTGTCAGCAATTGGAACTTATAGATAATAGCCAGAACTGAAGCTCTCAAATCACGCCTTTTTTAAAAAAATTAATTAATTTATTTATTTTTGTCTGTGTTGGGTCTTCGTTTCTGTGCGAGGGTTTTCTCCAGTTGCGGCGAGCGGGGGCCAGTCTTCATCGCGGTGCGCGGGCCTCTCACTATCGCGGCCTCTCTTGTTGTGGAGCACAGGCTCCAGACGCGCAGGCTCAGTAGTTGTGGCTCACGGGCCCGGTTGCTCCGCAGTATGTGGGATCCTCCCAGACCAGGGCTCGAACCCGTGTCCCCTGTATCGGCAGGCAGATTCTCAACCACGTGACACCAGAGAAGCCCTCAAATCACGCTTTTGATCCATGATTACTTTAACCTGTGACTTAGAACTATGCTTTCTAAGCTTTCACAGGATAAGTGCAGGTCTGTTTGAGCAGATTTTTGTCACTGGCCTAAGGTGGGGTGAACAGCCAAGTATTGTGTAGGAATCCATGCGGGAGAAGGGATGCTAGCTCATCAAACAGAATTAACCACAGCAACAACCTGGCCTAGTGCTGAGTAGAGAAATTAGTCACATGTATAAATAGAATGAGATGATGAGTCTCAGTCAGTGTTCTAGGCCCCCGCAAACACTGATTTCCAGAATCTGAGCAAGATTATTATTGGAACCTCAATTTTCGGAATTGAGGCTACAGTTTTGGCTATTTTCGTTCTAACAGTTAATACGGGGAGCAAAACTTCCCTCAGTAGAAAACACTGGAAAACGTCCGTACTAATTGCTGGGCTCCAGGACTGCTATGGGTTGGGTGGGTTGTACTTGCCGGATAAGGAGCAGTGGTTTGAGGGCGGCAGGACTGAGTAAGCCCTGACTGAGCGTTGCCCCAGGGGGCTTGAAGTCACAGGATCCATGCAACATTTTCCTCCTTGTGCCGACAACTGACATGCTTCCTCCTGGAATGCTGTTTTCGAAATGGTGGGGATGAACTGGTATAGTATTCGTATCCCATTTTATAGAAGTGGCTTGGAGAAATGAAATGTCACTAATATGTTTGGAGAGTAGATCTGAGCCTACACCCACCTTTTCTGACTCTTTTGCCCTGCTGTTTCTTGCCTGTGCCCCGTGACGCCTGTGTTGAATACTTACTCTTCTTGTTGGTTCTCCTGGACTAGCCTGGTCTGAGGCCAGGATCCCCACATTGAGCTATGCTACGGCCCTCCCAGGGGACCCTTCACTCCTGTATGCTGGTAGAAATGCCCTGGGTTCTGATGGATGTGCCCTGGGTTAACCATGGCACCTAGGGGTGTGACTGCCACCACCGAGGCCAAGTTTTTCAGTGCCTGTCTTTGGATATCCCATTCTAAAGCTGACCTCTTTAGTCCTGGGAGTCAGAGATCCTGCTCTCAGGGACAGCATGCCCATCACCCAAGCTCATGATATTGACGTGTATAAGCCAGAATGCAATTCATTAATCAAAAATGAGAATAATGTTTGCCGAGGGGAATAGACACATGTTCTTTAGCCAGCATTTTTTTTTTCTCTGTGGATGAGTCATGGTGAAAGCAAAAGCGTGGAACCACTTGGTGGGGGTGGGGGGGGGTACCAATTTGGGGGAGGGAATACGTTTAACAGAGTAATTTCCAGCTAGTCATAATTTTTGCTGCTTCTCCTGCCCCATGTATTAATACCAACTAAGTGAACCGGAGACTGGAGTTCTTAACCAGGATGGTTTCTCCCTTGGGTGATGCTGAGGTTACTGATTCTCTTCTTTTTCTTCCTGCAGGCTATTGCCCATTCTATATGTTGACCATTTATATCAGGCAGTCTCAACCTTGGCACTGTTGACATTTGAGGCTGGATAATCCTTTGTTGCGGGGGGTGTTCTGTGCATTGTAGGAAGTTTACTAGCTTCTCTGACCTCTACCCACCAGATGCCAGTAACAGCACTCAGTTGCGATAACCAAATATGTCTCCAGACGTTGCCAATTGCTACCCTCCTTCTCCTAGTAAGAACCACAGTTTTGTTCTCTTGCATAAATTAGTTCAACTGTGGGCTATCAGACATGCTAGACTTTTGACAGCAGTTATAAGTGCCCCAGTTTTCTATTTACTGGTTATTCCTTTGCCCTAAGGTGGTTTATTCACAGATGGGTGGTCTCATCCTTTATGTTCATTTATTTCCTCTAGTTCTCCAAATTTCCTCTCTAGCTTCCTCTCCTCCTATAATTCCAATTGTCTCCCTAACCCAAATTGCTTTCAAGTCTGAATTTCCTGTGTATTTTTCTTCCTGGCACCCTCTGGTTGAAAAAAACGGTAGCTAGTGATTTTATGTCTCAGTTTCCTCACAAGGTCTTGAATTCTGGCCCCTGGTTACTGTGTTAGCTATAACCTCCACGTAATGCGAATATGATAAATGAAATAAGGGAGGTGGTCGCAAAGCTCAGCTGGGCTCGTTCAGAGGTCTCTGTCACAAGATTAAGGAAATGTCTGCTTGGGAATGAGTTAACAGGGTGAAATGCCTCCTCTGCTGGTAAAATACGCCTTGGCTAGTTAGGTAGTAATAGATATTGATGTTCCATTAGCGTGACCAGGACATTGCTTTAAGGTATTGCTATATGTGGAGTCCTTTTCCACTCTGTCCATTAGATTTCTGTCCTAATCTTGCCACATTTGTTTTCTTATGTAATTATCTGTTGACCTGTTATTTACCTTCGCTGTTGGGCTGCTATAGCAGAGTAGCATCTAGGGGCTTGAGGGATGGAGAGATATTGTCCAGCTTGTGTACTAGCTGTGTCTCCCCGAGGCAGTCGCCTTCTTATAAGTCACAGCCCTACAGTAAACGTCCACCCTTCCTTCCGCCCTTTGTGCCTTTTTTTTTTTTTTAGCTTGAGATTGCATTTAGAAAGCCAGCGTTTTGTGCTGTGTGGGGTTCTGTGGCTGAGCAGTCCTGGATGAGCTATATTTTCCAGGCTGCTACACACAATTACCCTTAATTTCGAAGCATAGTGCATTTCAAAATAATTTTTTTTTTTCTGTTTTCAGGCTCTTTAATCCAGATGCAGAGCCACAGCTGGCTTTGCCCTTGCCCACCAGAAGGCATGTGGCTTGGGAGGTTGAGCCAGTGGAGGGACTTTGGTTAGATTGCGTATTTTTGGCTGAGTGAAGAGTGAATTCCAATAACACTCAGTAAGGCTGGTTTTTACTTGACTCCTGCCCACCCTCACCACTGCCCCACCCCATCATTTTCATAGCATTTTTATAGTGGACCATGTGCCCTAGTTATTCCAACTGTGGGCCATTCATAGGAAGTGACCAAGTATTCAAAAATTTCGATTTGGGGGAATAGGACTGATCCTTTCATACACTAAATAGTAAGTGTGCATTGTGTATGTATGTGTACGTGTGAGAAAGACACACACACACATATATCCATGTAGCTCTCCCAATATTGAAAGGTCTTTAGGAGCAAAGAAACTATTATATCACCTGCTAAATCCTATTTTCTCCAGTGCTTATCACTTTTATAGCAAGTCAGTATAAATTCACATTAAATCAAAACTTTTCTCAAGGAATGAATATATTTCCATCATCCTTAGACTTACCTTACTGCCAAGAAGTGACTTCAACTCGTTAGAACTACTTTCTCAATTACTGTCCATTCTTTGAGAGTTTTGAGAAACATTTGCCTGGATTAATATGAGAGAAGCACAATAAAGATTTATTTATTAATTTTAGTATATTTTTAAAATGTGTGCCATATACTTAAATATGCATATAAATATTATTAAATTGAAATACTGTTGGGCTTACAGCACCCATCATAATACTTCACTCATTCATTAATTCATTCATTCAGCAGACATTTTGATCGCATTTTATGTCCTGTAGTCAAGTCTCTTACTGGTCATTATAAGACCCGCTTCATATGAGCAGTGTGGTGAGAGGGGCTGGAGGGGAAACAGATCCATTAATAGATAGTCATTATAGAGTGTGATAAATGTGTGTTTACAGTGTGTGCAGATCACAGAGGAAAGAGCTCACAATGAAGTGACTTTGAGAAGGATCTGCAAAGCTGAGTGTTAAAAGAAAGAACCTGGTAAGACCAGGGAATACAGCCATCAGGGTAGTGGGAGAATGTTTGAGAGAGACCTTGTGTCAACTCTTCTGGGAGCTGGGCATTTGGATTGAGCGGAAAGGAGTGCTAAAGGATTTTAGGCAAGGAAAAGACACAGTTGGAATTCAATAAGAAATCTAAGTCCCAAGGCCACATGGAAGATAGATTAGATGGTACGGCAGGAGGGAGGTGCCAAGGCAAGATGGAAGCTGTGGGCTTCCCTGGTGGCGCAGTGGTTGAGAGTCCGCCTGCCAATGCAGGGGACATGGGTTCGTGCCCCGGTCCGGGAAGATCCCACATGCCGCGGAGCGGCTGGGCCCGTGAGTCATGGCCGCTGAGCCTGTGCGTCCGGAGCCTGGGCTCCGCAATGGGAGAGGCCACAACAGTGAGAGGCCCGCGTACTGAAAAAAAAAAAAAAAAAAGATGGAAGCTGTAAACACTTTCCTTCTAGGCCTACCCAAATAAACACACAATCTTGGTCAAATGAATAAATAAAGCAGTGTGTTTCCTGTGTAAGTGCAACTCCATCTTCAAGTCTGAGTAGTGGGCCAATACTCTTCCTTTAAAGAGACAACTTCAAGAGGGCCAACCCCTCCCCCCCTCAAGCTGGATTCAAGCCAGACGGAAAGGATATTGACGTTGATGAAAAAAAGATTTGCTGACTGAATGGATTTGGGGGGAAAAGGGAAGAGTCTTTGAGGTGTAAAGCTAAATAAATACATACTTTTTGGTTGAGGGTTCAAATTATCTTTTGGACTCTCTTGGCTGGTTGACTTGGTGTATGTTAATTACCTTTCTCAGCCTCAGTTTTTACACCTTTCAAATGGGCGTAATATAAGTCCCTACCTCTTGGAGTTGCTGAGGTAATTAAATATAATAATAATTGTAAAGTAGGATATGCCGAAAGCATTGGGTTGGACTTGCTGTTATTGTTGATGTTGTTAGTACTAATTCAGTAGTTTTTATTCAAGTTTTTTCTTCAAATATGTTGCTAAAATCATTTGAAGACGTACATTTATTATTTTATCTTCTTTAAGTAGCTTGGGGAATTCCTAATAAAATCTTGACTAGACTGTTAGGTTGATTTACATATCTTTTCTTCAAGAATACAGCAGAAGTAAACTGCTGAAAAGCAGGTCAGGTAAAATTACCATCGATTGTGAATTAAAAGAACTGACATAACAAATCATGTTAGCAATGTGGGGGTCCTCAAATAAAACCTCTTGTAAATGGATCTCTATTCCCCATTCATTGACAGCTAACCTGGGATTTTACTGTTTTATTATTATTTTACTTTGGGTAGAGAGAATGGAGGTTGCTAAATGGGAGTCTTTCCCTTTCCTTGAATCCAGCCTTCTGGGGGCTGTTTGTACTTGTCCAGCGTGGATTGGAGCCCAGTGAGAAACCCCCAGTTTGTGAAGCAGTAGTGGAGGAGCATTTGGCAGGACATTAATTCGGTTGAACTGGGTTTCATATGATCATGTTGTATGTTAAGGAGTTAGCTCAATGGTTCCAATAACGCTTTGTAAATGTCCCTTTCTGAATCATTTGGAACTTCCCGTGAGTAGGGGACGGTTCAAATGTTCATTGGCAGGTGGGTGGTAGGAAAGTATTCGTTTTTCTTCTTTAACCTGAGCCTAGAAGTCAGATTAGAAAATATTCTGAAGATGAAAAGTAGAAATATAAAAGTAGGACGTCTATAATCCTGAGTGCACAGACCCAGTATAGCTCTATCATCTCAGCATGATTAACTGTACCAACTTTCTCTTTCAAAAGTCCCCCAGGTTGGACAATTCATTTTATGGCCACCTAAGTAGAAGCCACCTGTTTCCATTTCTACTCATTCTGTCTGGCTATTGCCAGTTTGTTTGAATGCCTTTTCTACTTTCTGTTCCTTCAGGAAGGCAACAACTAAGCTGACAGGCTCACCAGCTCATTAAGCAGTGGCTCATGTACCCGCCACATGGTAATGGCTTTTATGGAGTGGGTCGAAAAAAAAAAAAAACCTCAATGTAGACACTAAACTGCCATGAAGTATGGGTGTAGGAGAGAAATGTGCCGAATGAAAACTACTTCTCCAAGCTTGTGCTTTGAAAAGTATAGTCCCCGCACCACCTATTACTATAGTCATGAAAAGTCACTTATCTAATCACTATAATCAAATCTTGTTTGGTACCTGACAAATTATATACTCTCTGCAGTGTACAATAAAAATCCCCATCTCTTTCTCTTCTCCCAGACAGGGTGATAAGTATGGATTTTTCAGCTGCTAGATTGTCAGTTGTGTGACGATGCCTCTTTACTGTATATCAGGATTAGTGCGGAGCTTTAAATAGGATCCAGTGTTAAATAAATGTTTAAAGACCCATAAAAAGTTTTTTATAGTGAAATATAGATTTACAGTAAATCACTGGAGAATTATATCCATACCAAAATATATATCAGATTAACAGTGAGTCAAACATTAATTCACCTTGGACCCATTTTACAGATGAGGAAATTTACTTGTCAGGGAGGCTGGCTGCCCAGATCAATGCAAGGCCCAGGGAAATGGTATAATAGCAGTTGTTACGTTGAATTTCACTCTTCTTTCAAAATCGAGGAATTTTCTGCAGCGCACCGAATGCTACGCTCTCTTGCTTCCAAGTCTCCGTCCATTTGTCCAATTCATTTTTGCCTCAGTTGAACCCATTACGTTGGAATATTGTGTTTAGCTGGGAACAATTTGCTGTGAGAGCTTTGCTTCAGGAACATGTAAAAGAGCACAGTCAGGGCATCAAACCATTCATTACCTGAGCCAGGGCCTACTGCCAGCAAGATGGCAGAGAAAAGAGGGCAGTAATGGTTGATTCGTTTATATCCCCGTGAAACATCATTCCACTGTAGTAGAGATTGTGTTATAATTATGGCCAACTTATTGAGGGCCATTCGAAATCATTCAGATATGCTGCTAACAATTCTAGCATTTGAAAATGCCATGAAACAGTCTGAGAATTGGCACCTGGAGCTGAGAATGATAAGACTCACGAAGGTGTACACAAATATAAGAAGTAAGTCATCATGGAAACCACCAGGTCTCTTTTCATTTCAACATATATCTTTCAGACAATGAATAGGCTTTGGGGTAATTTTTCATAACTAGATCAATGCAAGGCCCAGAGAAATGGCATAATAGCAGTTTTAATGTTGAACTTCACTCTCCTTTCAAAATCCAGGAATTGCATTAGAAAGAGTTGGGCTCATCCTTTTGAAGCAGTAAATGCAAAAGAAGGTATCTAGTATCATATGCAGGGGAAGGGAAACTGCCATAGGACTTAGTCTTCAGGGTGCTGGAGAAACCCTGGAGCTTTTAACTTTTAGGAGAGGGATCCGAGTGTATTTTAAATTCCTGGTGGCTACTGTGGGTCTGCGTTTGCCTCCAGGTTTGCTTTTTAGATACTCTTTAATTCCTTTGTTCATTCACAGATATTTAATGAGCACCAGCTATGTTCCATGGGTGTGCTAGGTGATACATAAACAATGGTGGGTTTCCTTCCTAGGGAAGAAAACAAAATAGTCCTTTAGCTGATGTCATGGGCTACTTAGACACCAGTGGAGGAAATGTACATTACTCAAAGGATCGCACAAATAAATGTGACATTTAAACTGTGCCAGGGGCTGTGGGAGAAAGGGCTGATGCTGGGAGAGCCTACAGCAGGGGGATTAATATAGTCAGGGAGATCTGGGAAGAGGAAGAACGGATTTTACTGGGGAAAGAAGAGTCCCTGCGGGTGGCTAGTGTGTGTGAAGGTCATGTGAAGGGCGGGCTTGGATGTTGAAGGAACTGAAGACCAGAACTCTGGGCAGGGGACGCTCCAGGCCTGGATTAGGCTGAGGAGGGGGGCTCTGGGCCTTTACCAAAGGAGCAATGAGAAATCACTGAAGTGTTTATCCAGGAGAGTGATGTGACCACATTTATGTTTTGCAAAGATCCTTCTGACTTCAGCGTGTAACTTTTACATCATTTAAAACCGGTCACAATGTGACTGCACCATTACTACTTTTAGAATCTTAACAATTTCTAAAAGAATCAATTGAGCCACTAGTGTCTCCTTCACATTTTAAAGAGCAATTTACCTGAGTGATTTAGCATGGGTATTGCAACCACTTAAGAATGATACAGTACCGAGATCTGTGGTTCACAGACTTCAAAATGCCTAAGAATCGCTGGGGACCCAGAAATTGCATTTTAACAAGTCTGTCAGGTGATTCTAATGCAAGTGGTCCTGATTCCACTTTGAGGGGCCTGGTCCTAGAAAGTGCTAAGGAGTGAAAGAAGAATTATAAACCTCAAGGTAGAACATTATCAGGCAGCCAGTAACGGATGGATCCTCCTTATTGCCTGGGTTTTAACTTGGACCTGTTCTCCCCACACTGGCAGGATTTTCTTGCAGTGCACCTGAAGTGGATTCTAAATCCTTTGAGTTTCTTCTAATTTATTTCCTAATCCTTTCATAAGCAGCTGTTTTCTCAGATCTGTGGCTTACTACTTCTATGTCTCTGATATTTTAGTTTTCATTTTGTAGCTATTTCATAAGAATCTTCTTATGTAAGTGCCGAAGGAGGCCACGAGGCAGGGAGGTAGTGGGGAAGGCTGATCCGACGAGGAGGGTGGTGAGAAGCCCCTCCATGGGTTTTGCTTACTTCGCCATCTGAAGCAGGAGACTGAGCACATTGTACAAGGGAGAGACCAGACCATGGTTGCCACAATGTGGAATTGTTTCCAGGGACGTAAAGGGCCAGGGATACAGGAGGATTACTTTGGTGGGGAGGGCGTCTCCTTTAAAGCTATTCTCTAGTGCCCTCTTAAAATTCTGCTCAGAAACCGATCATGAGGAAGAGAGTGGGCTCACGGCTGTTCCCCAGGGAGTGTAAGAGCCCAGAATTCCTTCGCAAGTGAAATCAGGTTGAAATGAACATTACGACGAGTAAACTTAGGACGGAAAAGTCACAGAAAAGGCATCAGGCAATTGGTGGCGAGAAGAGAGAATGAAGTGCCCTGAACCCACATCTTCCCCTGGTCAATGTGACACATCTCAGTAGTCACCTCCTCAGGGAGCCTTCCTTGATTTCCTGGTATCCCCTCCTGGGACACGTGGAGTGCTTCCCTGTGCTGGCATTTACCGTGCCTCTTGTGCCTCTTTACACTCTGCTTCCTGTCTTTGTTCCTGAGTAGACTGGAGGTCCTGAGGGCAGATATTCCCAGTGCTGAGGCCACAACAGGTGCTCAGTCAGTGCTTGCGGGGAGAAGCACTAGGATATGTGAATGTGAGCACTGCGTCCTTTTGGAAGAACCCTTTAAAATGGCTTCTTTGCCCCTGAGTCAGGGCCGCAGGGCCACGTGGCTTGGGGATGGCTGGTGTGTAACTCTCATTGCACTCAGTTTTGCTGAAGACCAGTCCTGCCTGAGGTCACTGTGGTGGAGGCGGGGGCCAGACCAGATGTCAGATGTGGAGGACAAACGGCTGCTGGCCTTGCAGTGCCCTAATCCTGTGGTGGCAGTGGTTACTGCTTTACTGTCATTCCACTGAACCCTGCATGTAATGAACGCTCCAGAGGAGGACACCAACGTTGTCATCACATTACTGTCTGCAGAAGTATTTATACCTCGTGTGTCTGCTTGTAATTCTCTCCTAGTCACCAAAAAATCCTATGGGGCAGAGATATTAGAAGAGCATAAGCTGGAAGAATGTAGAATACATTTCTTGGCTTAAACCCTGAAACTTCTACCCCCTCTGTGCCTTCATCCACAGTTCAGCCAATGTTGAATCTGGAGAATATGTTTCTCTCTTCCTTCCTCCCAGGGCCTGTGGGCGACCAGGCATTCATGACACAAGCTGGGGCTGGGATCCTTACCACATACGTGGTTACCTACATTTTACTTATTATATTCTGAGAGCACCGTGGCCTTTATAATTTATGTTTCTAGGCTAAAATTGCACATTATTTTTCTAGCAGCTATCAAAGGTTTCAGCTAGCAATTGAAACTTGATAGGTGTCGTGGCTCTTCATTGCTGGAACCATTTATCCTGATATTCAAGTGCTGAGCTGAGCCCATTACTTTTAAGCCAAACAGCACACACACAGTAAACCCCAAACTTAGTGTTCTGAGTTCATTCTGGAAGTGGAGCATATTTGGGCCTTTGGAGCCACATTCTCAGACCTTCCACAGCCCTTTTCTCCTTCAATTAAATAACCAAACCACTCCTTGCTTTCCCAGTGTGGGGATCATGCCAGTTGCTGAGTATGTCTATTCCAATTATGTATCCTGGAGCTGGGGACATAACCACAGGATGGGTTTGGGGACCCACTGCAAGATGGATCTGAGCTGAAACCCCATTGATCACTTGAATTCCATAAGCACTTTCTCTGACTGGTGGGCCACCAGGGACATTTTGGGTCTCCTGGAATTAGTGTCAGTTCAGAGGCTGTGACCAGTAATCCCCCAAAGGTTTGATTATTTCCTATTCCCCATTGCACAGTCTCCTTAGTAAAAGGCTGCCAGTCCCTTTGGGGGAAGACTGGGAGAAAGATTAACAGTATATATTTTTGGCAATGTACCAGGGTCCTTCCTCAAGGGGGCCCAGCCTCCCCTTCATTTAAGGGATTTGGGGTCTATAATGTGGTTCAAGTTGGAGAATTGATGGAGGGGCCATGACTCTGTTTTTATGGTTCAGGTTAGACTTTCATTCACTTGACCTAGAACTTTTCTGCTTCTACAGATCCAGTAAGAATGTAGTAGGCTTCCTATATATTTCACTTGTAGAAACACCATGATTAACTAGCTAACACCATAGGTCTGTGCGAATCCGGCTGTTCTGATTGCTGCTTTGACTCTGCTGTCTATATGGGAACCACGCCACACTAGAAGGTGCTTAAATAGAACCCTTGACTGGCTGGAGGCCTGACGCCCTCGCTCCCTTAGACACTTTGCTGAGCTGCCTTGGGGGAGTGACAGAGGCAGGATCTCCACAGCTAAACAGATGGAGTTTGAAATTACTCATTCTCTACTTGCTGTGGGCAAATTCCTTAAGCTCTCATAGCTTCCATTTCCTCTTGTATAAATGGAAATGGTGTCCGTGTAATGCCATGATAAAATGAAACACGTTGCCAAGGAACGGAGTTCCTTGGCTCCAGCGGGTGTGCGATAGATGTGAAAGGATATGTACGTTTTGAACCTCTCCTCCAAAATTGTGTGTTCAAGACCAACAGTTGGTTAGAAGGGATGGAATTAGGAATCACAAATGAACCCACAAGGTACACCATTCCTGTATCTTTCCACACCCTTCAGGTTCGCTGACTCTGAAACACGTGCTCGATTTTAACTTTTGTAGAAAAAAAATGCCATTTCATTAGAATAGGTTATGTCTACAGGAAAATTTCATGATGTTTTCTGTTCTTTGCATTATGACTTTTTAAAGTTCACTGTGTTTTCCACTACCAGAGTTGATTCCTGGGTCTTATTTTTCTGTCTTTAGAGAAAATAAGGTCCCTAGGACAGGTGACCTTCTCAGTACTTCCCTGATGCAGAGTCCTGTTTGTGGACCCCACTAGTGGACTTCATTCATTGACTCATTCTTTAGACACTCGATGCCAGGGAAGTGGTGATACACAGGGACTGACTTTCCTCCCTTTGGGGGGCAGGAGGCAGTCATGGACACACCAGTAACACAGTGTGGCTGGTACTCTCATGCAGGCACTAACCACTGTCGCTATTGGTCAACGCCCTGCTTCATGGAAGATGTTGTACCTTATGAGCTCTGCAGGCTCTGGTGGTCCAGGCATGGAATTCAGGGTCAAGTGGCCAGAGTCTTGGTCCCGGGGCTGAACCGATGATAATCTGTGCCTACCTTGATGGCCTCAGTTTTCTTAGCTGTATTATAATATGGAGGAAGGGGGCTAGATGTAATCAATGGGTCCCAATCAGAAATCTCTGGATCAGTCAGCTGCTTCAGAATCATCTCAGTAGTTACAAAGAATTAGAATCTGGGCCCTCAACACCAGAAATTCTGATTCTGGGTGGGCTCTGGAATCCGTATTTATACAAAGACTTCCTGCCCTAGACAGTTGTGATATGAAACCCCTTTGGGGAATCCCTGGATGACTTCTAGGGGCCTCTTCCCCTATAGTTCTGCTCTTCATCCTTTACAACCCGTTGCCCTCTTAAATGTCTCCTGCAGAAAGCCTTCTGACCTCTGACTGATTGGTCTCCATAGAGAATTAATTCATGCATCTGTGCAAAAAAAAGAAAGACAAACCTCATCAATTTGTGCTTGTTTACTTTTCTGTCTCTTCTGTTGGCCTGGGGGCTCCTGAGTATAATGAAGGTACCATATTTGTCTTTACATCCTCTGTGCCCTGCCCATTGCCTGGCATGTGGAATGTGCCCAAAGGGGCATTTTAAAGACAGCAAGATGGGAGAGTATGAAACTGAAGATCAGCCCTTCTCTCTGCCTGTTAGCACTTCTGGGAAAGGTTTAAGAGACGTTTCAAACAGATCGCTCCAACAGATTTGCCATTGCCCATTGAGTTGGTTAATCTATGCTGGCCCCTTCCTTTCAAATATCTGACTGTTACAGAGGTAACTGTATTCCATCCTGTAGCCTTGAGACCCCCAGGATGGACGTGGAATCACTGAGAGAAGTGGGAGGAGGAAGACAAGTTGGAAATTAACAGTTTAAACTCAGGGGTTTTGCAAATACAAGTACTTCCAATATATGACTTGGCATTCCCTCTGTATGCCTCCTCCCTTCCCCAGTTGAAAAAGGCAACCGACAGTATGTGTGCCCAAATCATCCTCTGGACGGAACAGAGTCACACTGAGAAAAGGAAAGTTGATTTCCTGGTTGCCCTCCCACTCACAGAGTTCTGGGTGGCGCCATCCCACACTATTTGCATCACTGAGCTACACACACTGCCAAGACTGCATCTTAAATTTAAACACATTCTCAGGAGGATAAAGAAAGCCTGAGGGAAAAAGGTAACACTTCACCATAGAGGTGCATAAGCACTGTACATTGTATGTTTTACTTCTGCTTTTGGGTTAAGGACAGAACATTAATTAAAAAGTAAAAAGCTCATCTTCTGAGCAGCAGTTAATTTGTGTATTGCTGTACTTTCATCTGTTGAGTCTTTGAATTTTTGAAAACATAAAGACTGAAAAATATTTCCTAGGGGTCTCTCTAGTGTGCATTCTCACTTAATTGTTTTGATCTTTAGGCTACATGTTGACTTGAGGAAGAACCAGTGTTAAAGAAAGAAATATCATCATAAAGTTCTGGTTCCTGATTGCCGTCCGTGTGACACAGATGTGACAGGGCTGTAAGCATATACTCTGCTGTTCACTGGTTCTGCCCCATCCCCATCTGGAGTCGAATGCTTCCATTTAATCAAGGCTGTTAAGAAGCAACATAACTGGATTCATTAGCCTGAGTTCTGAAAGCTCTTCTGAAGAGTTATTTTTGTATTCATCCAATTTAATATTTGGGGACAGGCTGAACCACTTTCCAGGTGCCAAAAGTGATCATTCAGTTAGATTCAAAATTATTATTATTTTTTTTTGTGGACTGCTTTGTGCCTTTGACCCAGTTCTCTTTTCCCTGGGATGTGTGTCCTGAGGGGATGAGGTTTATGATATTAGTAATACCTGGAATATTAATCCCTTTCAAGTGAAATCACTGCCCCACCCTCCTCCAACGCACACACAAACACACACACACACACACACACACACACACACACACCCTCCCTTCCCAAACATGCATCTTTCATGTTGCTAAACTGCCTTTGGAGCATGTATGGGGAAAACTGATTTTTCTCCTCTTTTCAGAACGAGAAAGAATATACAGAGGCTGTGTGAGACAGAGCTGGAGTAACCAAGGTCTCTGAATTGGCAAACCTGGGCACTGTTGTCTTTATTGTTCCTTTTAAGCAGGACTTTCGTGCTCCTGGATGATGTGCCAGGAAGGAGGACCACAGGCCTTGCAAGAATGAGTGAGCGTGCCATTCACAGAAGAAGGGAAGCTGTCAGCAGCCATTTCTTCTAACTATAATTTGCTACAGCCTAGAAATGAATAAGCGACAGCTATTAAAAGGGCTTTAGAATGATTACAGTTAAAAGTAAAGATATCATAGCAAAGATATTGTAGACTAACACTTATACTTGTTTCTACTCATGGATGGGCTGGATATTGGGGCCCATAAAATGTTTACAAAATAGTATCCTTGGTCTTTTCTATTTATGACCAGTCTACAATACTCTTTATGTCTTTTTCCATTTCATAGTGGCTTTGGTTTTGCTGTTGTCTGAAGGAGGGTGACATTACATTGGAGGGAGCTGTGACACACTTTCAGCATTGGTTGCTGCCAACCTGGGGTGAGGTGACTGGGGGTTATTTTATCTGAGTGTTAGAGTCCTTCAACATGTGCTTTTTCTGGGGGTGGGATGGGGGTAGAGCAGGTGCTCTTGTTCTTGGCTTGGCTGGGTGTCGTTATGCCTGTTATATGCTTTTTGTGAGTTTCAGTTGTGGAATTCAAAAAAGTCTTAGCCCGAAACATATCTTAAAAATGTCTCCCCACCTCTCAGCTAATGTAGCACATCCTAGAGATGCCATTTTTTTTTCTTGTGAATTGAACTAGAGGATTGTTGTCCATTTTGGCAAACCATTTTGTTCCAAATAAGTACACACGTTAATTTGCTTGACAGAGGAAAAGAGTACATGTATCTGAACTTGGGAGAGAATTCTGAAGGTCATTCTTGCTTTGGAAACTCCCAGGCAACTCCATGCCCTTTGTCATCTCTGATTTCCAGGTGTTAAATGATTTGAATCTAGTTTCTAAAAAGGATCCCTTCGATGGTCTGAACCATGATGCTTCCTTGCTGGGGCTGGGTGGTTGTTGGCACTTGCAAAGCTTTGTTTGTGATTTTTCAGGAGAGATGATATCTCATTTTTTACTGAAAGGATCTTGGAGATCCTGAGTTACTGCTTCCCAGTGTATGGTGTTGAAGATGATTTAGGTATTAATGCTGGCTTTCTAAAGGTATTTAAATAATTGTTCATGCATTTTAATGCATATTGGAAAAAGGTAACAAGCGCATCAAATATATGATTTCACAGATTTTCATGCGTAGGGTCAGACTGAGGTGAAATAATTTTAAGAGAAATATTAAGTAAAATAGGGCTGGAAAATAGTCTTTGAAGAGCTAGAGTTTGGGAAATGCTGATATAATCCAAAGTCTGCCTTTTGCCGGTGATGAGGCTAGATAGGTACCAACATGCCAAAGTCTGCTTAGTGGTGACTTTGGGACAGAAATCCAGGCAGTGTGTTAACACTAGTGAATAATAACAAGGACAGCTAACCTTTATTGAGTGTTTACTGTGTGTGATGCAAAGTGATTTATACACATTATCTCACTTAATTCTCACTACAGTCCTTTGAGTTAACTACTATTGATATTCTTATTTTATAGATCAAAAAACTGAAAGTTTAGAGAGGGTGAATAGCTTGCCCAAGGTTATAGAGCCAGAAAGAGGCGGAACCGAAGAGAAAGATGGACTGCATGTCAGCTGATCTTAGGTCAATGAGAATAGTTAACATCAAAGAAGACCTTGAAGAAGGGATCCTTTTGTTAGGAGATTTGAAGACCTGCGGAGCAAATATTTGTTGAGAGCTTAAAAGTGTGCTGAACTGCTAGGCACCAGGCACCAACTGAAACTTGCCTGGAAACCCTTGTGAATTAAGGGTTTTGTAGCCTTGTTGGAGTGGGTGACTTTCGTAAGACTTTCTTGGGGAGAGTCTCTATGAATTAGCATGTTAAATGCTGAGAAGCCTGCAGTCAGAGATCTGTTTTCTTCTGTAACATGTTGGTTTTCAAACTTAGTTAACCACAGTTTCCCTCTTTCTCCAAATAAAACCTATCACATTTTGCAGAACCAATATTCTGGGGAGGACCCGTTTGTGATCTCACCTAATCCTTTTAAGTCATTGTACACATGAGAAATCTGAGGCCCATGACTTGGTCAAAGTCAAAACTAGTTGTTGGCAGAGTTTTTGTCATTAGTTTATTCATTCAATGGATGTACATCTAGTGTATGTAACTATAATTGCTATCAATTTTGGTGTGTATTACTCTTTGGTACGTTAAAAACAAAATGTTCCAGAGGTCCCTAGATTGAAGTGAGTCTATTGGTCATCCTTGCTAAAAAGCCAATTCTGAAACCATTGACCTTAGACAGTCCTTAGAAGACAGATTATTTATGAAAGCAGTCATGTTGGAAAATCATCTCTATAGGCTTCTCAGCATTGCTAAATTGTTTCATTGGCTAGAATTTTCATATCACATCTGTTTGTTGATTCCTGGGCTTTTGGCCATGTTGCTACAGTGCCAGAATCTCTAAGGCTCGACCCAAATTGCTAATATGGACAGATTCCTAAGTAGGATATAGTTTGTTTAGTTACAATAGAGATGGGACACAGAATCTTATCAGATGGCTAGTGTTTCGTAGCTTCTGTTTGGAGGAACTACTTGTGGGTACTGGGCAATGTGTCCATCTGGTGATTTTCTGAACTATATAGCACACTGTGGCCTTGTCAATCTCTGCTCATGAATACTGAAGAGGACTCATGGAAGGATGCATAGCTTCTGTTGCATCATACATTTCAAGCATACAAAAAATGGCTGATGTTGGTACAGTATGAGGGGTCTATGAGTCCACTGGGCTAGAGATTCTGAGCTGCCCAGGTGGAAGATAAAGAAGGTCAACAAACAAATGACTTTTCCACTTGCATATCTCCTTCTCTAAGGGATTTGTGACTGAGGAAGATCATTTTGCTATGGAGGAAATGATGATCTGGTGCTCATAGCTCTTTACAGTTTGCTTTGTTGTCCTGGGAAAGGGGGACGTGCCATGCTGGACCTTGCTCTGCATTCCACAGGGGATTCCCTGCTTCTGAGGGGCCCTCACCCATCAGCTCCACCCGCATAGCCCTCAGGAAGCAATACTTCATCTCAAGCAGAGCATTTAATTTAGGAGAAGGGTATCCTGAATTTTAGATAGGGGTATTTTAATGGTTAGAAATGCAACCTCTGGGCTTCCCCGGTGGCGCAGTGGTTGAGAGCCCGCCTGCCGATGCAGGGGACACGGGTTCGTGCCCCGGTCCTGGAAGATCCCACGTGCCGCGGAGCGGCTGGGCCCCGTGAGCCATGGCCGCTGAGCCTGCGCGTCCGGAGCCTGTGCTCCGCAACGGGAGAGGCCACAACAGTGAGAGGCCCACATACTGCAAAAAAAAAAAAAAAAAAAAGGCAACCTCTCTGGTAGAGGGCACTTATGATTTAAAAGAAGAGAAACGGAAATGAGTCTGACACTGTCTGTCAAACTCATTTCTAGGTTTCTCATGGGAAATCTAGGTTTCCCCAAGAGGGTATTTCCCTGAGAAGGAATTGTTTATTTCATTCTACGTGGCTTTGTGGATCACAGCATAATCAGACATTTATTTCTGGGCAAAAAAGGCCAAAAAATACTTATATAAAAAGGTTAAGAATTGAGATAGATGTTTTAGAAGTAATATAAAATGGGAAACTGCAAGTTTTATTTATCCTCAGAAGTGAAAGCAAAGCTGTAAGAGGTTAGGTAAAGAGACACAGGCTTAATCGTATCTGTAGGAGTTTACTGTAGGCTATGAAAGGAATGCCTGACTACATAGAAAAATGACTTGAAGGGAAATGGTGGACTTTCTTCCCCTTCCATATTTTTAGGAAATAAGCTGTAACGTGGAAGACGTTGGTACAGGTCAAAGAGCATGATACCTGGAGCTTGAAAGAGCCAGGCCTGAATCCCACATTCTCCATTTACTAGATATGGGAATTTAAGCAAGTTATGTGATATTTTTGAATCTCAATTTCTTCAGCTGTAAAATGTAGATAATAATACAGACCTCTAGAGGATGCTAGGCAGTGCTTAAAAGGCCTGGCACATGAGGAGTGCCCAATAAATGGTAGCTTTTATTAGGAACTATAAATAGGAAAGTATCTAAGTGGTGCCCACCACACCTGGAAAGGAGCTCTGAAATGCCCTCTGGAGGTGCTGTAGACCCTGTGACTTCACTTAGTGTGGCATTATGCTTGTCCAGTTTTGTTTGTTTCTAAAGAAATCATATAGTACATCATTACTGGAACACATTTTAGAGTTTTTACAATCAGTTAACTAATTCTAAAACCCTTTACCTAAATAGGAAGGCAGGTGTTGTCTGCTTCATCTGTCTATTTGTACACCTGTTTAAGCATTTAAAAATCCACCAAAACATTTAAAGTCATGAAAGCTAATTGCTTCATGACTAAACAAAATTCCCTAAAAGTGTATATTCCTGCCAACAGTTGAATCCTCTAAAAGAGGCAGGAAAACCACATGAGCTTCTCTCTACTAATGCTGTTGATGTGTTGGGACTTGTACCAGGTCCCTTAGGCCAAAAGGAAGCACAGATTTGGGGGGAAAAAGTCTGATGAGGTAAGCCAATAACATCCAGCCTCTTGGCCAGAGAGATGTAAATTCTTTGTCTAAACTCACAGAGGTAAGACTTTCAGCGTTGGAAAAGACTTTGATAAAGAATGCAAACTCCTCTTTTTATTGAATTTATTTCTCTGGATGCTATATATGTAATTGGTAATCAATAAATATTATTTGCTTGCCTTGTGAAATTGTTTCAAGTTGGGATAAGGATGAGTCTGTTGTGTTGAAATAGAGGAAAGCTAATTTTCTTATGCTGGGACTGGCTGTAATCTTATTAGCCAGCTGGTCTAACCATTAGAGCTAACCAGCCAGACTAGGCCACAAATATCTCAGTTGCACAATGCAATTGGATTTTTGAGCTGCAATTTTTTTTTTTTGGACATTTTTATTTTATTCTTTATATTTTTATTTTTTATTTTTAAAATTTATTTTATTTATTTTTATTTGTGGCTGTGTTGTGTCTTCATTGTTGCGTGCAGGCTTTCTCCAGTTGTGGCGAGTGGGGGCTACTCTTGGTTGCGGAGCACGGGCTTCTCATTGCGGTGGCTTCTCTTGTTGTGGAGCATGGGCTCTAGGCGTGCGGGCTTCAGTAGTTGTGGCACGTGGGCTCAGTAGTTGTGGCTCTCAGGCTCTAGAGCGCAGGCACAGTAGTTGTGGCACACGGGCTTAGTTGCTTCGCGGCATGTGGGAGCTTTCTGGACCAGGGCTCAAACCCGTGTCCCCTGCATTGGCAGGCGGATTCTTAACCACTGAGCCACCAGGGAAGCCCCTGCGAGCTGCAATCTTTAAGGGTCATCATTTGTATGGGGACAGAGGCACCTCTTGCCTGCATTTTGGGAGCATAGGTTGGCTCCCTGGTCTCACTCAGGTCAGAAACACCTCTACCCATCCTTATTGGCTCCAACTCCTTGTGGTTAAATCCCAGTGCATTTGTAAGCCCCAAGTGCAGGGGCCAATTTTGGCCAATGAAAGTTGTTAACCCTTCTGGCAGGCCCTCTCCTGCTGCTGTTTATGAGGCGTGGCTCTTTCATCTTTGCCTGTTGGGAGAGCATTCAGAAAAATCAATTGCAGCTCCCAATTTTGAAAAAGCCTTTAATTTTCCATCCTTTCCTTTTGCAGCTTCATCCATTTGCTGAATATTCAACCCCAAAGAAGCTGGGGTTGAAATGAGATGACAGATTCAGAACGGCCTGCAGTTTAGAGGAGGATGTGATTATAGTAGAGGGTTTCCAGCCTTGAGTTGGCTTAGCTTTGAAATCTGGAGGACTGTCCTCACAGGGAAAGATTCCTGGCTTCCGGGGAAACAGCACCTTGAGGAGGTTGCTGGATGTAGAAGAGAGTAGGTTTCTGAAGAGTACAAGCAATCTTGAGCCCTGTTGGCTGATAATCGCAAAACATACGTGCCCTAAGAAATCAGAAAATGTGTGGTGGGTATGGTAGAAAGAGTCAAGTTGGCTAAAATAAGGAAATAGGGGGAGAAAGCTATTTAGAGAGAATCTGGCATATATTTGGTATTTGTGTCTGTTTTTCTCTTGAAATGGGCTCATGTGTTGGCAAGAAGCTTATAGCTGTTGTCAGAGATATGAACATCTGTGCTCCTTTGAAGAAAACTCAGGATTCTAAAGTGTTTGGGGGAAACTAAGTAACTGCCACTTACTCTGTCTCCTCCTTAAGAGCTGAGTCTCTACTGCTTAGTGTGTGTTTTTAAAAGGAAGACGTGGCTTATGGCTTTACTTTTGCATACCACGTGGCAGAGGAGTTCCCAGAGATGAAATCTAAGGCTGTCAGATGTAAGTGTGCATACTTGAGGCAAATCAGTTTTACCTGCTTTGTTAGAAATAAGAAGGAAAGATGCCAAGTTAGCAAGATCATTGTGACACAGGTTTGCAAGGAGAGCCATCAAAGGTGTGAAGCCTTTGCTTTAGTCCCCGTAGCTAATGCTGAATGCCTTTACAATGACCCTCAGCTATCAATGGCAACACAATAAGAATGTAACTTTTGATCACTTTAAAGTCCAACGGGGTCACCCTAGGCATCAGTATCTACCCAATACACTACCCAGAGTCTGTCTTCCTTTAGCCAGAACTCAATCACAGGCGTGGCCAAATGCAGAGGAAACCGGGAAATGTACTTATGCCATGTGCTTGTGGAAAATGCAATTGGTGTACGGAACTTTTAGTATCATCTCTGCTGCAGCCCTAAATGTTCTTCCTAGACAGTTGTGGATTCGGGTTTTGTGGGGTCTGAAGCTTATGCAAGTCTGGGGCTTATGTTAGAAAATTACACCGAATTAGATACACAAGTGAATATTTATTTAGAAGGAGGATGGGAAGGACTCAATCAAGTGAGAGGCCCTGAAGATTAAGGTTGCTTAGCGCCACGATAAATGTCTCTGTTCTTAGATGTCTGCATATAAAATGTGTTTTTCCCCACCTTGCTCGGTGCCCCCATGGAGCACTTAGTGCTAGTGAGGGTGTCCCAGGCCAGCTACCTCACATTGCCCTTCAGAGTGAAAACTGCTCCAGCCTTTCTGGGAAGCCAGTAGGCTGGCTATCCGTGCTGAGAGCCTGTGACACGTCTCCACCAGTAAGTCAGTGGTCTTGCCTTTTCATGCCTGTGAGAGGCTGAGGGCATGGGTGTAGATACAGATTCGGGCTGTTCAGAACCCAGCCACCATTTACTCCACATTCTTTAGCTTTTCCAAACTAAAAATTCTGCCCTCCCCCCCAACCCCCTGCCAAATTTATACAGTTGGCATAGCAAAGCACATAACTCGGTGCTGGTATCAAGATTAGCTGGGATAATGCATTGAAAGTGCTTTACTTAGTGCTTAGAAGTTAACAAGAACTTCATCCATGTTGTCTATTTTTTACTATCATCACACTAGGCAAAGATTTATGTTTGAAGATGCTCAATCTGCGTTAACCATATGTAAGAAAATGAAAGCTTTCTAAATGGCCAATGACAGGTCAATGCTTGAATTATGTCTCCATGCAAAGGACGATTACAGTAACTAGAAATGATGATACAGTGTTTTGCTCAAGGAAAAATGCATATCATATAAGAAGTGAAAACAGAATGATATGAAACAGTATGATCTGAATTATGTAAATCATGAGTAAATTTTAAAAAACACAGAAATTAGGAAAACCTTAGCATTGCTCATCTCTGGGTGATAGACAAATGACCAAACTTTATTCTCATCTTTAATAGTTTCTGCATCTGGCAAATAGTATTTATTTATTTAAATAGTGATACTGCTGATCCTGCCTTATAAATCCGATACTGCAGCCTTAAATTTGCCTAATATTATATTTTATTGTTTCCAAAGTGCCATCACGTCACATTTCATCTTCACAACAATTCTGACGGAACAACAAAGGAAAAACATGCTTTTAATGGAAAACAGATCAAACAAAACAAACCCACCCAACCACTAAAAACTTTGAATTGGTTGAAATTTCCAGACATCATCGTCAGAGAAGTCTCCATCTCCTGCCTCATGTTCCCCTAATTAATTCTGCTGTTCGCCAAGCACTGTAACAAAGGAAAAAAGACTACTCCCTTCTAGATTAATATAGTTTTCTATTTAGATTTGTAATTACAAGTATTTTCACAGTATTGGTTTGGATTATTTCTTCGTAGAAGTTTTAGAATGGAGCTTGGAACCTTAGCCTTGTTCTACCAGAAAAACACTTCCTGCATTTCATGGAGGTGAGAAGTCCACTTTGGGTCAGAGCCTGCCTGCTTTCTGCTCTGTGCTCCCCACCCTCCCCTTCCCTGCAGGCCCAGCCCTTAAAGATGGGGGTGGGATTGCTGAAGGAGTCTCTAGGACTGGGGGGCCAACACCTCCTGATCAGATCACCCTGGATGCTCTTCTCCTCTGGCTGACTCGTGTTCTGTACCTGGCTTCTGCTTTGTTCCAAGTGCCAGAATCCTTGCTAGAAGAACCCACTGAGAGCTGGCCCTGGGCTCATACCAGCCCCTCCTTCCTTCCTGCCTGGTACTCCACTGCAGAACCTGAAGTTTGCCTCCTGCCCTAGCCAGGTGACTGACACCACCTTATAAGTCTGATTCTGGCTACCTGCCTGTACCTGGGAATGCTGTGTGTTCTCTGATTGGCCCTCTCCACACTTGGCCTTGCCTGATGCTTCTTATTCCCAATCTGACCTGCAGATGCACCCAGTTACTTGAGCTGACTTTAAGGCATCCTTGCCTTGATATTCAGCAGGTACAGAGTTCCACTGGGGCAGTTCACTCCCTTCCAACTACCTCAGCTGCCTTTCTCCTTGCTGTCGGCCTTGCTCACTCCTGGGGCCTGGGCAGATCCATTTCCAGGTTCTGGAATCTCCCATGGGTCTTACCTCATTGCGGTGATCTGGGCCAGGTCACCAGATACTGTGCTTTGAAAAGGCAGTCTGTTTTTAAGTTGCTAACCGCTTGGAGGACAGCAGAACTGCAGCCTGCTGGAGGCGCTGGAAGTTAGGGAGCAGGGTAGGATACTCTTATTTCAATTTTGATTAAAAATACTCTGTAAGACAGTTAAAAATATGTTGCACTTTCTACTTGTAACAGTCTCAAGTCTGGGAAAGTATCGTGGAATGGCAGTTTTCATTTCTCTTCTTTAACAGACAGGTCAGGTTAAGTGGAAGTGTGGGCAGGGAAAAGAGTAGTCGGTGAGAGCCTGGACAGCTGGGTTCGATTCCTAGGGCTGCCCTAACAAATTGCAACTGGGTGACTTAAAACAGCAGAAATTTGTTCTCTCACAGTTCTGGATGCTAAGAGCGCAAAATCAAGGTGTCAGTGGGGTCTTGCTCCCTGGGAAGTCTCTAGGGGAGGATCCTTCCTTGGCTTTTCCAGCTTCTAGTAGCTCCAGGAATTCCTTGGCTTGTGCAGCATAGCTCCCATCTCTACCTCTATCTCCCCATGGCCATCTTCTTTTCATGTGTGTCTGTCTTTCATGATGTTTTCCTCTTCTTGAAAGGATGCCAGTCATATTGGATTAGAGTTCACCCTAATGACCTCATCTTAACTTGATTATATCTGCAAAGACCCTATTTCCAAGTCAGGTCACATTCATGGATACTGAGGGTTAGGACTTCAATATAGCTTCTGGGAAGACACAATTCAACCCATAACTCCTGCCTCTGATCCAGTTCTGGGCGCCCGCTTCATTGGTGTGGACACCAGCAAGGCTGCTTTGGGTCTCAGTTTTCTTGGCTGTAAAGTGGAGATAATAATAGTGCCTTTCTTATAGGATTGCTGTGAGAATTAAATGGGAAAAGGCTTGGGATATTATCTGGCTTATAGAAAGTGCTCAGGGGTGAGCTTTTAAGGCCAGTCACTTCCAGTCCTAGGATTTCACAAGCTAGTTCATGGAGAAATTGAGGAAGTGAATGAGCCACACACAGAGTAACATTATGGTAAAGCAGAAGTTAACTCTTTCGATGCTGTGGTGCACAGGACTCATCTGCATACAAATTTTGCTTCCAAGGTTGTTGTCACCACTAATTTTGCTCAAGTATTTGCTTGATGGAAATCTCCTATGCTGCTCTTTAAAGTGAATGCAAAGTAACCCTTTTGGGCAAATTCTAGAAAATCTTGGCCCCTAGCTGGACTGAGCAAATGTGTCTGTCCTTTCAGGGTGGTCCTGTAAGACACCTGGCTTGTGCACCACTCAGCTCCAGGGTGCAGTTCATATCGTGGTCTGTGTGAATGCTGCTGCATGCCTGAACCCTGTGCATGGTGGCCCCAGGTCCTTCCTGGGGTTGTGTGAGGTTTTCAAGCAGCAGTCATGGTGTGAAACTTGAACCACATTCCGCTGGCTTAATTATTCAATAGAAATGGGGTTCCCAAGATTCTAAACAGTAGTCCATCCCTTTGGAGAATACGTATGTCTATTACATTATCCATCAGGATAAAACCTAAGAGTTGAATGCAAGTCAAATTGTTATTTTTCTCCCTGATTCATCTTTGTGAGGTTGGTGTCATCAGTTTTATAGTTGGCAGCACATCTGATTTAGGAAATAGATGCTACAAGTTGAAGGCCTAAATAAAGCTTAGCTTTAGATTGAAGTCCAATAAAGGAATTATCTATAGTTAGTTCACTTATTTCGGGTACAAGTCAGTTGCAAATCTGAAAATACAGGCTTAAATCTGCATGCTCATTTAGTGGTGCTGATCATCTGAAATGCTGGTCGTTAGAAAGGTTACAGTTTCATTATGGAGTATACTTTGAACTTAATTTGTATGTGGGTCTATTGGTGTTCTGGGAATTTTGCTCTCAGATGTGTTGAAGGTGTGCTGTAGCTATGAGGTGTATGAGTTGTTGAGGTGCTATTTATTTTTAATATACTCCCTTCTTTTTTCTTCCCAAAGCGAATAATCGAGGATTAATGTTTAAGTGGGATCCATTTACTTCATACTGAGAGTTATTATTACTCTAATTCATGTTTCTTTTCCCTTGAAGCTCTGATGTATCTTTGGGAAGATAAACCTTTTTGTGTATTAATTACTTTTCAGTATTAATTATTACAACACAGCAGTGAACATTATTGCACACTTATTATGTGCCAGGCACTGTGCTAACTGCTTTAGATAGATTTTTAGTATTTAATTTTTCTATCCATACTAGACTTTTGAGTAATGTCAATTAGAATTCACATTTTCTAATGAGGATCTGAGACCTGGGGAAGCAAACCTGCTGAGGTTACATGTTTGTGAGTGGTGGAGCCAGGCTTTGAACACAGGTATTCTGGCTTGGGATCCCCTGCTCCTTGACCCTACACTCTTGATATTGCAGATACAGGCAAATCTTTGCATTTGAGGAGAGAACTACAGATGCAATCTAGAACTTTCCAGTGATTCAGAAGGGCTCTGCGTTTTCATGTAATATGAATTTCGGGACAGTGGATTGATTCACTTTGCTTAATTTGTTTTGTTCAAGTTGGCATCATGCTAATTTGCACAGGCAGTAGCTGAAAGCAGTGGAAGATCCCCCAATAGGGCTCTGGGTTGCAAGATATGTTAGCATGGAGTTAAGATGTTCACAGGCTTCATATATAACCTTGAGACTGACTCACTTGTTATCAAGATGAGAACTATGGCCCAAAGTATGTGTTTCAGAACATAGGATGTTACTTGGTTTTCCGTAATAAATAATAGCAAAGTCAACTTAAATAACTGGTTTACGTTATTAAATCAACTTAGATAACTGGTCTAAAAAGTTAAATAAGTTTCTTTTTTTTATTTCAGAAAATTTTCCAGGCCTTTAATATATGTATGCTATGTGCATTGCCATCTCCAAGAAGAAAAAAAGAGTATTAAGTGTTTTTGGAATGTACCTGACAATTATTTGATTTTGTTCTGGCAGGTAAGATTTGTCGTAATGCATCCATGATGCATTGTTTTAGATTTTTCCAGTCTAGCAGTTAGGATGACTTTGATTGTAAGTAACAGGAGACCCCGCGCGCGCGCCGAGTGGTTTAAACAATAAAACTTTATGTAAGTGAAAAGGTTAGAGGCATAGGGAAATATAGAATTAATTAACAGCTTGATTCAGCCACTCCCTAGGTCATTTAGGCTTTGGTTTCTTTTTGTTTTTCTCTTTCTGCCAGAGTTGAACTTTGGAGCTGGGCAAGGGGCAAATTCCCCTAGCTAATGAGCAGGGTGATCACCAAAGAATGGCAGGACAAAAATCTGATACTTTTTAGGAAGAGTGAATGGGAACATGGGTGTTTGAGAGGCAGCCAACAAATGTCCACTGTGGCCAGTGACCTGGTACCCCTAACTTAGATTAATGAAGATATTAATCTCCTCTCTTCTTCACCTTGTATGTATTGATATTCCACACATACTGTGTAGGCTTTTTCCCTGCCTCAGGTATTTTCAGTGAATACTTCTATAGTTACCTCTAAACACAGAAAAATTTTCCAGCAGCATTCTTAGAGGTAGCATTCTGCATATTTCAGTTTCCCATATAGCAATCCTGTAGACCTGATAATATATTAGTATTGGCTGCTAACATCTAAGAAAATTTTTTCCCCAGGAAATTAAAAAAAAATTTTTTCTTAACAAATTGAATGTCATTATGACATGTTACCCATTCCTTGCTGTATGATTCTTATTTACACTTAATATTATTTTGATATTAAAATATCCTGGCAGATGTAAATTGAGTTCTCTTAATTTACCCTTTCACATTACTACTTGCAGGTTTTCCCTCAGTTCTCAGAAAAGTTCTGAAGGATGTTTCACTCAATGACAGGCTGGAGTTTTAGACAGCAAGAAAAAGAGAACTAAGGACTGTAAGTTTGCATGTCACAGGGACAGTCACTTTTGGCCCTGGGGATTTCTTCTGAGAAGTGAGAAATACCTTCAGATGACTTGGTTCATTTGGTGGTTGCCCTTTTTGCCACGTTGTAACAGCTGGTATTTCCTTCTGTTCAGTAAATGGACTGAGTGTCTGCTCTGTGCAAGGTATTTTGTGTGGAGTCTAAGTTGATTGGGAGACTTTCCTTAGAAGTGCAGGCTTCCTAGTCTTTAAGCCTGGTCAGGGAGATGAGACAAGCATGCAAATAACTAATACAAAGGATCAAATGTGGAGGGAGGCACAGAGAAAAGTCTAAGGGGCTGAGAGGAGGGAAAGATCCCTGGGGAGATGAGGAGTCCTGTGTTGGTGGAGGAACGGGGAAGAATGGGGACTTCAGACAGAGGAAGAGTTAAGAAAAGTATAAATAATCTAGTTTGGTTAGAGTCTAAATTTTGTGAAGCAGTTTAAAAAAAAAAAAAAGGGGGCTTCTGGTGGCGCAGTGGTTGAGAGCCCGCCTGCCGATGCAGGGGACACGGGTTCGTGCCCCGGTCC
>NC_041218.1:41460396-41493536 GCF_002837175.3 Physeter macrocephalus
AAAAAAAAAAAAAAAAGAATTCTCGTACTAGTGATTTATTGTTGTATAACAAATTGGCCCAAAACTTAGTGGCTAAAACCAACAGTCTTTATTATCTTCTATGGTTTCCGTGGGTCAGGAATCCAGGAGCATCTTGGCTGAGGGGATCTGGTTGAGGGTCTGGCCTGAGGTCATAGACACATGTCAGCTGGGGCTGCAAGTCATCTGAAGGCTCGACTAAGGCTAGAAGATTTGCTCCAAGGTGGCTCATTCACATAGCTGGTAAGTTGGTGCTTGGGCTCTTGACATGACAGCTGGCCTCTCCCAGAGTGAACTTTTGAGACAGAGATAGTCAAGTGGCAGCTCTATCCTTTTTATGATCTAGTCTTGGAAATCACAAAGCATCATTTCCTAAGCATTCTATGTTTTAGAAAAGGCCAGTCTAAGGGGAGGGAGAACTAGGAGTCGTTTTTTAAAGGGAGGAGTGTCTAAGAATGTGCACACATAATTTTAAAACCACTACTGTTCCTGAAAAAATAAATGACAGAAGCAAAAGCAATAGTTGCATTGCAGTGGTTTCCCTTTAGTTGTTTCTACTACAGTGTTTCTCATCTTAGTTGGCATGCTAGACTGTTTTGATTGGTAAACTATGGTGTAAATAATGTCGAAAACATATTTTCATCTACTAAGCTAGTAATTTAAAATAAAAATTGGAATTTATTCAAAAGTTCTCCTGTAGCAGAAACTTACTGCATAAGAGAGATAAAGCAGAAGTGACTCAGGCTGAGGTTGTGGAGGAGGGGTGCAGCCTCCCATCAGCACCCAGGAAGGCCCCACAGACACCTTGGACCCTGAGAATGGCGCTCGGTTTGAAAGCCATACCATGGATCCATCCAATTCCTTTTCCATTTTCTTTGAGAATTCAGTTTGTTCTTTTGAAGAACTCTTCCCCATTCAGGGATTCAGAATTGCTTTGTAAAGTGTATTCTAATCGTACGAATTATTTTCTGTAATTTAAATAACGTGGTTGAGCCATGGCACTGCATGATGGTTAGTATTGTTTTATTCAAAATGTGTGTTTTGTGGGTGATGGTGGGAGGTGGTTGAGAGTGAGGAGGGGACTTTAGTTGGAACAGACTTTTCCCCTCTGTGGAGCACATAGTAGTTAAATACACACTTGGGACTCAAACATAAAGTGATGGTTACAGCAATGAAAGACAGGGCCCACCATTCTTGTGTGATATCAAAACTAAAAGCTATCCATGACCATGTGACCTCAAACCATCACGATATTGCTGCTGGAGTGGGAGGCAAACTTCTGAGAAATGGAGAATGTGTGTGCTTTGGCGTGAGTGTTTTGATAATTACCAGAAGTAACAGAAGAAATTTTCATGAACCAGGTAAGGAAAAATATGCTTATTAGTCATATGAATAGTAGTTTTCTCAACACAATAATATACTGCTAAAGTCCACCCTCCCCCCAAAAAAGCCATTTCTGTAGACTGCAGGAAAAGAGATTCTTTAATACAATAGAGAAATTGGAAAAGCAGAGTGCATTACCTCTCTCTAATTTAGCACATTAAAAGGGCAATAGCCAGTAAAATTAAATTTTATTTAAAGAATTTTGAGGATGAAAAGCATGAAGATATTAATTTTTCTCCACTACCACTTTCCACTTTCATTGCTGCTACGATCCACTTTACCCACGCATTCCTGGAAAAGAAAGAACGTAAAGCTTGCTGCACTGATTTCTTTTTAAAATAAAGGAGTATTGTAGCAGATGTAGAAAGCCTAGAAGAGACCAGAGGCTGGGTGCTAAATGAGAGCAGGGAGACTATTTTTTTACAAAGATGTGTGTGTGGAAAGTGATGATTGCTCAGTGAATTCATCCATTGACCATCAGTATTAATACCTGTGGGATTTCCCATTTAGAATATTGCTAAGGTAGAATTAGTGGCTGTATCTCCACAATTATTTCTTAAAATGATTTTCTATGAGCCAGTAAAATGCCATGCCACTTTTTGCCCCTGCTTCCTGTTCCTGCTGTTCTAGGTTTTATGTGAAAATGTATTTGTGGGAGTGGAAGCCTGATCTCTTAGCAGAGTGCCTGGCATGGAGTAGCATCTGTAAACATGAATTCCCTTCCTCTTCTTCTCCTCATGTGTATTTGCGTTGACCTCAGCATCTAAGTTGGGAGGGTGTCAAAAAGTGTCAGAGAAGATGCTTATAAATTGTATCTTTTCTTCATGCAGCTGAAAATGTTTCCACTTACGTCTTCTTCGCTTTGCAGGTTTATCTGTTTCTCTCCCAACATGCAACCCACTGTTTCTTTCTCCACCAAAATATAAGTCAGTTTGCCATCATTTAGGCCTAGGCCAGCAGGACCAATGATGGGATCTCATTTCTCTGTTAGTTTTCTCTTGTTTGAATGAGGAAAGTGATTATAAACCTGGATTATTGTTCATTCTATTTACATCTTTATATGCCATTCATTCATTCATTTGTTCAGGATAACATTTATTGTGGGCCCACTGTGTAGGGCTGTGTGTGTGTTGGGGTGAGGTGTGGGCATGGAGGTTACTGTGATCTAGGTATCCAGGCCTTTGTCTCTGCCTTTTGGTATCTCACAGTCTGGTGGAGGGTTGGAGCCACAGACATTTAAACAAGTAGGTACATTTCAAATAAGCACTTATGGACCTCCTGTGGTATGCAATGAAGTGAACCAAATATCATGTAGATGTCAGGTTTCACTAAACTTCCTTTCTTTCAAGGAGCTCATAGTTTAGTACAGGAAAGAAGACATATCTAATTTAGCAAACGTTTAGAGAGCTGTGTCTGTCAGTAAACTGCTCTAGTTGGGAAGTTCAAGTTATTTTCATGTTAATTACATGAACTAAGCCCTTCATATGCAAAGAAAGTAAAGACCTTTGGAAGGGAAGTAATTAGAGTGGGAATTGTGGAGGAAGTAGGAAGCAGAATAGTTAAGAGTAATTAAGGGCTCAGACTCTGGGAGTCATATATATCTGGGTTGGATCTTGGCTCCATTACTTAATAGCTGTGTGATTTTCGGTGTGTGTGGGGGTGGAATTAATTTCCTCTCCAAGACTCAGTTTCCCCATCTACAAAATGGGGATGATATTGGTAATATTTACTGTGGCAGATTGTATTTTCTGAAGATGTTCAAATCAGTATCTCTCATCCCTCATGTTCTTTTTATAATATCACTTTGACAGTCCTTGCATCTAGTGATAGAGTTTATGTCTCTTCTCTTTGATCTTGAGTGGAATGTTGTGACCACCTTGACCAACAAAGTATAGCAAAAGTGTTGCTATATGACTTGCAAGGTTAGATGATAAAAGTGCTATGCATCTCCATCTTGCTCTGTGGTTGTTCATTCTTGGAAGCCAGCCACCATGCTGTGAGGAAGCCCAAGCTGCCAGTAGGAGGAATTGAGGCCCCTGGCCCACAGGCCTGGCTGAGCTCCAAGCCGACTGCTAGCTCAACTCTCCAGCATATGAGTGAGCCCTCGTGAAAGTGGATCCTGCAGCATGCCACACGTGAGTTGCCCTGGCTGCCTCTACGTGGAGCCTAGACCAGCCATGCCTGCCCAATCTTGCCAAATTGTAGTTTCATGAGCAAAGTAAATGATTATTGTTGTTTGAAGGCCCTAAGTCTTAGGATGGTTTGTTACACAGTAATAAATAACCAGGACATTTGCCATATAAGGCTGTTAGAAGAGTCAATGAAATGATGTGTGTAAACCAGCACAAAACTAATGCTTCACTAATGATTGCTCTTTTCATTATTGTTGGTAGTTGAGAAGATATTTAATGAAAATCAGCATTAATTCAAAGTGAGGTCACAACCTAAAGTTCCCCCCAAGAACTTCTGGTATCTAGTAGGTTTTAGGGAACTTGTTTTATTCACTTTTTTGTCATTTGCAAAATCTGTTTTGTGTCACCTTCCTAGAGTCCTTTTCTCCTGGGTTTATGATGCTGACTTTGTGCTGGACTCTGTCCTCTGCTGAGTCAGAGTTTCACTCAGGCTTTCAGTGTCATAACCAGACTTGTAATCAATGTTTAAACTTTCATAATGTTCTTTTTGTTCATTGTAGTAAAAAAAGTAACATAAAACTTATCATTTAAATCATTTTAAAGTGTACAGTTCAGTGCTGTCCACTCTATGAATATTGCTGTGCAACAGATCTCTAGTAATTTTTCATATTTCAAAACTAAAATTTCATACCTATTGAACAACAACTCCCCATCATATGTTCTCCATCCCCCCCAGCCCTAGGCAACCACCATTCTACTTTCTATTTCTAAGAGTTTGACTCCCTCCTGTAAGTAGAATCATGTAGTATTTGTCCTTTTGTGACTGGTTTATTTCACTTAATGTCATGTCCACAAGATTCATTCATGTTGAAGTATGTGACAGGATTTCCTTCTTTTTTACAGGCTGAGTAATATTCCATTGTACATATATACCACATTTTGTTTACCCCTTTATCCATCAGTGGACATTTAGTTTGCTTCCACCTCTCGACTGTTGTGAGTAATGGTGCAGTGAACATGGGTGCGCAAATATGGCTCTGCTGTTATTATTTTCCCCTCCCACCAATAGCAGAATCTCTTTGAAGTGCATTTGAGAGAGATAGGGGCTTAATCTGTGTTCATTGCCATCTTTATTTCCAACATATCTTAAGAGAGTTACACGTAATCAGGTAGTGAGGCTGCCTGGATTCTAACTGGGGGGTTCAACCTCAGTAGGCATATCTGTTGTGTAACCTGAATGGTATTAGAGTTATACCTCTATTTGTAGGCTCTATTGCTTTCAGAGCAGTTTTACAAGCATTATTTTATTTAACCCTTGCCACATGGTGGCTGTATCTTTCATATGAAGAATATGAGGATACAATTATGGTACAGATATAAACTCTATGAAGTTAGAGGTATTTAATGTAGTATTCACTCTTCTTCACCAAAGTGAGCTTTTCTTATGAAGAGACTTGAGATAGTTTTTTACCTTATCTTTTAAATTAATAGATGTTATATTTTAGAGCAGTTTTGTTTTAGAGAAAAATTGGGCACAAAGTAGAGAAAGTTCTCATCCCCTCTCTCCCTGTACCATGTCCACTATTATTAACATCTTGCATTATTATGGTACATTTGTCACAACTGATAGACCAATAACAATATATTATTACTAACCAGGGTGCAGAGTTTACATTAGGAGTCACTCTTTGTTTTGTGTAGCTGTATGCATTTTGACAAATGTATAATGTAGGTATCCGTTATTCCAGTATCGTACAGGATAGGTTTTATTGTCCTGAAAATCCCCTGTGATTCACCTATTCATTCCTCCCTTCTTTCCTCCCCGCCCCCGACTGACAACTGTTGATCTTTTTATTGTCTCTATAGTTTTGCCTTTTCCAGGCCATCATACAGTTGGGATCAACAGTATATAGCCTTTTCAGACTGGCTTTCTTTACTTAGAAATATGCCTATAAAATTAATCCATGTTTTTTGTTTGTTTGTTTGTTTCTTTGTGGCTTGCTAGCTCATTTCTTTTTAAGGCTGAATACTATTCCATTGTGTGGAAGGACAGCAGTTTATCCACTCTCATATTGAAGGGATGTCATAGTTGTTTTGGGGTTTTGGCAATTAATAAGGCTGCTATAAACATTTATGTGCAAGTTTTTGTGTGGACGTGTTTTCCACTTATTTGGGTAAATACCATGGAGTGCGATTGTTGGATCCTATGGTGGGAATATGTTTAGTTTTGTAAGAAACTGCCAAACCATCTTCCAAAGTGGCTCTCCCAGTTTGCATTCCGACCAGCAATGAGTGAGAGACTTCCTATGGGTCCACATCCTCACCAGCATGTAGAGTTGTCAGTGTTTTGGATTTTAGCCATTCTTATAGGTATGTTGTGCTATCTTGTTGTTTGAATTTGTAATTTCCTAATGAAACACAATGTTGATAATTTTTTCATATGCGACATGTTTTTAAGTTTTAAAAGTTTTATTTTGAACTAAGTATAGACTCACAAGAAATTGCAGAAAAACAGTATGGCGAGGTTCCTTAATTCAGCTTCCCCCAATGGTAACATCTTACTTAACTAGAACATTATCAAAACCAGGAAATTGAGACTTTACAATACAATGACTAGACTATAGGCGTTACTAGAATTTCACCAGTTTCTGCATGCACTCATTCTATTTTTGTGTGTGTATCCAGTTTTATGAAATTTTATTGCATGTGTAGATTCATATAACCATGGCCACAATCAAGATAGAGAACTGATCCATCACCACAGACACTCCCTTCAGCTCTGCCTTTGTAGTTGCATGCTCCCCCAAACCCTGCCTTGCCCCAATCTCTATTGACCACTGGTCAGACATATGTTTTTAAAAATTAGCCCTGGAGTTATTGATGCAGTTTTGTCTCTGCATCGGTATAGTTTGAAGGTTATTGATTGATTGATCTTCCTTTTGACTTTGATATTTATGGCTCTGGTCCCAGGTTAGTTAGAATGAGCGCGTGTATCTTCATGTATTTTTTGGAACGGGAATCTTTTCTTCTTAGAGTTGGGTATAAAGAAATTTTGCAGAGTGCACTGCAAGGTTTTGAATGGCTAACACAAACAGTTGCAGTTCAGTGAATTTGAATAAAATGGGAACACTTCAGAAACTTGGGACAGGCTTGTTGCTGCAGATCCTGAAGTATAGTCATGAGTCCTTATGCAGCAGATAAAAGTAGGCTTGCATTATTATTTTTATTATATATTATATATGTATATTATTATAATGTTGCAAAAGTTTTATTAGCAAGTTCCTTTAAGTAATGACCTACTTTAGTTCACTGAAAACATGATTCAGTTTCCTGAAACATAATTTACAAATAATTTTTTCAGATGAAATACCAATGGGTATTTCCTAACCAGCAAATGATAGCACTGTGAGGAAGTAGAAGAGTCATGAGAGACACAACACAAGGTGGGAGAAGGAAGGAGTCCTTGTGAACGTGAGCCTGTTTCAGGCCTGGCAAATGGTGTTCAACCATAGTGCTGGAGCCCATGAAAGATATTTATTGAGGGTGTTGGGAACATTTTAATCTCTCATTTCAAAGGAGAGAAAAGTGTACTTCAGAAATCACTGGTGGTTTTTATTAAAAATTTTTTTTTTTATTTTACGGAAAAGGAAGCACAGCATTTTGTGTCTTGGAGTTTACTGCCCTCAGGCTCCAGCCAGTGGCCACTTAAGAGGTCTATATATGGTGGGAAAGTTAAATTTGTGCTGGGGGATTATTAGTTAAATAATTAATTTGTAAAAACAACTTCATTCCATCGTTCTAGAGCAGAGTTTCTCAACCTCAGTGCTACTGACATTTTAGGCCAGATAAGTTTTTCTGTTGGGGTATGTTCGTTGCATTGTAGGAAGTTACCAGAATATTTGGCCAATACCCACCACAGTAGCATTCCCTGCCCAAGTTATGTCAAAGAAAAATGTTTCCAGACATTGCCGAATGTCCCCAGGGGAGGAGGAGCTACTCCTGTTTGAGAACCAGTGGTTTTATATTATATATATATGTATAAACAAACATATATTCTTGAAAAATATATAGTATTATTTCCCAGTGGACATAATGGTGTAGTGTGTGTATATTGTTCTGCGTCTTGCTTTTGTCCATTTGTTAATGTTTTTGAGATTCAGCCATGTATATAAATACAGTTTATTTTTATTTAATTGCTGTATATTGGGTCACCTTTAGACCGTATCACATTTTATTTATCTATCGATGGGCATGTAAGTTGTTTCTAATTTTGCCATAAAAAAATTATTCCTCAGTGATTATTTTTATCCATGTCACCCTGAGCATGTATGTGATCATCCTAGATATTGAATAAAAGCCCCCTAGAATTTATTCAACTTTACTATAAATGACCAAATTGTTCTCCAAACAAGTTATATTAATTTATACTCCCAATTGGCAGTATATGCGATCTTATTTACACCACATTCTGACACTTGATGTTGTAGAATTGTTTAATCTTTGTTCATCTGAAAGGTGAACATGGTATCTTATTGCTGTTTTAATTCACATTTTCCTGATTACTAGTGAGTCATCAAGTTTTAAACCTGGAAGGAACTTTGGAGTCTTCTAGTCAACACTTATATTTTAAAGATGAAAAAAACGAGACTAAGAATATTTTCTGAATTCTTTCTTACCTTTACTTTTCTTCACTAAGAATATTTTTCTGCCTCACTGTTTTATGTCCCTCATTGTTTTGTCATATTGAATTCAGTAGCAAATCAAATGAAACCTTTCACATTTGCAAGGAAGGCAGGAGATGTATAGAGAAAAAAATGAAAGATTTTGATAGTACAGATTTCCTCCTTGCAGTATTGTTTTTCACCAGCCACCCCAAGAAGATGGCTCTTTACTGAACTTAGTATAAGTTAGGCACAGGACCTAAACCAAGGAGGACACACAGGTGTATACATGAATGATGGAATGAACCCTAAGATGTAATGAGCAAAAGATAAGATTCTAGAAGCATCTAAGGCTTTTTTTTCTCATCTCCTCTGCATCTTGAGTTTAATTTCCTGATTGTGCCTGCAGCCTCAGCGGACCTGGGAATTACTAAGAATGGGAGGAAATGTCACTATTTTCCTTATTTGGATGGATTCCCCAGTGAATTTTGATCCACGCTCCTGGGGTCAGCCCTCTTGAGTCCAGCCTCCTAGATGCCAGCTGTTGAGACCAGCAGAGGTGACCCTCCGTGGCAGAGCAGCCTGGGCACTGTCCCCTGAGGGACACGTGGTCTCCTCTGTGAGGCCCCCAGACTGGAAGAGGTCCTGCCTGTCTGTGTTATAACTGGCCCGACTCTAATAAGCCTATCTTCCTGAAAACCTCATTCCCAGTAATGAACGCAGCATCCCGAGTCCCAGTAAGCATGTCCAACATGATTTCAGTGCCCCACGCACAGGCAAGTTTAATCGCTCTGTGCTTGCCTCAGATGGGAAATGAAGGAACATGTGACCTACAAGGCTAGCATTGCGGTTCTGTGTAATCCATTTCATCACAGGTATTTGTGTCAGTCAAAACAACGTGGAAATATATTTGTTTTATTTTGTGATTTGGGAGAATAACTGCAGATAAGCCAGCTTTCCCCAGAGTGAAACTCTGTGAGCTTATTTTTATGCTACATGGTGTGCGTAATGCATGTTAATATTTTGTCAAGCTGAAAAATATTTCTTGCTGAAAGAGACTCTGTTTAGAGGCTTTTTCAAGCCACTGCATGCAGGATGCGCTAAAGCCCGTTTGTGTGTTCAGTTCTTCTGTGATTTGTGTTTTGAGTAGGCATCTGTTGAAGACCTATTACGGGCAGCATACAGTCACGTTGCTGGAGCTAGAAAGAGGACTAAGAGGAAGACCCTGTCTTTGGAGCCCTCTGTCAAGTGGAGACAAAGACGTGCGAACAGATAGTCACTGAGAAAGGAGCCGGGTACAGGCAATAGGGGACAGAGAGGAAGAACTGAATAACCACTTTGGGGAACTTGAAAGTTTCCTCAAAGGAGGAGCATTCCTGCTGTATCCTGAATAATGTGCGAGGGTGACAAGGATTGGGGTGTGGGCGGGGCTGAGACTTGGGTTGGGCTGGGAGGGGAGGGCGTTCAGGCAGAGAGAACAGTATGTGCAAAGGCTGGGGATTGTGAGAAAGCCTGACCTTTGGGGAAGAATTGTTAGTGATTATTCATTCTTGTTGTTTGGTCTGGATGTATTAAAAACACCCATGCCCCGCTTATGGGAATGATTCAGTTGGATAAAATCCCATTACCACCCCAAGTTATGCTGTGTAACACAAGCATTTCAGCCCCCCAGCTGGTGGCCCCCATTACCAAAGCTTCAGTGATCTGGCCACAGTGACTTCTCCCCAGGGAGTATTTGCTCAGCAGATGCCTTCTCTTGGGCTAATTTCATAGCGTCCACACTTTTAGGGAGGACTCCTGATGGTGCACCCATTTGCATTTTATTCAGTAAAGAAAAGGGGGGAAAAAAGAGGGGAAGAAATCTGAGCCAAGTAATGGCTGATTTTTTTTTTTTTTTACTAGATATTTTGTTTTTTCTGATGAAAATAGTACTTGATAGTAACAATTATCTAGCTACAACCTCAGTCTGTTTAGTGCTAAACTTTTAAGTTAACCTTTCAGAGTCCATAGAAAACTATGAAAAAAAGATCCAGGAAACTTTTGGGAGTGGAGTGTGAGACCTCCTTCTTTTCATGCTGAATTCAGAGTCTTTGCTACATTTCTGCAGAGAAGCTAGATCTCAACACTGATTGGAATTCTGGGCCCTGCAGATGAGGAGTCGTTGGACAATGTTTGGGTATGAGAGAGCCCTTATGGAAACAACCTGAAGGACCCGGGGAATTTACTTATTACTTAACTAGGTTGTTACTTCCATTAATGCAGTGAAGCCTCTGAACGATGCCTTTTTTTCTGGAGATGTCATTATCAGAGTAAAAATAAGTGAGAAGCCTAGGGATGCCCTGGAAAACTGAGGGAGCGGCAGTAAAGTGCGTTCCTTGGAGTGAAGTGAAGGTGCAGGGGAGGAACTGCCCAAGGTCAAATTCAGGGTTGGGTCTTGGTGGGAGGGGGAGAGGTCGTCTGTTGAAAGGTGAGGGTGGAAGATGCTCATTCAAACCTCCCCATGCGCTCCTTAAATTGGGTAAGTTTCTGAACTGATTTGAGAAGAAAACTATGATAATTTTAGGGATTCTTCCCCTCCCCCAGTCCCCTCTTTCCTTTATCTTTTTTTCTATGAATAGACTTTATTTTTTTGGAACAGTTTTAGATTTTACAGAAAAATTGAGCAGATAGTCCGGAGAGTTCCAATATACAATCCCCTTTCTGCACAGTTTTCCTTACTAGAAACATCTTGCATGAGTGTGGTACATTTTTTAAAATTAATGAACCAATATTGATACATTAATATCCATTAACATCCACAGTTTACATTAAGGTTCACTCGTGTTGTACATTCTGTGGGTTTTGACAAGTGCATGTGTCATGTAGCCACCATTATAGTATCATACAAAGTAGTTTCAATGCCCTAAGAATCCCCTGTGTTCCACCTGTTCATCACTCTTTCCCTTCTCCGTCCCTTCCACCTGCACTCGCAGCCGTCAAACCCCTGGCACACACGCATCTTCTGATCTTTTTACTGTGTCTATAGTTTTGCCTTTTCCAGAATGTCATGTAGTTGGCATCAGACTGCCTGTAGCCTTTTCACACTGGCTTCCTTCACTTAGAAATATACATTTAAGAGTCACCATATTATTTTATGCCTTGATAGCTCCAGCACGGTTGCCGGGTTGTATGGTATAGACTAAATGTTTGGCTTTGTAAGAGGCAACTGTCTTCCAAGTTGGCTGTATCTTTCCTCCTTGCTTTTGAACTTTCCACATGACTTTTGTTTGGGAGCAGAACTTAGAAATAATTTGTGGGAAAATGCAGGTGCTACTTAAATCGTAGTACACGGATTCTGAAATACCTAGAGAAGTGTTTTGTATTAGGTAGAATATGGTAGGTGGAGACCTGACCAACAGTCTCTTACTGTAAAGACATTTATTGTTTACTTAACCAGAGGTCAGGGCCAGGTGACTTCAGATTCATTAAGTAGCTCAAGGAAATCATCAAGGACCCAAGATCTTTTCTTCTGCTCTCCCATACTAAGTATGTTGGCCTTTTGTCTTTTGTTCACACTTATAGTCTCAAGATGGCTGCTGTAGCACCAGGCACTATGTCCTCACACCCTTAACAGGAAGAAAGAGGAAGGGGAAACACCAGCAGCTCTCCTGTCCCTTTGTCTCTTATATTAGAAAAGTGACCTTTAGCAGATATCCTCTGATGTCTTTTTGGCTTCAAATGGTGCATTTAGTCACTCTAGCTGCACAGAGGCCAGGAAGTGGCTTTTCTGAGCCCCTTGAATGTTTGACCAGGCCTCACTCATCTATCTCGGGGACTATTGCATGAGCTACTTGTCACGTTTTTTGGCCTCAGCATCCTCACTCATCTGTGATATGATATGTGATATCAGTCACTTTCAAACTGTGCTTCCATGAGACCAAACTTTCTGAAGATGAGCTTAGAGGTCACTGCAGGGGGAATGAGTGGGAGCGGGGAACAGTGAGCCAGGCTCTGGCCTCCCACTTCTTCCTGGATAAGCACACTTCCAGCTTCCTCACAGGTTAGGGCTCCTGGAGGGTTTCCTTTGGATAAGGCCTTACAGCTAAAATCAAGGGTGAGAGCACCCTGGGTTAGATGATGGTGAATGTTTCCATTCTAAGAGTCAGACTTTTGGACGAAAGTGAGACAAGGTTATTAGTCTCTTCCTAAGTGCTTCATAAAATTCTTAGGATTTTTGCCTTGAAAATTTTACCAAATGCACATGTTGTATGGAGATGTTGTCCTCTGTCCTAAAGGAGGAGGACTTTGCCATTTGTAAAGTGCTTTAAATCTTACCTCTCCTTTGACGAGGAGATGGTCTGGAGGTGGAAGATAAAAAGATGGTCAACAGCCTGAGTGTTATCCCTAAAAAGTGAAAAATTTGATCTTCCTTCATCTTTTCAAACACAGTTAATCAAATGTCCCTGAGTAATTGAAGAGGATGATTTGTGTTCTCTTCTATGCTCTTTGAACTCTTTTCCATGTTTATGTGAAATATGGACTTCTCAGGTGGACATTTTATCTTTGATGTAACTATTTCATCTATAGTGAAAAATGTTGTGGGCTTTTGAAATTATTTCAGTTAAAATGCTTTGTAATTTATATTTGTCCCCTGAAGTGATTTTGTGAAATTTTAGGAAGAGAGAGTACATTAAAAAAAAACACAAGTAGGCATGTGTTTAAAAGATGGGTAGAGGGTCTTAATAGACATTTTTCCAAAGAGGATATACAGGCACGTGAAAAGATGCTCAACATTATTAATTATTAGGGAGATACAAATCACAACCACACTGAGCTATCACCTCACACCTGTTGGAATGGCTATCATCAAAAAGACCACAAATGGGGAGTGTTGGCAAGGATGTGGAGAAAAGGAACCCCTCATGTACTGTTGGTTGGAATGTAAATTGGTGCAGCCACTATGGAAAACAGTATGGAGATTCCTCAAAAAATTAAAAACAGAACTACCATACAACCCAGCAAGTCTACTCTGGGTATTTATCCAAAGAAAATTAAAACACTAATTCAAAAAGATATTGCACCCTTATGTTCATTGCAGCATTATTTAAAATAATCAAGATATGGAAGCAACCTAAGTGCCCATCAACAGATGAATGGATAAAGAAGATGTGGAATATATATATGGAATATTACTAAGCCATTAAAAAAGTATAAAATCTTGCCATTTGCTACAACATGGATGGACCTAGAGGGTATTATGCTAAGTGAAATAAGTCAGAGAAAGACAAATACTGTATATTTTCACTTATATGTGGAATCTAAAAAACAAAACAAATGAACAATTATAACAAAATAGGAACAGAGTCAGAGATACAGAGAACGAACAGGTGGTTGCCAAAGCAGAGAGGGAAGAGGGGTGGCGGAGGAGAGAAATAGTTGAGGGAGATTAAGAGGTACAGGCTCCCAGTTGCAAAATAAATGAGTCAGGGGTATGAAATATGTAGTGTGGGGGAATATAGTCAATAATTATGTAATATATTTGTACGGTGGCAGATCATAAGTAGATTTATTGTGGTGATAATTTTGAAATGTATAGAAATATCAAATCACTATGTTGTGTAACAGGAACTAACATAGTGTTGTAGATCAATTATACTTCAAAAACAAACAAACAAACTCACGAAAAAAGAGATCAACCTTGTGGTTACCAAAGGTGAGATGTGGGAGAAGTGGGAACTGGATAAAGGCAATCAAAGGTACAAACCTCCAGTTATAAGATAAATAAGTACTAGGGATGCGTTGTGCAACATGGTAAATATAATGAACACTGCTGTATATTACATGTGAAAATTGTTAAGAGAGTAAAGCCTAAGAGTTCTCATCACAAGGAAAACAATTTTTTTCTATTTCTTTAATTTTGTATCTTACATGAGATGATGGATGTTCACTAAACTTATCGTGGTCGTCATTTCATGATGTATGTAAGTCAGATCATTATGCTGTACACCTCAAATTCTTACAGCTGCATGTCAAGTATTTCTCAATGAAACTGGAAGAAAAAAAAAAAGAAAAAGAAACAAACAAACTAGGTCTGTGCTCCCTAAGGACGAATTGGTGAACCTACTGCTGTGTGAAGCTGACTTTTCTTTTTTTGTTGTTTTGGAAACAATTCCAGTGGCTTCATAGTTGGCACAGCACTTTGTGGTATATGGACAACATGCCGATGCAGATTCCATCCAGGAATGCCCCCCTGATCCTGGACTGCATGCTGCTTTTCAGGTCTTATTGGTACAGTGTTTAGACAGAGGAACCCTGCTGTGTGCCAGACAAAGGGCTTCAGTTCTAAGGGAGCATATGCCCTCTGATGTTCTACATAGTCATGTGTTATCTCATTACGATGCATAACTCCCTCCAAAGTAGAAGTTATTACATTTTACAGGGGAAATGGCAGAGCTGGAGCTATAGTCTCCCCAGAAGCCTGAACATTTGCCACTAAATCAGTTGCTCTGCCCTTCTACAATTAATTGGCATTTCTCACACAAAGGCGGGGAAAGAGAATTATCAATTTTTGGAATACTTTTTTGGGTCAGATAATTTGCATATTTTAAGATATTTAATCTTCACATCAACCCTAGGGGAAAGAGAGTTTATGCCAGTACATGGAGTGGTGGTTACAGTATTATCCCCATTTTATGTCACAGCAAATTGAGAATTTTAGAGGAAATGGGTCTTTTAAAGGACATGTGAAAATCTGCTCAAGATGTTGGAATAATGGTACTACAGGAAACTCCAGATAATACGGTTTCTGGGCTCTGTGGATTTATAAAGTTCCCCCCCAAACAGAGTCACTCAGTTTATTCCTTTTACAGGAGGCACAATGCCGTGCCTTGTCCAAAAGGATGGTGAATGTTTGTCTACTAGAAGAAAAAGATAAAAAGGTCAGCCTTTCCTCCTCTCCCACACACTTTCACAGTGGCTCATAGTCAGAGTACTTGGGTTCCCCCTCTCTGCCTGCATCGGGCTGACATTGGGGCTAAAGTAGAGGGTAGGATGTGTTGGCACATTGTAACTGTCCACAGGGCTTCCTGAGAGTGGGTTAGGGCCCTGGTGAAATACAGAATCGGTGGTCCCTCCAGCAAGGACTCACTGACTGAAAATCTCTACATAGAATTTAGATCGAAATTGCCTGACACTCCATTTCCCCAAGTCTAGGGAGAGACTCATTTGCCTCCCATTCTCCTCTCTCTCCCCTAAGAGTTTATTGAGTGAGTTGAATCAAGGACATGATCCCAGCCCTCACTGTGCTGTCCTGGCAGAGCCTGGGTGGGTAATGACATCAAGGAGAAGCCAGAACCTGGAATGGATGTGCCTCTTGGATGGAGGTGGGTTGCAGATGGGAGGGCATAAACCAGCTGGGGACTGAGGACCTTGGTCCAGCCAAATGGCAGAATGTGGTGTCCAGACTGGAGGGTCTCAGGGGCAGATGTCTGGCCAGCAGTTGTTGGGTTGGTGAGGGTATATGTGAGGTGGCTGCTCCTTGTCACACTAAGTATTAGCATTAATGAAGCTGTGTTTGGACCAGGTCCCTCTAGTGATCCAGTGTATCTCAAAAGTCAGTACTGGGTTAGAATATGCTAGGAAGGTGGGGATGATTCTCTTAGGAGGTCAGAGCCTTAAGCTGAGCATGGTGTTTTCCCAGAGAGGAGCCAGGAATAGAATAGGGCCTCTTGAAGGAAGCCCTACTGTGCCTCTGGGTTGGGTTTGTGGGTGGTGAGGGAGGGACTCCCACACGGGACACAGACCCATTTAACAGGTCTATCATGGGGCTGCGTCCAAGAAGTATTAATGTGCCTCAGTTAGGATCATCCTTTTTTCCATTTTCCAAGAGGGATTTATGGGTGAAGGTGAGGCTGGAAAACCGTGATGTGACAATAGCAGTAGTACACAAGAGCCTGTGCTATCTTCTGATCTCTCGCCCTCCTTTGTCATTTCCCTGGGGTAGGAACCTTCTGCCCTTTGGTTTCCTTACTTAGAAAAGTTTTCTTTTGTTTCAACTGTCCAGGAATCATGTCAGGAGGTAAATAAAATAATGGAAACAAAGCAGGAACATAAACAAGGTTGGTGAAATCAGTCCCTTTTTGGTTCCCATCTGAATTTCCTTATCCTGTTACTTGAATTAAGCAGTGAAGAGAGCTTCAGAAGAAAGAGCGTGTCATGATTAATTGAACCCTTACTTTTAAATAAATATATAGATTGAATTTTCATGTGAAAGAAACTTGAAAGTCCTGGAGGTAGGAAGTGAAAATAAAAATAAACAAAAAAATAGTAACCTCCTTACTTTCTAGATGACTGAGAATACAGTTCAAAAGTCCTTTACTGTTTTTCATGTATTTATGCGTCACCCCCCAAAAATGACCCTGGGAGCAGAAGAAGGTAGTACTTATTTACTAGTGTCTAGTATATGTCAGGGACTGTGCTGGAGTTTGTATGGACGTGAGCTCATTTAATGCTCACAACAGTCCTGATGAAATGTGTATTATTGGCCATGTCGATGAGAAAATTGAGGTTCAGAGACGTTATGTGAGCTGCCTACAGGAAAATCACTGGTAAATGGACCTGTAGGATTCCAATTCTGTCTTCACAAACATGCTGTTCTTAACCCTACTGGTGCACCTGTGCTACCAGATGGGACTGTCTTACAGATATCTTTTATAGTCATTACTTTTACCCTATATATTCCTCATATATTGATTCAAAGATGAGCTTGAACCTACCTTCAACTTTCTTAATCTTTGATAACTGAATCTTCCTATTTTGAGCATGAAGTGTTTTAAACATTGCTATTCAAAGGGATAGAAAGATAATGAAGAAATGAAATTAAGAAATTTTATGCTATGAGAGGCAGTAAAAATTACAAAGTATTTTGAGCTTCTCTTAGGTCTTATATTATTTCTTGTTTTAATATATAAGTTAAATAAAATTCAATTGGCTATACATTTTGCAGACATTCTACCATTCATTACAGTTTAAGAGTATGACTAATTTTATATTTCCAGCCAGTTTGTTTCTTTCTGATGAAAATTCCTATCTTCAGTCTATACCATTCTGTCTTTCTTAGGGTTATGCTGTCAGATTTAGACAAATAATCCTTCATAACATGATGCAGTCATTTTTTATTTTCCCTTTTTTCTTGTTCAATGAAACCGTTTGATGCTCTGAATTTTCCTCTTATTACTTCTTTGCCTGAGTCGTCCTGTAGGATTTCGTATATAGCTTTCTCAAAATAATTAGTTTCTGGACAACACGTTGAACACCCTGTGATGTTCTAGTGAAGAGAGAAAATACCTGAAACTTGGAAACAGGCAAATAGGCAAAAGGATAGCTGTGTGTCCCTTCAAAGTCATACTGGATTATAGTCCCTACCCAAGGATTATCTAATTCTCTAGGCCTGTGGGCCTTTCTTTGCTTTTCTTTGATTTACTATTTACTGTTGTAAAATAGTCTACAAATCTATAAGGGTGGATCAATACCTATAGAAACTTGTGCAATGCAAATGATTCTTTTCCACTAGAAAAGATAATCCCCAAAGTATAATTTTGATGCAAGGCATTTAACAAAGTTTGTATCTACTTTAGCAATCTGATTTCAGCATTCTTTCTTTCAGTGACTATATATAAATATTTCTCTTTTGTAATCCTTTGAAACAATATTTCTGTTCTGTTGGTTTTCTCATTGAATTAAATACATCTTTAATATGTAATTATTTTATGAGGGTCATTTTTTAACATTTTGGAAGTTGCTTTACACTAGGAACAATGTTAGAATCTTTCACCTGTGTCAAAAGAAAAACTAGAGCTGGACAGTAGTTAAAGCCATAAAACCAATTTTACACAGGAACCATTGCAGTAGGGGGAAAAAAAGCCTTAGTACAGAACTAGGCTCAATTCCAAATGCAACAAGGGAAAGTGGGGATTTATAGCCAAGGAACAGGGTTGGGGAGTGGTCAGTGGAAGGAAAATCACTAAGGGGAAACATTAAAAATAGGGGGATTCTTGTTAGACCGACTCAACAGGATTCTTGCCGAAGGCAGGCCAGGGTGATCACAGTTCACCTGGAGGATGAGGAATTTGATCAGGTATTGAGGGTGAGGATTCTTCCTAAGCCAATTTAGCAGGATTCTTGTTAAAATTGGATTCTACAAGCACAGAGATGGAAGCAGAGAGCTCAGAGGAGCCTGACTAAAGTTTGGCAAGGAGAGGATCTTTGTTATGTGTACTATGCAGTTTAATATTCACATACATCTTCTTAGGTGAGCTTATCATTGTCTCCACTGTGCTTAGGAAGAAACAGAGGCTCAAGAGTGTTCAAGTGACTTAGTTCAGGGTGGACAAGGTATAATGTGGAGGCACCAAATTAGCCCAGGTTTTTTTTTTTGTTTATTTTTTTTTGCGATACGCGGGCCTCTCACTGTTGTGGCCTCTCCCGTTGTGGAGCACAGGTTCCGGACGCACAGGCTCAGCGGCCATGGCTCACGGGCCCAGCCGCTCCGCGGCATATGGGATCTTCCCGGACCGGGGCACGAACCCGTGTCCCCTGCATCGGCAGGCGGATTCTCAACCACTGCGCCACCAGGGAAGCCCTAGCCCAGGTTTATATGAATCAAGGTCCACTGCTGATTATACTTCACCATGTTGCCCGGAAAACTCACATGCTTCCCACCAAGGAGAGTGATGACAAAGTGTGGCTGAGTGTGACTCAATACTGTGCACAAAAGAATATAGATAAAGAAAAGGAAGAAATAAGTGAAGGAAAAAAGGCTGAGATTGTCTACAAAAGAACTATGATACTCTTGGGGTTTTTTTTTCTCCCCATAAATCAAAAGGAAAGTGTGTAAAATGTGTGTGCAATTATTTTGAGTCATTGGATGGATTTTACTTGGAAAGTCCCCATCTCTTACTTCAGACCTGAATATTTGCTTATTGGGTGTATGGAGAGAAGTAAGTAAAAAATAAGAAGTAGCAGAGGCGCTTGCTTTACATTAGCAGAACAAACAAAACATTGGGAGAAGAACCATAAGTGCTTCCAGACTTTGGCCAGACATCGAGTTTTCACCTTTTACTGTGTAAAAGGTATAGTTCCTAAGCTTAGCTTTTGAACCCTGTAGGGTGTTTTCAGTTTTTCTCAAGGATCTCATAAAGTTCACAAAGCAAAATTGGTTATAATTCACATTAATTAAAAATAAATATATGAGAGGTGTGCTACGACATTAAGTCAACAGTATGCTGCCTCAAGTCCAAAATTTCTGGAAATGATTAGGGAAACATAAGTGGTAGGTGGCAGTGAGAGAGGCAAAAGGATGAACAAGTCTTAAACATCTCTCTCTCTCTTTCTCTTACTGTAAAATTACCCCCAGCTATGCCCACAATAATCACTGCAGTAGGTAACGTTAGGAACTCAAATGTATTTAAAATACTAGGGCTGAAACTCAGCATGCTGTGGTATCTATCTATAACAGCAAACAGTCCTTGAAATCCTCTACTAACCCAGGTTTGTATAAATTCACTAGAATTCCAGATTTAAGAGGTTGGGAAATTGGTTTTATGTCTGGAAGTGTCATTAGCAACACCTACTGTTGTTCTATTCTGGATCCTGATTAAAGGCATCCCACTTACAGCCACTTAATCCAGAAGCCCCCGGGCTTTTCTGTATGTCTTGATCCTCTACTTCTCACACTCCTGCAAAATCCCATGGATGCTGCATCCTGTGTTTCTGCGGAATCTGGCCCCTGTTTCCTCCTCATTGTTCCTCTCCTGGACTGACCTTCATCAGCTTCTGGTCTGACCGATAACTGCAATTTTCTCCTCACTCTATTCTGTGTACTTAGCTTCCCTTCCGTTCCCCCTTCTTCCTCTCTGTAGATGGTTCCTCGCGTTGTTGTAACAATATCTGCATGATCTTGCCACTGGGTTTCAGACCCTTTAGTGGTTCCTCATGGCTTAAGGGACAAGGTATGCAAAGTCTTGCTAAACCTGTGAAGGCCTTTCTGACCCAGTCCCTGTCCACCTCATTTTCCAGTCTCCCCTCTCCTGCAGCTCACCTTTACTCTCAGGCTGATCTGGGATCTGTTTACATCTGCTTTCAGCAGAACATGCCAGACTGTGTTGAGCCAGCCAGTCCCTGTGCTGGATTGCTTCCCTCTCAACCTGGACTAGATTCTCCTTCTCAGTATGGCACTGTAGCTGTTTATTTATATTGAATAACATTTCTCTAAGGGACTGTGCTGTCCTTCAGGGCAGGGCAGTGTCCACTGTATGTTGGTGTCCCTGTGCCTAACAGGGAGAGGCTCTCCATAAATGTTTGTAGGTTGAATGAATGAATGCGTGAAGTGGGACATTTTGCATGAAGAAATGAATGCAATTTACCTCTATGGAAAAATTGTATGAGTAGGACCTAAGGAATTGTATTATTTATCTGCAAAAGCATTTCATCTGTCTTCTTTTCCTTTCTCTATATCTCATCTCTGTAAATGCATCTCTGTGAATCTGCTGTCATTGCCATCATTACAGTCGCCCCCAAGGGAGAGGCAGAGCAGGGGGGCACTGTTTGTGATAGAGGGCAGAGAAGGTACAAACCAATATATGCCCAGACCCTCCCTAGCTCAGCCTGTCCTTGGGTTAGGCAGGCCAATCTTCATGGACTTGTGGGGATTTGAACACCACACACAGACACACACACAGACACATGCCCAGACCCTCCCTAGCTCAGCCTGTCCTTGGGTTAGGCAGGCCAATCTTCATGGACTTGTGGGGATTTGAACACCACACACAGACACACACACACACACACACAGACACACACAGACACATATACACACACACACACACACACACACACACACACACACAGACAAGCAGGGGGAAAAAATTGAACATTACCAGCAAAGGGAGAAACCAAAATCATGTACCACTCAATGACATTCAAGGGAAAGGATGTAGCATCACTTTTCCATGATGTTCTGCCAAAAATTCATAACCTGAATTTAATCAGAGGAAGCATCAGACAAAGCCAAACTGAAAGACTTTATCCAAAATAAACAGCCTGTAATCTTAAAAACTGTCAAGGTCAGAAAAATCAGGGAAAGACTGAGGAAAGTGTTTTAGAATAAAGGAGGCTAAAGAGACCTAACAACTAAAAACACTGTGTGATTCTCTGATCCTTTTGCTATAAAGTACATTAGTGGGACATTTGGTAAAATTTGAATGGGGTCCAGGAGCAAATGCAACATGTATTCAATGTTAATTTCCTGATTTTGATGGTTGTGTTGTGGCTATGGAGGAGAATGTCATTGTTGTAGGAAATGCACACTAAAGTATCAGTGAGTGATGGGGCTTCTGTTTGGCAAGTTACTTTCAAGTGTTTCAGAAAGAGAGAAAGGTTTTTGTACATGACTTAACAATATTTTTTGGTGAATTTGAGATTGCTTGAAAATTAAAAACATTTTTTTTAAAAGAAAAAAGTTAAGAAACCAACTTGGACTTTTTCTCAAGGACAAGTTGTCTTGATGAGATTCGATCTGCATTATATGCTGAGGGAAATGTGCAGAAGAGGGGCCTTGGTGTTCCTTGAGAAGATTTAGGGGTGGAGAGGTGGTGAAGCCTAGGGGCATAGCCAAGAGCAAGCCTGCATCTCAGCAGCTCTCAGCAAGTGAAAACAGCTCTCTGAAGACAGACTGTCAGCTCCCGGAGAGCGACCTCCCAGGGGCAAGTGCAATTAGCAGGTTTCTGGGGACTGGGGAGGAAGATGCCAATTTGATGATTTAGTGTGAGAAACGTACTCAAGGCCATTGGCACTCTTTGACTAGCGGATTTCCTCCCTGTTGCAGACTTAAAGGGGGAAGCCAGGTGGCAATCAGGAGACTGCTTGGTAAATAAGGAATCACAGTGAGAGGAGCTGACCAGTGTGATCAGAGCATCCAGAGGCAACCGGCCAGGGCAGCCTGATTTCTGCATTCTGCACGTGAGCCTCACACTTGGCAATGCTATGTGGAGGCGTGAGTCTGGGACGGGGCTTGCCCTCCCTTGGGCAGAGCTGGGGTGGCCTCCCAAGCTTCAGTTTTTGTCTGCTTTCATGGTTGGCCACCTCTCCGCTTGTGTTCTTTCTTTAGATACGGTAATAGCCTCAGCCAGGTTGTGGACCCCTGAATGTCTTTGCTTGTGTGTGATTCTGTGTTGCCTCCTTCTGGGTTGATTTCATACGTTCACTCTCAGGGACATAAACCCTCTTCATTCAGGTTCCTTAGAGATCTACTGGCCACATGAGAACTGTGTTAGAGAGAGACTGTACTCTATAGTAGCAACTTCCCTCTTTCTGTTTTTATTTATTTTTTAAAGTATGCAGCCATGTAAAAGGAAGGAAAGACTTTTTTTTTTTTTTTTGGAAAGAGGCTTACCTGCTTGGACTATCATATTATCCTCTAACTTCCCTGGGTTGCAGGCTTTCTTTTAGAGATTTAGCCCAAATGGATATTTTTTCCCTGTTGAGGCCAGCGTGCCCTCCCCTGCTACTAACCAAAGGAATTCGGTTCCTTGGTGCAAAGTCCATGCAGGGCTGTTGGATGTGGGTGGAGATTACAGTTCACTTTCTACAACTGAGTAGTGCTGTCTCAGGGGTGAGACCCCACCCCTCCCAACCCTGCCCCTTCAATCCCCCCTCTGCTGGAGGGTTTGCTGTTCTTTCTCCCCCAGGTGGCCATATCTCCTCCAGGTACTTGAAGGCCCCGGGCTACTTAGCCCTGGAACCTGTGGTCCCAAATTGCTCCTTATGTAAAAGCCGTTTGTTTCCTGGTTAGTGTTAATGGCAGTTGCCCCAAACCTTGAGGCTCTTGAGTGCTAGAATCTGTTTTTGAAGCGGTGCTGGAAACCCGAAACCTGGCATGCAGGTTAAGTCTGCCTGCGGCCCAGAAGCACTGGTTCTGTATGGCTCATTGGTTAGAGACCAGCCAAGAGGGTCTGGGTCCTTCTGTGAGTGATGAAGACCATGGGAGCCCTCAGACATGAACCCTGTATTCTTCAAAGGAAGGTTAGAAGGTTGTTTTGATTTTTACAAAGGAAGCACACGTACATATATGGACTGTCCCACACTGGTCTAACTTCAGGGTCTTCAGTTTAGTGTAATTTTCTATTTTGTTTACCCCTTTGCCCATACCATGATAAAGCCTTTCATACAGATGCCTGTATAAATAACTACTCCTTTTCCAAAACGTGCCTGATTTGCATTTCTACACTGTGGACATTGAACCACGTGTTCAGTTGGGGTGTCTGCACGGTCACTAGGTCAGCTGTTGAGTCCTGGCTTGGCCATCTGTGCTCTGTGGCAGATGTCGGACCATCCTCTCGTCTAAAAGTGCTGCCTCATGAAGAGCTCGTGGCCCTTAGCACCTGGCGGACAGAAACGCTAGCTTAGAGGGTGGAGTGGTGAGCACCTGCAGGGCTCCGGGAACAGAGACTTGGTTTCCATTTGTAGACAAAACAAAACAAAAAGCCCCATGTGAATTCTGGCACTAGTCTTTGCCATCTGTTTGATTTTTTTACTGGGTCAGGCGCTGTGATGAGTACCCACCTCTGTGGACCAGTGAAGAGGATTAGAAGTAGAATCACCTGAAAGATGGCATTCAAAGCAGGTAGGGCCTGTGGTCTGCTTAGGGACCTGTAACTTTCACTTGCGTTCTGTCGCTAGGCCTCCTTGCATCTGGGAGTAGGGGCTGGGGTGGTGGGGGAAGGCAGGCAATAACAAGAAATGTGTCCCTTGGGGTCTCCTACTAAGCTGTGCCTCTGTCAGTCAGATTTCCTATTTGACGGAAATAGTTCTGCCCTCTCCAGCTCTGCCAGGCATCCCCCTTGGAGAGGGGTGGGAACTGGATGTGAAACTGATGTGAAACTGATCTCACTCCTCCAAGTGGCCAAGTGGCTGGAGGCTGACAGCTGTGTAAGGAAACGCTCCCTGTCATGGGCTTTGGGTCCCTGCTCAGTCAAAAGGCAGACTTTTTACTCTCAGTGACAGCTGCAAAGTACAGATTTCTGGTGGGGCTCTAGCTCTGAATTCCAAGTAACCATTTGAGTTTCAAAAGCATCTACGTTTCCATGTCTGTGATGCTCTTTTACAACTTGGCACTGTGATAGCTGATGCACGGCCATCCACTTTCTCTTTTTTTAATTTTAATTTTTTTTAACATCTTTATTGGAGTATAATTGCTTTACAATGGTGTGGCAGTTTCTGCTTTATAACAAAGTGAATCAGTTATACATATACATATGTTCCCAGATCTCTTCCCTCTTGCGTCTCCCTCCCTCCCACCCTCCCTATCCCACCCCTCTAGGTGGTCACAAACCACCTAGCCTTACTAAGAATTCTAGCCAAATGATTTGCGGAATGAAAGCACAGGTGATAGATACTTAAGGCTTTGTTCCTTGGGGGATGAAAGTGTTGCGGAGTGTGCTCTGAATTTCAAGAGATGAGAAAGGTGGGTGGTATAGGGAAGGAAGGCGATGAGATTTTGGAAGCTGGGTGTAGCCTGTGAGGCTGTGGAAAACATGTATTTCTGTTTACAATGATTAATTTTTGTTTCAGAGAGCAGCTCTCCCTACTGAGGGTTGCATGTGCCAGAGAGTTAATAAAGGATCCTGGGGACACCCGTGCTTCATGCTTTATGCATGCTCATAGGTGGAGGTGGAAGCACTTGGATCTAGTACAACTTGACAGTCTATTTCCTATGGTTGAGGGATGGCTGGATTTGCTACTGTAAGAGCAGGATCTGGAGACTAGCCCTTAGCCCAAGCTGTCATTCTTGCCTTTTAATGCAAGATGGACGGTGTATCTTTTAACTTTGATAATTTGTGACTCAGAGATTCTTGCATAGCTGAGATGCTTTAACAATGGATTAAAGTGTACAGATTTCAAGTAACAACTTCTTTGCTTCTCTTTGAGGCAATACACTTGACTGTCCACATTCATGTCAACGCGGTGGTGGAAAATAAATCTCAATGTTTTGAAATAGACTTTAAAAAGCATTACCAAGACTACTCAGTGCCTTTAAAAGAAATCCTCCTCCTGAACTTTGAAAGTCTTTCTCTTCAAACATAAAGGAAAGGTCTTACATGGCTGTTTTGCTTAATGTGGGCTGGTTTTATTTTGGACTCTTTGAAACCCAGCATGAAGGCTAAAATTCTGCTATGTAGAGAAGTAAAAACGAAAGAAATGGTGAGGTTTTGGCTGTGCTAAATTAAAGTGACAAGGTACAGATAACAGGGCACGGCTGTGTCCACAAATTAGCCCTCTCTAATTTGCTGCTGTGGAAAGTAGTGCTTTGGTGTTGCGTTGTAATTTCTTTCTTGAACTAAAAGTTTTAAAAAAAGAAAGTCTACTTTGCTCAAAAGAGGAAACCTGAAAAACTCAAGCCTTTCAGTATTTAAATGGCCTATGGTTCCCTGTGTGCAGGGAACTATTTGAGCAAATCCTGCTTCAAAAATATTTAAATTACATGGTTTTATTTTTAGAAGCCACACTATGTGTTGGATTGTTTTGTGTGCTACTTAAAGTTATCCTTTTCCAAAGTTTTTGTTGCAATTCAGAATGTATTTTGCGTTGAGCAGGTGGCTGCTGTATTTTGTGTGGTCTCTTGTGTAAATACAGTACCACGTCATGTACAGAATAGACTTCTGATGGCTGGAGGGTGGGGCGGGAGTGGGTGGGGAGAAGTCCAAGGCTCCCTTCTCCAACTTCTGTTTAGTTCTATGCAATAACTCGATAGTGGTGGGGAGCCAGGATGACATTTGGTTTCCTCAGTCACAACATGTCTTGCCCCAAATTATGATATTCGTTTCCCCAAAGTCAACTTCCCAGAAGGCTGAAATGTCATTTTGCAAAGTGTGGTGGCACATGAACTATTTTATTATATTACAGAAAATCAGCTACACAGATTGCAGAACAAAAGTCAGGATTGTTTATCACAACACTTTAAAAAATTGCAAGTTATGATCATTTGTCTTTTGTTTTCAGTTTCTATGGGTATTTGCTCAAGGAGAGACCCATGACTCCACATCAGACTATCCATTCCTGGGTGCTGACACTTTCACCCTCCTTTGAGGCTTTAATTCGTCATGACTCATTCCACACAAACATCTAAGATGTTTCCTAAAGTGTGTTCCACAGATCATTAACGGATGTGATGTTTAAAGGGTTTCACAGTCAAATTTGAGAGACACTGGGAAGAACAAAGCCAAAAGACTGCTTTACTGAAGGACTTTTCCAGGGCCTTTAACAGACAAATGTGCATGTGAATTGTCAGGACAGTAAGTTCATCTTCTTGCTGTGTCCTCACCTGTGGTCTCTTTTGAAAGGGCACCAATCTCATTCATGAGGGATCCACCTTCAGGAGCTAATCACCTCCCCAAACCCTACCTTCAGTACCATCACACTGGGATTAGGTTTCAACAGAGGGAATTTGGAGATGCCGACCTTCAGTCTGTAACATGATAGTTCAGTGAGAGGCTGTGCATGAAGGCATTGAGTTCAGGGCCTGGGAGACCAGCGTTAGACTATTAGGAGATGTATCAGGAAACCTGCCATCCTCTTCTGCAACCCCTTCCTCTTCAGTGAGGCTCCCTAGACAAGAATAATCTGCCCTGCTACCTTATGCCTGTTATCCAAACCTTGATTCCTCTTTCCTTATTCCTCTCTTCCTCCCCAGCAGTCTGCTCATAACAAGCCCAACATTCAATAGGCTTCCAAAGAAAAGGAAACCTGCATTCTTTGTTTTTTAAATTGTTTTTCTTTTTTTAATTAATTTATTTTTTTGTCTGCGTTGGGTCTTCGTTGCTGCATGCGGGCTTTCTCTAGTTGCGGTGAGCAGGGGCTGCTCTTCGTTGCACCGTGCGGGCTTCTCATTGTGGTGGCTTCTCTTGTTGCGGACACCGGGCTCTAGGCACGTGGGCTTTCAGTAGTTGTGGCACGCGGGCTCAGTAGTTGTGGCACGCGGCCTCAGTAGTTGTGGCTCATGGGCTCTAGAGTGCAGGATCAGTAGTTGTGGCTTAAGGACTTAATTGCTCCCCTGCATGTGAGATCTTCCCAGACCAGGGATCGAACCCATGTCCCCTGTGTTGACTGGCAGGCAGATTCTTAACCACTGTGCCATCAGGGAAGTCCCAGATAACTCAATTCTGTAAGCAATACTGGATTGGCTCCCAGACCAGGGAAGCAAATTCTTTGTTTTTGTACGATAAAGGAAATAATTGGGCCAATTAATGAAATTTGAATAGGAAATCATATACCAGTGTTGTATCAGTTTTAATTTCCTGACTTTGATAATTGTGCTTTGTTTATGTAAGTGAATTTTTTTTTTTTTTTTTTTTTTTTTTTTTTGCTGCGCTGAACGACTTGCAGGATCTTAGTTTCCTGACCAAGGATTGAACATGTTCTCTTGGCAGTAAAAGCTCGGAGTCCTAACCACTGGACCACCAGGGAATTCCCTGTAAGTGAATGTTCTTGATCTTCAGAAGAACATGTTGAAGTATTTAGGGTAAAAGGGCATCACGTCTACAACTTATTCATATACAGTTATAGGGGAGGAAAAACTATTCTTTTTCCATTATGTTCCTAGTTTCTCCACTTGAGGCCCTGCAAATTAGACTGAAAAAGACAGAATAATGAGAGAAAAACAAGTTTATTGACACAAGCAGCATGCATACACAAGGGAGAAACTCAGCGATGAGTGACTCAAAGGGGTGGCTAGGACTTGGGTTTGTACAGCATCTTAACAAAGAACAATAAATTTTAGAAAAGTGATAGGACAAAGGAAAGGGGCTTTAGGTTTCCAAGGGTGGCAAACTGTGGGAAGGTATATGTATGTGGAAACTAATGGAAGGTAAGGGTCAATTTAATAAGGTTCGTTTGTGCAGGTCTACCTGGTGCCACCTCATCTCAGGTGTTAAGGTTGTTATTCTGTTTTCAAGCAGATCAGCAGAGGGCAGAAAGCTCATCCTGTGTCTGCTTTTTAAGAAATTGCCTTCAGTCAAAACAATCCTTGTGATAGAGTGGCGCATTTTGGGGTGGTGTACTCTGAACTACTTCACAATTCAGAAAAAAGTAATAATACAAAAAAGAGATAAAACGTCAGTATTTGGGGAATCTGGGTGAAGGATATACTTCACACTCATCTTGGAACTTTTTAAAATTGAAATATAGTTGATCTTGGCAATTGTAAATAATGCTGCAGTGAACGTAGGGGTGCATGTATTTTTTCTAATTAGTGTTTTTATTTTCTTTGGATAAATACCCAGGAGTGGAATGGCTGGCTTATATGGCAGCTCTATTTTTAGTTTTTTGAGGAACCTCCATACTGTTCTCCACAGTGGCTGCAGCAGTTTACATTCCCACCAACAGTGTGTGAGGGTTCCCTTTTCTCCACGCCCTCACCAACACTTGTTATTTGTGTTTTTTTCTTTCTTTCTTTCTTTTTTTTTTTTTTTTTTGCTAATATGCAATATACTTCACATTCATCTTGGAACTTTTTAAAATTGAAATATAGTTGATGTACAATTTTATATGTTACAGGTATACAATATAGTGATTCACAATTCTTTAAGATTATACTCCATTTATAGTTATTACAAAATATTGGCTATATTCCCTAGGTTGTACAATACATCCTTGTAGCCAAACTTATACCCAGTAGTTTGTACCTTCCACTCCCCAACCCTTATATGGCTCCCCCTACCCACACTGGTAACCACTAGTTTGTTCTCTATATCTGTGAATCTGTTTCTTTTCTGTAATATTCACTAGTTTGTTGTATATTTTAGATTCCATATATAAGTGATACCATGTAGTATTTGTCTTTATCTGACTTATTTAACTTAGTATAATGCCCTCCAAGTCCATCCAGGTTGTTGCAAATGGCAAAATTTCATTTTTTTATAGCTGAGTAATATACATATACATGTTTTATATATGTGTATATATATATATATATATATATATATAAAAAATACATTTTCTTGATCCATTCATCTGTTGATGGACACTTAGGTTGCTTCCATATCTTGGCTACTGTAAATAATGCTGCTGCTTTGAAAGTTGGGGTACATGCGTCTTTTCAAATTAGTGTTTTTATTTATTTTTTGAATATATACCAAGGAGTGGAATTGCTGGGTCATATGGTAGTTCCAGTTTTAGTTTTTGAGAAACCTCCATACTGTTCTCCACAGTGGCTGCAGCAGTTAACATTCCCACCAACAGTGTGTGAGGGTTCCCTTTTCTCCACGCCCTCACCAACACTTGTTATTTGTGTTTTTTTCTTTCTTTCTTTTTTTTTTTTTTTTTGCTAATAGGCAATCTGACAGGTGTGAAGTGATATCTCATTGTGGTTTTGATTTACATTTCCTTGATGATTAGCAATGTTGAGCATCTTTTCATGTTGCCTGTTGGCCATCTGCCTGCCCTCTCTGGAAAAGTGTCTAATCAAGTCTTCTGCCCATTTTTAATTGGGTTGTTTATTTTTTTGATCATTTTGGAACTTTTATGTAAGTCTGAAATTATTTCAAATTATGAACTCTAAATTGAGTTTAGGTGAGAACATTTAATTTTCTCCCAAACTTCAAAACCATTTCTAAGCTGGTAGTCTCTAAATAGTAGGAAGAAGGCTCTTCTTTTTTAAGAGTAAGGCAAGTGATTTTGAGATTGCCTTAAATTCATATCAATTAGCTAAAAATATTTCAGACATTATACCTTCTATCCATAGAGTAGTGTGAGTCTTGACATGCTAACAGAGCCACTTAGAATAAAGTGGACCAGTAGGAAGTATTTTTCTGATGCTGAATTTGTAAATAGTCTTAAATAGTCTTTTAAATTCTTAAATATAGAAAACTAGTCTGTAATTGAAGATATTTTTACTCATACTGTTCATAAACTTACAGGCTGATCTCAACCCTTGTCATTGAATGTGTTTTAAAAGAGTAAATAAAAATGTACTAAGTGAGAAACCGTAGAGGAGATTTCCTGAAAAGTGAGCGTGATCCTGTACTGGAACCCTGTTGAAGAGTCTTTCCTCCCCTGTGGACTAGGAAGAGGCACAGATACTTGATTTCTCATGGTCTGCGTGTCAATATACCTGGACATTAGTCTGTGGATGATTCAAGTTTTGACTCTTAAAAATATTTATAGTCCCACAAATTTACATTTTTTATTAATCTTAGGACCTACATCCCATTGTGAAATCACCCGTTGTTATTACAAGTATCTTGGTGCTCCCTTGTGAATTGTCACTTATTAGTAGCTAGTTCCTGCAGTTTAACACTTCAGTAGTGTAGAATCATAGATTGCTAACTACTTTTATACAGATTTGTATCCATTCTGTGAAGAAGAGTTTTGCCTCTCTCTGCACTTTCCACTGGAACTTTGATAAACTGGCAACCTAGGAGTCTTAATAATTATAACTAATCTAGCTAGAGTAATGGTACCCTGCTTTAGAAAGAGCGGTTCTTTCCTTGGTGATACTGATCTAATGAATGGATGTAAGCTGTGAAGTTGGACATTTTCTAGGGTCTGTCCTCACTCTAACGTATCTGTATAACCTTATACAAGCTATAGTCCATCCTCATTATTGGGGACTTCCATATTTGTGAATTTGCCTACTTGAGAGTAGTAACCGCAAATCAGTGCTTATGGTGCTTTTGTAGTCATTCACAGACATGAACAGAGCAGTGAACATTTGGAGTTACCCAGTGAACAAGTTCCCAGTTGGAGTCAAATAAGGCACTCTGCCTTCTTTTTTCAGCTCTTGTACTGTAAACAGATGTCCTTTTTTCATAGTCTATTTAATGCCATGTTTTCCACATTTTTATGCTTTTTGTTTGTAATTTCGCTGTTTAAAATTAGCTCAAAGCACAGTGATAGAGTTTTCTCTGTGTTCCCAAGTGCAAGAAGCCTATGCTATGCCTTAAAGAGAAAATACGTATGCTGATTATCTTTGTACATGCATGAGTGACCGTGTTGTTGCCATGAGTTCAATGTTAATGAATCAACAATATATATTAAATGAGGTGTCTTTAAACAGAAACACACAGGAAACCAAGTTATTTATTGATTGGTTGAAGGAAGTATTGTGGCCAGTCACTAGCTCGAAGGAACGTAATTCTGCATCTCCCCTTGGAGCAGTGGTTCAGCATTTGCTAATTTAGTGTTCATGAAGACTCTAGAGCATAACTACCACGAATAAGGAGAATTGACTACTTATTTGATCTCTCCGAATCTTAGCTTCCTTATAGGTAGAGTTGACTATATTTACTCATCATAAAGCCCAGAACGAAGGTGAGAATTTATCAATCGTTATCCTAGTTCAACAGGTGTAAACAAAGACTGTGTCGAGCAGACTGGGTCATATAGTCATCCTATCACAGGTAATGTGGAGATTAAAATACCTAATTGCAGTAGCATTCAGCAAATATTTCTTGATCCTCTCCTATGGGGCTGGGTGTTGTATTGGGCGATAGCTATCAGTGGTAAACAAAACCACCATGTTCCCTGCCTGCATGGAGTTTACTGTCTATTGGAAGAAGGGACATGAATGAATAAGCACACAAATAAGTATATTGTCACATGTTTTGACTGATTCTATGAAAGAAAATTACAACCAGTTCTATAGGTTTTAATTGTAGAGAATAAATATCTAATTTTGAAGTTGGGTGTGTCGACTGAAAAAAAATGCACAACCTAAAATTGAGAATTATGTTTTACTCGGTGCATTTTCTGAGGACTCAAGGCCAAGAGGCAGCCTCTCAGATAGCGCTGAGGGACTGGTCTGAAGAGGAAAGGGAGGAGCCAGGATATATAAGAGTTTTTGCAACAAAAACCAGGGAGTCAGAACATCAAGAGATTACTGTTAATTAAAGAAAACCAGACATCTCAAGTTAATGAATTTAGCACTCTTCTATGTATGGGAAGATGGAAGAGTCTGGGCTTACTGAAATCATTCCTTTGATATGCACCTTAGCTATCTGGGGCCAGCATCCTGTTCTTTCCTATCCTGAGTCCTCTCAGGGTGCACTGTTGGGGTCCGCTGTAGTGGCTGATGGCTTGATGGCCGCAACATTCTTTGTTTACTGATATGGCAGGCGACATTTTTCATCCACAGGTAAAAAGGCGAGGAAGAGGTCTCTGAAAAGGTGACATTTAATCTGAGATCAGAAGATGATCTTCAGTTTATCTTTCCAAGTAGAGAGTGAGGTAGGATAGAGCCTGACCCTTTCCAGAAAGACTATAGTGGCTGAAAAGTAATGAACAAGGAGAGAATGACACAAGATAAGGTCATGGTGAAGATTCTAGGAGCACTGGGAATCCATTGAGGGATTCTGAGTTGGGAAGTGATAAGATATTTTTAAAGTTCTCTGTAGTGAATGGAATTGGAGGAGGGAGGAGGAGCAAGTGAATGCAAGGGGCCAGTTAGGAGGCTGCTGCAGCAGTCCCAGTGATGTAAAAGCAACTCTACCCCAATAAAAATTAAAAAAAAAAAAAAAAGTCCCAGCGGAAGTGGTGGTGGCAGTGGAGGTGGAAGAAAACTGGGAGAGATACATAGGAGGTCAGATCTGCTCGTCTTGACAGTGAATATGAATGAGCGGGATAAGAAAAAAAAAAAAAAGAGTTAGGAATGATTCTTAGATTGCTTGACTAGCGGTTCCACTTCCTGAAAGGGGAAATGTTGAAGGATAAACATTGTGGGGAGCAGAGTCAAGAATTTAGCAAATTGGGGCGCTTCCCTGGTGGCGCAGTGGTTGCGCGTCCGCCTGCCGATGCAGGGGAACCGGGTTCGCGCCCCGGTCTGGGAGGATCCCACGTGCCGCGGAGCGGCTGGGCCCGTGAGCCGTGGCCGCTGAGCCTGCGCGTCCGGAGCCTGTGCTCCGCAACGGGAGAGGCCGCA